>NC_141163.1:17123624-17438485 GCF_053477565.2 Lygodium microphyllum
AAATCCATCCATTTTTTTTCGGAATTTATTTCGAGAAATCTAGATGGACCTCGTCGAACTATTGCTCTAGCTCCTTCAAGTACCACTTTGAACCACTGCACATCGAATAGTATCATGGAGAAGCTACAATAATCTATCATAACAATACTTTGCAAGTTTCCAAAATACTCAATCCCATTTATAACCGTATTTGGATCCATTGCTCGTCATCGGCTCTCTTGCTCAAACCTTACCATGATACCATCGTCTGTTTGTGGAGCACATTTTGTCAATATGCTCCATGTGGAAATGCCGTTCGTGCGATCATGCTGCACTATATATTTTGTATTGTACATTGAAACACTCAATTATTTGTCGCATATAAAATATAGATACGACAAACCCTAAACACATCATCACCTTTGGAGTACATCCCCTCGAGAATTCCCACTCCTCGATTGAGACCTCCGCCCCTTCGCGAGACGCTGCTGTCAAAGCTCCATGCAACCATCGTATTGACATAAACCGTGGCATCTCCTCCATGCTCTCGGGATATCGAATCGGTCGATGGCGTGTACTACATCAAAATTCAGATCGTGCTTCCTCTCGATCTTGCCTAGCTTGCTGGTACCTAGCGAGCCACGTCTCCATAGAGGCATGATGCAATATACAAAAGCGATTCACTTTCTCCTCCATTGCAGCATCCATTCTTTTTTCTATCCCATTTCCAGCCACCACATCTCCGATCAGTCTATCATCGTCCTTTAGCGACCATAGCATACTATTGTCTAGATCCATCATTGGTAGCCATTGTGAAATATGCACTAGCACCTCTGACACCAACCAACCTTCAACTATGCTACCTTTTGGCCAAGCTTGTTGTCGCACAAAGCCTTTCAAGGTTTTCATGAAGTGCTCCAAGAAGAACATCCATTGCGTATGGACAGGTCCAACAATCTCCACTTCATCTACAAGATGCACAAGAAGGTGGATTTGTATCGTGAGCATGTTGGTAGGCAGATATTTCTCAAAGAGATAGATCGTCTCCACCACTGCTCCCCGCCTCATAGATTCAATAGAGGACATCTTAATCTCCTTCTATGAGATCCATTGCACTAAAGTCAACAACCTATAAATTGGCCCACGTATTTCTGGAGTAAGGCATCATGCGATCACGATCGGTAGTACAAACTGCCACAAATGAGAAAGCATTATGAACAATGACTATACTCCAAATAGCAAAATACGCAGGCCACTTACAATCCATTCGTAGTACAAACCTGACATATCTTATGCCAATCATGGGATTTTAGCAGTGATAATTTGTCGTCTTTAGAAAATGCAGACCCGAGATAATGCATCATACCTGTCGGAGTGCAGATAGACTTGACTATTTGCTTCACAATGCACTCTTCTTTAGTGGATAAAACCCAAGGAGCGCGAGGTAGCTGCAAGCGACCATCAGTGCTCAACTGCAACCAAAGCGGCTCCATCTTGCCTACCCCCTTCAAAAGCTCTCTCCCACTCAGAGGGTTCCCCAAATGATCACCTCTACGAGTTGAAATTAGTAAAAAAAACTAGGTCCATGTCTGCAAACCCTAATCCTCCATAGCTTCTTTAACCTCAAGCTAAAAAATTCCATCATTTTCTCACTCCTCCAAGTCTACTAGAGTTCCTATCACTCTGATTTGAGTTCCTACTCAATTCCTAGTAAACACTTGGGCATGAAACTATCAAGGAGGGGAATATTTGTGATGATTTAAAGGATTCATGCTCATATTTTTAGTTCAACGAGTATCTCTTGACACTACTTATCACTACCATTGCTTGTGTCTCTTGACACGACCAAAGTCAAATCATTTTTGAGATTTTTTTGTGTTGATTTGCTACTGTTTCAGTCACTCCAACATGGGAAAAGACTCTCTAACATGTGGCTTCAAAGGAGCCAGGTTTCACACCTAGCAAACTCGCATAAAGCTTATCTTAATGAAGAAGGGCCTATGGACCATTACCAATGGATAAGAAAAGAAGCCTTGGGATGCTACCCTTGCAGCAATTTGGCATAAAAATGATGACATAGCTCAAGCCATCATAAAGCTTGAGTTGGATGATAGCTACATTCATCATGTGGATGCTTGTGACACATCCCATGACACTTGGGTTAGATTGGACACATTGTTTGGTACCCAGTCAAAGTCTTCTAAGTATTGATTGCTAATTTAATTCTTTAGACTAGACATGAAGTCTAATACATCCTTGGCATCTCATCTGAACTACATGGAAAGTCTCCTAACCTAGCTTGCAAGAATAGATCTGAAAATGGATGAATATATTTGTATTGATGTTTGGCTAAAATTTTTCCTCCTGATTATGATAATGTTTCAACCACTTTAATCAACATGCCAAACCCTAAATTGGTTGAAATTAAGGCCTTTCTATTGGAAGAAGAAAAGAAGATAAAAAATAAAGAAGAGTCAAGTACTTCTAAGGATAAACAAATGTTGTATGTGAGTAATAGAAACAAAGGAAAAAAATACCAGCTATTTTTTGACTTCTGCAAAAGGACTGGACACACTAAGAAGTTCTGTCATGCCAGAAATAGGTCTCAAAAGGCCTATCTTGAAGCTATAAAAAAAGAAGAATATCACAGAGCAAAGGAAGAAAACCATCAGAAGTAGAAGGACAAGCCTCATCAATCCTTCTATTCCCAATTTTCTGAGACTTTTTTGAAGCCTTGTATAACCTTACCCTAATGCTTCTTTCATAAGCTTTGTAAAATCCTCATGTAACCTCGCATTATACCCTCTGTAGACTTTGTGAGGCCCCTGTTAGAGCCTCTGGATGTCAACCATGTTTTTGGTACCCACACTTAGCCTTTTCTGTGACAGCCTCTGGTGTTTTCCATGTTTGTGGTGTGCCCACACTTTACAAGTGGTGACTCACTAAAGCCTCTTCACACTTTGAGCCTTTTAGATTGTGATTGAGGAGGGGTGTTGAAATTTAGACAATCACACCTAGTGTAGCCTCTTTGTATGGAGCAGTTTGTATAAAGGATATGCAAGCTAACTAGAATTCTAGAAGCAAAAAGAAAAAAAGTGAACCTATCTTGAAGCTATAAAGCATTGTAATTTCCTTTCATTTTGAATGCAATTTGATGGTACTTTTGTCCTTTTAGTCAAGTGTTTGAATCATTGTCCAACCACACAAGATTGTGTTTATGAGTCGAAGTGGACAAGATTGTGTTTATGAGTTGAAGTCTCAATTTTGGAACCTTATTCACTTGTGTGACATTCTATTTTCAACTCTATGTCTTCATGAGTTTATTCTATTTGTTCAAGCCACCATAGCTATGCTTAGATCGATGCATTTGAACAGTAAGTAAGATGGAAGGCTAACAACATTGGTGTTTACCCCAACAACCTCCCACTGAAAGGCCAATGTGCCTTTAAGGAGACAAAATAATAGAAGAACATGTGAGGTAAATATATGTGAGACACCCTCACACTATGCCCATCAACTCTCTACGATGTGCAAAGTTTTCAGAGGATAGACTCTCAATGAGAAACTTTGCAGTATTATCCCTCTCCTCATCAAGTTTGAGACAATCATCAACATAGTTTCACATACAGAGGCAATCGAGTACTAGTTTCCTTCCCTCCTCCATATTGAAATGTTGTTGTAACTCTTTGCTAACATTATCCTTTAAAACCATATTAGAGGCTTTGGGAATCTCCCAAGTCCCACTTTCAAATAAGGGGTAAAGATTTGGCCATATGGCTAAATCTTTACCCATGCTTTAAAGTGGGAATTGGAAAGACAACCTATATAGTAGTTAGGGTAGGCTCCACTTTCAAGTAAGGGGATAAGATTTGATCATGTGGCCAAATATTAACTATATTGGTAATTCCCAACTGTCAAGAATCGCATGGTGGAGGGGGTTGCTCAAGATGCTGCGCCGAACACACACATAATACACAAGGAGAAGCTCACTCAAGAGACAAGAAGAGAGATGGAGGCCAAAAACGTTTTCTTGCTGATTTCTTCTTCTTCTTACACACTCTTTACAATGTACACAAAGTATAGATAAGATACAACATAAAAGGAAAGTGGCCTACTAAGTCAAACAATGCATAACCGACTACACTAGTCAACTAGCGCTATAACTATGCCAGCTGTAAATAGGTGTAACAACCTGAATATAATAAGTAATGAGTCAGTGGCCATGTGAGAGTCATAATGACCACCGACGTGCTAAGTGTAGACGTGTGGACCCATCTAACCAGGCGGTCCATCATCAATGTCCACATGTGTTGAGCTTGTCATCTCAATACCAACTAGATGATAATTTTTAAATTCCCTAATATAGTGTTCTTTTGAGACAGATATAGCAATCTCTTTATTCTATGCATGATTATGTATATACCAAGAATGTGATTTGAAAAGGTTTCCATTAACCTTTTCTTTAGGGCCTCAATCTCATACCTATTTTTTCTAGCTATTAATATATATCCATGTAAAACATTAACACTACCAAGTTGCTTCAAGCCATAAAGACTCTTCTTTACCTCGTAGACAAGCTTTTTTTTGCCATTTTTGCCAAAGCCCTTTGGCTGTTGCATGTATATCTCAACATCATGAAGGTCACCATGTAAGAATGTTGTCTTGAAATCCAACTACATAAGGTCCATATTTTCTTTATCCACCAAGGCATGCATAATGCAAAGATTAGTCATATTCACCAAATGTAAAGATCTCATCAAAGTCCACACCATTCTCTTATATGAAGCCTTTGGCTAGAAAATGTGCCTTATACTTTTGGCTTAGTATATTTGGGGGTCGCTCATGAATATATGTATGTCCATATCATGTGAGTTCAAAATAAATAATTTTTAAAACACAAGTTATATATATATATTTGTATACAAAAGGGTTTCATATAAAGGGTTTATTTATAGATTAATAAAAATGGGTTTTTTTAATTCAAGGAAATTATAAATAAGCCTTGAATGTAGTGAGGTAGAGGATACATATATAATGAACCCCCCAACTTAGTATTATTAGTTGTATTGTAACCTTCAATTTGTAAACCCACTTACATGGCAAAGAATTCTTGCCCTTTGGCAAAACAACTAACTCCTAAGTTTGATTCTTCATGATAGAATCCATTTTTGATTGCATAGCTAGCTCCCACATAAGCTTGTCATCACAAGTCATGGCCTCTTTATAGCAAGATGGATCCCCACAATCTCTTAGCATCACATAGTAAACCCCAAGTAGAGATGTCTTAGGGGAATGAGAGACACAAGGAGATCTTTGTAACACAATAGACCGAATTTGAGTGGGAATTTTATTCTCCACTCTTTCCTCATGAGACTTATAGGGCTCTCAACCTACTGCTCAGCAAAATCTAACTGCTTCTTTCTCTCTAGCAAAAGAACTGCTTGAGCTCTCTCTTTGCACACTTAGTGTACTAACATTTACTCTTTTGGAAATACAATAGGTAGAAATGCATATTGGAAAGTAATCCTTCTTATTTTCCCTTCTCTGA
Organism: Lygodium microphyllum; assembly: GCF_053477565.2. Classification (NCBI taxonomy): domain Eukaryota; kingdom Viridiplantae; phylum Streptophyta; class Polypodiopsida; order Schizaeales; family Lygodiaceae; genus Lygodium; species Lygodium microphyllum. The sequence continues at coordinate 17,129,152 of NC_141163.1, forward strand.
TGGGTTATTTATGCATCTTTTTCTCATTGAAGATCACATCATTTGTCACGTGTCTACCTAACAGTTCCCTAGTAGCACGTTTTAGTGGTCCATCGGGAAACTATCCGAGATGGCTTTGCCCAGCACTTGCAAGAATGCACAGGGCCTATTGTCTAGGTTTCCCAGAGTCCACCCCGTAATGGAAGGTACCGACCATCCCCACGAGGGTCAACCTGCAAGCTCGGGGTCCTAATTTGACAAACTGAGGTCTTGATGCATCAGCTAGCTCCATTGGAGGTGTCCCATAAGGGCTTCTTGTCCGATTGGAGCGATCGTAATTACCCTTGGTTTATGGAGTGCAACGCTTTTTTCCACCAACTAGTTAGCATTCAGGGAACCTTAACGGAGTTCTGGCATAGTCGCTGCACCTTTCCCCTATGATAATTATTGATCAAGGTTTTAAGACCCGACCCTAGGTAAGTCAATTCTCGGCTCTACCTAATTCCTTCTAATTAACATTTCATCCAATCTCTTGAAAGAAGCTCCCAGCTTACCGAGACCATCCATCCGTAGGATGGATCCGTCAGGAATCTCACCCACCCGCTTCCCACAAATGGTTTTATTTAGTTTTCCAATTACCTATCACATTAAGTTATGACATATAAAAGCAGCTTCGTTAATTAACCCATTATCATAGGTTCCTTTGTGTAATTTTATGACACAACACAAAGACAAAGAAAAACAATCTTTTGGCAAACCATATTTATTTATTATTTTGCAAAAGTTATTTACAATACTTTTTCCCTTCTACCTATGCAAAAGATAAAACCTCCATTCATCGGAAAATCCTTTCTCTCTGTGCAGAAGAAAGCAAGCCCTCCATGTTTTTCGTCCCTTCACTAGTATCGAGGACTCTAGGATCCCATCCTAATTCGCGTGAGGGTCATGCAGTTCCTAGGAGCGATCGAGAGATTTACGGCCAAAGCCCCCTGGCACTCTCGCCTCCTCCTGCCTAATGGATTCCTCACTAAGCGACCTCTCGCCATCGGGGCTGGTCCAAAGCTCCTCGTGGCTGTACAAAACAATCCCCCTTAGAGTAGGGTTCTACATCTAGCCGTGCGAGAGGCATAGCGTGATCTTTCCTCTTATTATCTGATTATATATTACAATCAGATCTAAGTGTTACAATCACAATTAATCATTCTTGTGCAACCATCAATACATGCACAAATAAAAAAAAGAAATAGCAGCAAGTGTTTTTAGCATAGGAAGCAGCCCCACCTAATTCTAGGGTTTCTCTTTTAAGGTCCAATCTTATTCTTAGGGTTTCGCTTCCTACTTGCAACTTTTTTTCCTCAGATCTGCAAGTTATTTCGTGAATCTGAAGTCTATTTTATCCTTATGAAAACTTGGCATTTTTTCCCTAAAAGATAATATGGGCATTTATACCTATGGCAGGCAATTCATGCACTGCCCTGCTCTAACCCACACTTAGCAGGATTTCAAATGCTTTTCCAAGTCTGTTCAGACATTAGAATTTGTATCGACAAATTCTTATCAATGTCCAATAAGTCTTACAGACTTTTGATATTTATTTAATTTTGTGATACTGATAGTTTCAGGGTTTTCGAGTATTTCATAGTTGTTTTTGCTTCAATATCCTCGATATTTTAGGTAAGGTTTTCTCGTTGATTCATATGTGGGTCGACTCATGATATTGACACTCTCGCTAATATAACCATTAATATTAACATTATGTGTGTTTTCAGTAAGAAAATACTTTTTGTTTTATTCTGCTCATATTCTATGGTTTAATCGATGATGTCCGACCATTTGTCGAACTTTTAACATTATCTAGGAAGATCAATTTTCATTTAGCTATGTCATAAATGCGATGCTAATTGTTTTATTAAAAAATTTATTCTAAGCAATGCAAAAATTATAAGTGTAAATTTTCTTTCATCTTTCAGAGATAGAATTATATTACTACACACCTAATTTATGTGCATCTAGTATATATTTTTCTATACAATTTTTCGTTGATTTAATGCATTAATTATCTCATGATATTATCTAGATGATTTTCTATAAATTATTATAAGACTCATATGCGTCTGTTTATCATTAGCAAAATGAAATAGAGATAGTCACTTTCAGGAAAAAATTATAAAATATTCCCTTCCTTAACACTATCTACCTTTTTTTAGTTATTATAATCACACGCGTCATTAACAAAATAACAATAAATATCACGAAATAAACCATAATTACAATATTTTCTTCATGATAGGTATATAATCCTTTTATAAGTGAAAGAGTCTTTTCACTGAATAGTTTATTATTATATTACTTAGGCCATTTTTCCAAGCGGCAGTTCATATGCATTTTCTTTAAAATGTGTTTATAATCATTTAAAGCCAAATATAGCAATAAGCTTATAAAACATTATTTTTTTCCAAACCGACAAGATGTTAACTCTATCAGGTTTGTAATAACCGGGGTTTTGCCAATTCCTACTACGTCATTTTCTCCATCAACCGTATTTCTTGCTTCTTTTGCTTCAAACGGGCTTCTTGAATTTTTGTGACCTTGTGGAGCCATGAATGTGAGGCGGAATTAACGTGGTAGCTCAGGGAGAGTTGGTGGTCATCTAGAAAAATTTCGCCAGTGTTTTGCTTAGCGATATGGCTGTATGGAAGAAAGGCATAACAAGGGGTAGAGAAAATGGAAATGAGGTAGAAGAGGGGTATTTTCCTTCTTCAAGGCTCAAGCTAGAATGGAAAAGAGATGTAGAGAAATTTTTTCATCATCACGAGGTCTTCCTTGTTTCTTTCTTTGTGAAGAAGAGGGGTTGTATTTATAGCCATGAGGGGGACGCATGTAGTCACTCATTCTTTCGGCTACTTATCAAGAGCTAAGTAAGCTTGATAAAAAATGTTTTTTGATTGCCTAGCTATTGGACGGTGGCATGGGGATGATTTTAAAATGCTTTCTCTATCTCTAAGCGTAAAAAAGTCATGATTTTTGGTCTATTTTTTCAAAAACATCTTTTTTCCATCAAAATGACTTCATCTGGTAGTTTTTGGCCAAGTTACCTCATGACTTATCTAGTTTATAAAGTCATGCCATACTCTTTGATACTTAACTTACTCAATATCATGCTTGTTCTTGTGTGCTCTTTGTCTACCGATTAACGCTTTTGCGATTTGTCTTGCCTTTGCAAAATCAATGCAATCTTTGATGCATTAAATGGAATCGGGAATGCTAAATCAAATATAATGCGGGAAATATTATGATCAAGCTGTCCTAATATTATTTATGATGCGTATTTACTTTTTTGTTGGCTGGGTTCATTGAGACGTCTTCTCATGTCGGATTGCAGAATTGATTTAATGCAATATTTGATATTACATGCGGTCACTTATGTGATAACTCAACATGTAATTTTTAAAACATTTCAAGACCGAATTCGTTTTATGAAGTGTTATGGCGGGAATATTACATCCTCTCCTCCTTAGAGGAATCGAGATGTCCTCATCTCGAAAAGAACTAGGGAAACTGTTTTTCTAGAGATGTCTCTTCTATCCAAGTAGCATCCTCCTCAGGATAGTCTTTCCACTGAATAAGATACTCTCTAATGGTTCTGTTGCTAAGAGGTTTCTCTCTTACATCTAGGATCTTATCAGGTTGGAGTTCAAGGGCTCCTTGACTAGGCATTACAATTTGCTGGCCATCAAGAATATGATCTTGATTTGCTACATAAGCTTTCAGAAGACTAACATGAAATACATTGTGGACTTTCACATGATCAGGAATTTGCAGTTTGTAGGCATTAGCTCCTAGGCATTTGAGAACCTTGTATGGTCCACAATACCTTGGACTCAACTTTTTTGAACTTTTCCAATGATAGAGAACTCTTCTTTGGGCATATACGAATGAAAACCATGTCTCCCTCTTGGAAGATACGCTCTTGCCATCCTAGATCAGCGTAAGCTTTCTGGCGATCTTTGGTAGCTTGGATGTCTTGTCTGATAGTTTTTTCTTGATCATCCATGTCTTCTAGAATTTTCTTAGAAGCCTCAATCTTTAGGGTTGGATCAGAGATATTCAATGGCGTCAAACAATCTTGTCCATACAACGCTTGAAATGGAGTCATTTGAATACTCTAGTGATATGATGCATTGTAGGAAAATTCTACTAAGGGCAAATATTGTATATCCACTTTGTCTATTCTCTAGAACAGTAAGCTCTCAGTATATATTCAATGACATGATTAACTCGCTCTGTTTGACCATTAGTTTGGGGATGGTAAGATGTGCTAAAGCAAAGTTGGGTTCCAATTGCTTAAAATAGGTTTTTCCAGAAATGTGACATAAATAGAGAGTCGTGGTCGCTAACGATCTGTTTAGGAAATCCATGAAGCCTAAAGATTTCTTTCACAAACAATCGTGCAGTATCTGAAGCTTTGTAGTTGGTCTTGACTAGGATAAGATGAGTGACCTTTGCAAGTATATCCACAATCACCATGATTGAATTATACCCTCCTTGAACAGAGAAGATAAGCCAACTACGGAATCCATACTGATGAACTCCCATTTCATCTGTGGAATGCCAAGTGGCTAGAGCTTACCTGACATTTTGACATGCTCAGCTTTCATCCACTGGAAACTTAGGCATTCAGTAATATATTTGAGTACATCATGCGTTAGTCTTTCCCAATAGTAATCTTCCATGATAAGTGCATTCAAAAAAGCTTTACGACTTAATGCATCAGCAATCACATTCTCTTTCCCAGGTCTGAACTTGATTTCAAAATAAAATTCTTGCAAGACTTCAATCCACCAACGCTGCCTCATGTTGATGTCTAGTTGAGTGAAGATCCATTTGAGACTTTTGTGGTTAGTGACCAAAGTAAACTTGCTTCCAAGTAGATAGTGTCACCACAATTTGAGAGCATAGATCACAACTAATAGCTCAAGATCATGGGTGGCGTAATTCCTCTCATGGATTTTCAATTTCCTTGAGGAATAGACCATTGGATGACCTTGCATAAGCATACAACCTAGTGCAAGAGAACTTGCGTCTGTTACGACTTCAAACTCTTGACTTAGGTTAGGTAGCTTTAAGATGGGTATTGTTACCAAACTTTTCTTGAGCTGCTCAAAACTGGTTTGCTTAATGGGCATCCACACAATAGCAGTTTACTTTTTAAGCAAATCAGCGAGAGGTATAGCTATTAAGGCACAATTTTTTATGAAAATTCTATACCATCCAGTTAGTCCTAAGAAGCTTCTTACTTCCTTAACTGTCGTTGGAGATTGCCACTCTTAAACATCTCTAACTTTGGCTATAACTTTGGCTGGATCTATAGAGATTCCTTCAGCAGATACCATAAATCCGAGATATTCCATTTGTCTTTTGAAAAAGGCACACTTCTTTTTCTTCGCATACAGCTTGTGCGTCCTCATGGTGTCCAGCACAATGCGCAATTGTAGCTCATGGTCTTCATCTCTCTTGGAGTATGTTAGGATGTCATCAAAGAAGACCAGGACAAACTCATCAAGATAAGGTCAAAAAATGTCCTGCATTAATCTATTAAATGTAGCACGGGCATTAGTTAGGGGCATTAGTTAGACCAAAAGACATTACAAGAAATTCAAAATGACCATGTCTAGTAGTTTTGGGGATATCTTCTTCCTTGATCCTTATTTGGTAGTAACCAGATCGGATATCAATCTTGGAAGAGATTCTTGCCCCTTGCAACCTATCAAGTAGCTGATCTATTCTTGGGATCATCTATTCTTGGGATTGGATATTTATTCTTGATTGTTACCTGGTTTAGACCTCGGCAATCAATGCAAAGGCGGAGAGTTCTGTCCTTTTTCTTTTGAATCAGTAATGGGGCTCCCCATGGCAAATTACTGGGTCTGATGTATCCTTGATTTAGTAATTGGTTGAGTTGCTCTTTCAGCTCAATTGCTTGAGGGATAGACATTTTATATGGACTCTTAGCAATTGGACGGCTCTTGGTTCAAATCTGATCTCTTGATCGACTTCTCTTCGTGGTGGTAATTCAGTCAGCTCTTATGGGAAGATGTCATCATATTCCTTCAACCAATATGGCTCTCCCTTGTCTTGTTTATTCTGCTCAACCTTATTTAATTTTATGAGATACATTGGTAATACTTTTCTTAACCCTTTTATTATGTGAGATGATTTGGCCAGTTGAACCTTGGGTTTTCCTGCCTCACCTTGGGTCATCACTGTTTCCCCCTTTAGGTTTTGAAAAGTCACCTGACCTATTCTGCACTCAATATGTGCAAGTTTGCTGAGTAGACATGATTTGTTTTCCATTAGCAAGTTCCACAAGTAACCTAGATGTAGGTATTGTGTCTATACCTAATTTCTTGGCACACTTTGGTGACATGAAAGAGTGTGTGCTTCCACAGTCAATCAAAATTTTAAAGGGCTTACCCTCATATTTTGTTGGTGTTTGAATCACTAAAAATTGGAGATTTGGGCCTTTCTTATGGAGGGTGGCGTGAACTGATGCCTTCTCCATATCGGATTCCATAGTTGGGTTTCCCTCTTCTTCAAGATCCTTAAGAATTATAACAGATGCTTTTCCTTTTGCAATTAAAGCTTGGTTCTGACCTCTGTACTATCCTTGGCGAGGAATTTGGCCAAGCTTTGGGCATTGTCTTTTAAAGTGACCTCGCTCATTACAGTGAAAACACCTAGGTGCTCCTGAATTACTTCCCGTAGGTATGAAGTTCCCGACTGCATTTTTTTTGGCCCTCTTTCCTTGACCAAGTGGATGTTGACCTTGGGCTTGCTTAACATATTCCCGTGAAGTCCCTTTGTTTTGATTCTAGAGCTTATTATTCCTTGGCTTTGATTGAATCTCCTAAATAAGAGGTGCTGCACGAATCAAAGCATCTTGCAGATCAGTTGGGCGCATAGATTCAAGGTGTGTGTTCAGAGGAGTATTCAATCCGTGACAAAACTTAGACACCTGCTGAGCAATAGCCATGGAAGGCACATATTTAAGTAGTGTGATAAACTTTGAGTCATATGCCTCCAGGCTCATTCCGAGCTGTCTTAAGTTAAAGAACTCATTCATTTTTAGCGTGCAATAAGCTGGTGGAAAATATCGACCACGCGCAGCTTCTTTCAACTTTTCCCAGGTGATAGCTATCTCAGTAAGTCCCTGGTCTTTACAGCACTGTTTCCACCACATGCATGCCTCATCGGTCAATTTCAACTTGGCGATCATAGCCTGATTAGCAAGGCTAGTTCTTGTGGCAGTAAAGTAGTCCTCCATGGTCTCAACCCAAATCTCTGCCTTGGCTTCAATGTCTTTGCCCTTGCCATCAAATTCTAGTGGCTTAACCTGCTTAAGGAGATACTTCTTCTCCTAAATTTCAGCCAGACTAGCAATAGTTGTATTATCCTGGGTTATCATAAGTTTCACAAATTAGTTTAGTGCTTTAAAATTTTCAGCTTCGTCTCCACATTAACATATCTTACTAGTTTTGTAAAACAATGATGGGCCAAAGAGCACAATATTTTTACAAAATCTAGTCGTTGTTATCTTTTATAATCAGTAGCCATATGTTATGATTTTTACAAGTAAGGAATATTTACAAATGGTAGATGTTTACAAGTAGATATACATCAGCATTGATAGGATAGGCTAGATGCTATGTACAATTTTCAAAATAGGATATCATTATATCTTTCTTTTTCAAGGATGGATATTAGTTACATTCATGTAGAAGAAAGTAGGCCAATTGCTGTCTATGTCTAGAAACCTATACTATGGAAAAGGGCAGATCTGAAAAACCATGGATACGGTAATCTCGATACTTGGGACGTCCTTGGATTATAATCCTATCGACTAGGATTACCTTCAGTACCTTGTCATAGACATAACGGTCTAGATGTATTTGTCAACCACTGATAATCATAAGTGGATAGGCATTTTAGATTAGTTTGCGTGTTGAAGAATCGATCGGCCTCGATGTAACAATAGTGCTCATCCTAGAACCATCTTCTTTCGCGATTCACGTGGGATGGATCATATGGGTGATCGAGTATCCTCATCATTTCTCTTCTCCACTCATCATCCATGGAGTTCAACGCAGATGTGTACATTGCTCAAAAAACAAGGAACTGGTTTCAGGCTTTATTATTCTACTAGAGTTTATCTCTTAACAATCAAAAATTAGTATTGAAAACCATATATATTTTTAATTTCAATTATGCTATGATACCACGTATCACGTGCCTACCTAACAGTTCCCTAGTAGCATGTTTTAGTGGTCCATCGGGGAACTATCCTACATGGCTTCGCCTGGCACTCATGAGAATGCACAGGGTCTATCGTCTAGGTTTCCCAGAGTCCATCTCGTAACGGAAGGTACCGGTCATCCCCACGAGGATCAACCTACAAGCTTGGGGTCATAACTTGAATACTGAGGTCTTGATGTATCAGCTAGCTCCATTGGAGGTGCCCCACAAGGGCTTCTTGTCCGATTGGAGCGATCGTAGTTACCCTTGGTTCATGGAGTGGAACACTTTTTTCCACCAACTAATTAGGATTCAGGGAACCTTAACGGAGTTTTGGCACAGCCGCTGCACCTTTCCCCTAAGATAATTATTGATCAAGGTTTTAAGACCCGACCCTAGGTAAGTCAATGCTTGGCTCTACCTAATTTCTCCTAATTCACGTTTCATTCAATCTCTTGAAAGAAGCTCCCAGCTTATCGGGACCACCCATTCGTAGGATGGATCCGTTAGGGATCTCACCCACCCGCTTCCCACAAATGGTTTTTTTTAGTTTTCTAATTACCCATCACATTAAGTTATGACATATAAAAGCAACTTCATTAATTAACCCATTATCATAGGTTCCTTTGCGTAATTTTATGACATAACACAAAGACAGAGAAAAACAATCTTTTGGCAAAACATATTTATTTATTATTTTGCAAAAGTCATTTACAATTCTTTTTCCCTTCTACCTATGCAAAAGATAAAACCTCAGTTTATCGGAAAATCCCTTCTGCCTGTGCAAAAGAAAGCAAACCCTTCAAGATTTCCATCCCTCCACTAGCACCGGGGACTCTAGGATCCCATCCTGATTCCCGTGAGGGTCAGGCACTTCCTAGGAGTGATTGAGAGATTTACAGCCAGAGCCCCCTAGGACTCTCGCCTTCTTTTGCCTAATGGATTCCTCACCAAGCGACCTCTCGCCATCGGGGCTAGTCCAAAGCTCCTTGTGGCGGTACCAAACAATCCCCCTTGGAGTAGGCTTCTGCGTCTAGCCGTGGGGGAGGCATAGTGTGATCTTTTCTCTTATTATCCTAATTATATATTTACAATTAGATCTAACTGCTACAAGCACAATTAATCATTCTTGTGCAACCATCAATACATGCAAAAATAAAAAAAAGAAACAACAGCAAGTGTTTTTAGCATAGGAAGCAGCCCCACCTAGTTCTAGGGTTTCTCTTTTAAGGTCCCACCTTATTCTTAGGGTTTCGCTTCCTACTTGAAATTTTTTTTTTCCAGATCCATAAGTTATTTCGTGAATCTGATGTCTATTTTATTCTTATGAAAACTTGGTATTTTCACCCTAAAAGATAATATGGGCATTTATACCTATGGCAGGCAATTCATGCGTTGCCTTGCCTTAACCCACACTTAGCAAGATTTCAAATGCTTTTCCAAGTTTGTTTAGACATTAGAATTTATCGACAAATTCTTAGCAATGTCCAATAAGTCTTACAGACTTTTGATATTTATTTAATTTCTTGATAGTGATAGTTCCAGGGTTGTCAAGTATTTCATAGTTGTTTTTGCTTCAATATCCTCGATATTTTAGGTAAGGTTTTCTTGTTGATTCATATGTGGGTCAACTCATGATATTGATGCTCTCACTAATATAATAATTAATATTAACATTGTGTGTGTTTTCAACAAGAAAATAATTTTTATTTTATTTTGCTTGTAATCTATGGTTTAATCGATGATATTCGACCATTTGTCAAACTTTCAATATTATCTAGGAAGATCAATTTTAATTTAGCTATTTCATAAATGCAATGCTAAATTTTTTTTGTGAAAACTTTATTCTAAGCAATGCAAAAACTATAAGTGTAATTTTTCTTTCATCTTTCAGACATCGAATTATATTACTATGCACCTAATCTATGTGTGTCTAGTACATATTTTTCTATACAATTTTCTATTGATTTAATGTATTGACTATTTAATGATATTATCTAAATGATTTTCTATAAATTATTGTAAGACTCATATGGGTCTCTTTATCATTAGCAAAATGAAATACAGATAGTCACTTTTAGGAAAAATTATAAAATATTCCCTTTCCTAATATCGTCTACCTTTTTATAGTTTTTATAATCACACATGTGATTAACGAAATAACAATAAATATTACAAAATAAACCATAATTACGATATTTTCTTCATAATAGGCATATAATCCTTTTTCAAGTGAAAGAGTCTTTTCATTGAATAGTTTATTATTATATTACTTAGGCCATTTTCGTAAGTGACAGTTCATATGCATTTTCTTAAAAATGTGTTTATAATCATTTAAAGCCAAATATAGCGCTTATAAAATATTTTTTTTTCCAAACCAATGAGATGTTACCTCTATTAGGTTTGTAGTAACGGGGGTTTCGCTAATTCCTATTGCATCATTTTCTCCATCAACCGTGTTTCTTGCTTCTTTTGCTTTGAATGGGCTTTTTGAATTTTTGCGACCTCATGGAGCCATGGATGTCAGGTGAAATTAACATGGTAGCTGAGGGAGAGTTGGTGGTTATCTAGAAAAAATTTGCCAGTGTTTTGCTTAGCGATATGGCTGTATGGAAGAAAGGCATAACAGGGGGTAGAGAAAATGGAAATGAGGTAGAAGAAGGGTATTTTTCTTCTTCAAGACTCAAGCTCGAATGGAAAAGAGATGTAGAGAAAATTTTCCATCATCAGGAGGATTTACTTCTTGCTTTCTTTGTGAAGGAGAGGGGTTGTATTTATAGCCATGAGGGGGATGCATGCAGTCACTCATTCTTTTGGCTACTTGTCAAGAGCTAAGTAAGCTTGATAAAAAATGTTTTTTGATTGCCTACTTGTTGGATGGTGGCATGGGATGATTTTAAAATGCTTTCTCTCCCTTGAAGCGTCCAAAACATCATGATTTTTGGCATATTTTTTCAAAAACGTCTTTTTTTCATCAAAATGACTTCATATGGTAGTTTTTGGCCAAGTTACCTCATGACTTATCTAGTTTATAAAGTCATGCCATACTCTTTAATACTTAACTTACTCAATATCATGTTTGTTCTTGTGCGTTCTTTGTCTACCGATTAAGACTTTTGTGATTTGTCTTGTCATTGCAAAATCAATGCGATCTTTGATGTATTAAATGGAATCAGGAATGCTAAATCAAATATAATGCAGGAAATATTATGATCAAACCATTGTAATATTATTTATGATTTTTTTAAATGAAGTGTTATGGCGGGAATATTACGTCATTACTATTTATGATCTTCCTAGCTTTTGGATTCGAAAGGTGTAACTCTTTTGTCACTCTTTCCATAGTCGATAAATATTTACTTTCTTGACTAAGGCTCTAACTTATTGCACTTATCTTTTGGCACATGCATATAAGCTTCATAGCCAAACAGTTTGAAATGATCATATGAAGGTTTCTTGCATGTCCAAGCCTCCTCAAGAATACCACCATCCAGTGTAGTATTTGGCGACTATTTACCAAATGTATATCCATAGATTTAGCCCAAAAACCTCAAATAAGACAAGTATTTAAAATCATACTTAATATCCTTTCATTAATCATCCTATTAATGTATTCTATTGCACCATTTTTTGTATTGAATTACTAGGCACAGTGACCTCTCTCTTGATGCCATACACTTCACAAAAGTTTCTAAATTCATAAGAGATGTACTCTCCACTATCATTAGTCCTAAGATACTTTAGTCTCTTTTTAGACTAATATTCTATAAGTGCCAAATTTTTTTGAAAGAAAGACAATGCATCATCTCTCATAGCCATAGGAAAAACCCATACTTTTCTATTTGCATAATCAATAAATGTGATAAAATAGGATGCCCCCTAAAGACCTTGTAGGCATAGGTTCATGTATATCATTGTGTACCACTATGTACTAAGAGCAAAATAAAAAACTAGCATATATCCCAAACAAGAAAGCATTTCCATTCCTTTTTTATAAATCTAGAAATGCCACAAAAATACACTTGGATACTCAATTACTACAATTTCATAATCTTTTATAGTGGATATATGAATGGATTCTTGGTTCAAGTGCCAATCTAATGTAGTTAGCACATTTGCAACAATACTAAAAGTAAGCAACACTTCACCATCATCTTTATATTCAGTTACTATATTCACTTCCTCAATCTTCACTATGTCTTTGACCTCTTTCTTATCAGCATTTAATATCTTTTCTTGGACAAGTTTTATTGAAGCATTCAATATCTTTCTTGGACATAGATTTTCTATGTGACTACCCACAGTCTTGGTTCTTATCTATATACTATTTTTTGTCTCTTTCTTCTTGAATTTCCAATGCTTGACCATTTTTGCCTTATTCCATGGATTTCTTGTGTATTTCTTCATGGAATAAACTAGCCACAACATCATTGAGTTTAGCTCACCATCTAGAGTTGAATTATTGATGGCTATCGTATTGATATCCATGACACAAGCAAGGAAGGTAATAAAGACCTAAACTCATTTTCAAACTTGAATTTCTATGCTTGGATTTGGCTAAATATTATATTGAACTCATTGAGGAGGGAGGAAATATTGATATCCTCCTTCATTTCCAACTCAAATAGTCACTTCATCAAGTACAGTTTGTTTGAGGCAGTCTCCTTCTCACACATTTCACATAACCTTTTCCATAAGTCATGTGCAGTGATTTCATTCACAATAATAAAATAAATTGATTATGTTAGGTGAAGTTTAATAGTGGACTTAGCTAATGTATCAAAATCAATCCAATCATCTTCAGACATATTTATAGGTTTTGGCATATATGCTTCTTATCAGTTTCAATTTCTTCTTTGTATTAGGATGTCATCCTTGATTTGCTATTTTCAAAAATTAAGCTCTATCCATAGAGGATGATGAAGCCATTTTCACAAAATACAACTAATTGTCAAAGAGAAGCAATCAATAAATTAAAAGACCACATCAAAATCTGACAAAGTTTCTATAGCAACTGCTTTAGTATATGCAAGTGGTGTACATCAATAGTACATACATCACAATCTTTGCTCCAAGAAACAACTGTTGCAACCCCAAAACTACAAATATTACAATCTACAGCCTCTATAAAATAGTTTGAAATTTGATACACCCTATATCCAACAAATTGTAACCTATTATCTTAACACGATAACATGTATACATCATTTATACAATGGATGTTGTAACCTATGAATTAATTTTATGGGTTTTGAATAGTGTGTGCAAATTTGCAAGAGAAGACAAAACAACCTATGCAACACTTACATGTAAAAAACATAGCCCAAAACAGCCTTAGATTTAAAAATGGAGTAGATTAAGCTCTTATGGGATTTCCAACAGAAAATTTTGACCTCTTTACATACATTGAATCTTGTCCAAGTTGGAGATCATAAATATTTCCACTATCAATGTTGGTTGGAGACTCCCAACCCCTTTGATACTAGCTAATGGAGTTGCACAAAGTGTGAAGAACACACACACACACATGCACACACATAGAGAAGATGCTTCTTTATTTGTGCCTCAATAGTTGTCTTGTGAAGAGTAACTTATTGCCATATCACTCAAAGAATAATGAATGAATGTGTATATGCATAGTTAGGGTTAGTGAGTAAGATGGGTAGCTAGCTACATTGTGCTTTACCTCAATACAAGCCCAAGGCTCTTTGGGACTTTTCTTGGCATTTTTCGGGAAAACTAACCTACCTACATGATATTTCTACTATCAAAATTTCCACATTACACCCATAGTTCATTACTTAGATGCACACATGCTCAATTGTTGTTGATCAAGGAAGAGGAAGAGTAACCAAATTATTTAAGAAATCCAAAATTATTTCATAAATTGGATGATAACACATTGAGCCTTTGAGGTAATTTAGTCCTTTTTCTACTTAATTTTAGCATTTTTTGATTGATGTTTCACATTAATATGATTGAATTTGATAATGATACCATCATGAATGGATACAGTGTGAGACATTCAAAGTTGAACTAAAAGTATTTTTTTTCATTAGAAATAGAATTTTACAATGCATATTATGTTGCAGTGGGCACTATAAAATTTCTAAGTGCATGGCATTGATAAAATTTCTCCCCTCTTAGCCTTCTAGCTAATTGCATGTCTCTTTGCATGATAGTGACCCACTTGGCATTTAGATTTTTCCCTAAGAATCATGTGATTGGACCCCACCATGCTTATTGGTCTTGTGCTTGTTGGGGTGGAGGTTGGGGCTGAGGTTGGGGTTCCTTGGTGGGGACTTGTTTTAGAGTAATGATGAGGCCTAGTTGAGGAGGAGAAGGAAGTGCTCTAGGTTGCTTGGTTTGCAACTTGGAGTGTCACATGGGGCCTTTGCCACTTGATGAGTATCCCCTAGTTACAATTGCATTTGTCTTAGGCTTATATGTCCTCTTATGAGGCCTCTCAATATCACATTCCTCTTCTCCCTATCTTCACCTCCATCATCATTATTGTTACTACTATTGTTTCCCTCACCATCATTATTGTCACCACTATTGTTTTTCTTGTTGGTATCCTTGTGGTGGTTGTTGTTGTCATCCTCCTTGTCATGGCTTGCTTTTACATCCTTAGAGTAGACTTCTTACACTCACAATATATTTTCAAAGTATCCAAGGCTAATTGAGGGAGGGTCCTTTAGTTCAAGAGGAGAGGAAGGATGTCTAGATGAGGAACTTGTGTTGTTAGAGTGGTCCATGGGTGAAATTGGGGACCTCTTTGCCTAGCCATGGTGCAGTGGCAAATACTTGCCCTATATTTTGGCTTGATAATACATGTCGTTGTGCAGTTTGCTTTGTGTGAGAGCCATGAGGTGGATAAGGTGAGGTGAAGGAGTAATAGAGCAATGGAACTATGAATTAAATAATGAACTAAATAAGAAGCTCTATTTATATAAAACTTAGTAAAAGGGTTTAAGGGGGATTCACACATGGTTTCACATGCATGCCCATTTTGACCTTTCCTTTTACCTTGTCATGCTCCATGCTACATATATATTTATGAAATATGTATTTTGCCACCTTTCTTTGTCATGTGCTTGAATTTTCTAGTAGAGATACTTAGCCAATGTGGCAACCTTTGCATTCTCCAATGTGATGAAGTGACTGATGTATTTTGCCACCTTTCTTTGTTATATGGTTGAATTTCCTAGTTGAGAAAATTAGCCAATGTGGTAGCCTTTGCATTCTCCAATGTGTTGAACTGGCTGAATGTACATTTGTAAAATTAGTTGAACATTCTACAATATAGATTCTCTTGATGCAACCACCTCCATGGCAAGTTTTCTTAATACATGCACCATGAGCTCTATAATAAAACTACTCCATATCTTGGGTGCTTCACATTTTCAAAGACCCATACTTCTCCAAACTATTTGATCCCTGAGTGTATACTATGTGTTGCAAAAGCATGGGCCATTAATAGTAGATTTGGAATGACAACTTATACAAATAGAAAAGAACACATAAGTAGTAATGTTGAAGATGTACCATATAGTGGTTGAAGTTGGTTTCTACCCATGCATTGATGAATTAGCTTTGTAAAATTGTCGACAATTTTATGGAATTCAACTTGTGTACAATGGTTTTTTTATGTTTTTAGCATCATGTACACTAGCTTATCAAAAGAATGCCAAACTTTGGAATGATCGTTCTTAACATTGGGGTCTCTTTCCAAATCTATACTACATTTTCATAAATCTTTCCATAGCTCCCACTTTTACTTTGATGGCTTGCCAGTCATATTGCATATGAATCTCTTTAACTTTTTTCCACTCATTGATATTTTTTGTGCTATATCATAAGTTATGCTCAATATTTTCTAGTCCTTTTGAATCTTAACCCTTCCTCAATGTACACCTAATGAATTTAATACTCCTTGATTTTCTAAATATTCACTTCCATCTAGAAGGAGGCTTCATTCTATATACATAATTGACATGCAACTTCAATAGCTTGTCAAATAGACATGAGGCAATAAAATGTGAAAAAATGGATATTCTCAATGTCAATTTGAAATACGACTTTCCAATTCTTATGAAGACATGACCTATTCAATAACACTTTACTATTGTAGGACAATGCTTCTCCATTCCATGTGACATCATCTAACACCTTAGAAGAATTGTTTACTTTCATGCCAAATGGATAAGGTAGCAATGCTAATGCCTTAGTGTCACAATTGTACATACACTTCACTATCTTAAGATCATCATCGAGTCAATTAACAGTGAATTCTCCAACATCTTTCACTAGAGCTTCTTGCCACCTGCTTGCTTGGAAATTATCTCTGGATATGGATTTCTTTGGAAGAAATGAAAGAACATTGTGGGTCTCATCGGGTAATGTAGCTATTGCTAGCCACTAGATTTTCTTTTTTGATTACACACTAAATGGAGGGACAAGTATGTTATCTTTCACATAAGCCATTACATAGTTCATCACTATAAGACCCATATTCTTCACTTGTGTCCCTTCATGATGTTGGCATTTGTCAAGCTTCTTAGCAAACTTCAAGAATGAAATAACACCTAGTACGTATAGTTGGCACAATCTACTAGAAACAATTGCATCATATTGCATCCTCAATATATCTTACAACAATTCTATATCTTCTGAGCTTTGCACCTTGTAGAAATAAGCCATGATGCATTGTAACTTAAAACCAAGCTAAAGAAAATATTATTGAACTCATCATATTTATATGAAACTATCTTTTTAACATTACTTCTCTCTACTTCCATTTTCTTTGTGGTGAAAAACCATTATCCTATTAAATCATCAATGGATATATTTTGCACTTGTCTTATAGCTTTAATTTGAAATAGATGAGGTAAAATCATATGCTTTATTATTCTATGAGCCAATGTATTTACTATCATATTATATATGGCCTCGTAACCTTGTCAACGAACCCTAGCTATATCACTCTACAAGAACCTCATTTAATGTAGTAAGCTGGAGTGTTTAATGTGGAGGGTCCTTGAGAATCACAATAAGATGTTTGTATTTCAAGAATGACTTTAGAAGATCAAATTACTACTGAGTCTCACCTTGGTCTCTAGAATCATCAAGAAATTTCATGAAAACAGAAGGCAAACAACATCACAATGTATAGTAAATCAAGATAGTCTACTAATGGAATATTACTAACTGCAATGCTTGTACATGTCTCTTTAAGGCTGCACCATTCATTGATAGAGACATCAATTGTAGTAGTTGACATTTTTTTTCCTTATAGCCCATGCGAGTTTGCTTGTGTCTTTGTAACTTTGTTTGTAAAATGTTCTTGTCACTTTCTCGAGAGCTACTTTTAATGATGTAGGATGATTTTCTTTGCACCTCCTATACAATGGCTTGTTCTTGTGCTAGAGACTATCTTTGTATTCCTTCATATTTTTCTCTAACTTAAGAAATTTATTTTCTTGGTCATGCAATGGCTTTTTAAATTCATTCAAAGAACCTTGTGATTGCACTAACAATTAATGATCATTATATAACATTGATTGATAATATTGATACATGTGAATATTATCACATAAGTCTTTGTAATAACCTAATAGACCATGTTCACCATTCTCAACATAAGTGAGAAATGAAAAGTAAAAGGAGGATTTAGACTAGTACTAGGATCATTTGAATATAAGGAATCCTCAACCCAAGGATTGATGTTTTTCTTTCCCTATTCAAAATATTTGCGAAATTGTTGTTGCACTAGGCTATGCTTACTATAAGGCATCTTTGTCATGGCATACTTCTCATCCACATGAATATGCAAATCCAGTTTTCTCATATAGTTTCTTATGTTTCCAAGAGATTCCATTAGGAAATGAAAGGTAGGAGAGGAGCTTGTGTTATTTGATTTTTTTAGTGTAATATTGGTTTAGAAAGAGTGGAGGACAAATTAGAGCATGAAAATTAGATGAACATACAACACGGTTAGGCATCTTTATAGATGGAAAATACTACTGTTTAGAGGGGGAGAGGAAAAAAGTCAAAATTTGAGGCCAAAATTAGCCCACACTACTAATGTGGCACCTAAGAGAAGTAGTGGGTCATAAAGTAGATATGCAACTATCTGTGGAGGATCTCAAGCACCATATGTGTAGAGTTTTAAAAAGGTAAATGGATTTGGAGGCATTTTAATGCAAATCAAAATACAAAGAATGAATATTTTAGCTTGAAATATGATTGGATATTTTGAAGAAAAAGAAATTATTTTTTAAATAAATTGAAAAGTAATCATTTTGAGAAAAAATAAATTTGAATTACTGATGTGATACTATGTTGTAAGAGTGGTTGATCCCATCTTGGAGGAGAAAAAGTGTTCTTACTTGGTAAAAAGAAAGGGAAATTCCCTTCCTTTGGGTTGGGGTCCACCATAAAAAGTAGGATGGAGCTTAGGAATGTAGGGGCCCAACAAGGGACAAAAAGGTATGCAATGGCGATGACTATACTCAAGGCATTAATGCAACTTTAAGGTTTCCTAATCAATTCCTTATGTGGCCCTTTTGGAATCCATATTTTTCCTAATGTTAAAATGGGAGATATGCATCTATCTCTTGCAAAAGGTTCTTCACTTGTGCTTAAGAATGTACACTAGATTTGAATAAGAGGTTGATTAGCATTCGATTTCAAGAAGAGCTTGATTAGCAATAAATAGTTAGATGATTGTGAATAATAATTATTTTTTAGTAGTAATTCATGGAAGATCTACAAAGGGCCTTTCCTTATTACGTCAAGATCCAAGTCTAGTATTATTTCTTTTTTTCATGTAGTCACATGTTTTCATCAACTATCTACATATAAAGCATGATGAGAACATGTATGTATCACCAAGTCCCATAGTCTCACTATAAGACCTTCAAGCTCAAGTGCATAGCCAAATGCTCATTGTGACATCCAAATGTCAATTGCACCTCAATATAGAAAGCCCAATAGCTCCCATAGCAACAAATGTCGAATGTTAGATGAGCAAACAAGGCTTAAAACATCATGCAAAAGGCATCCATACATCCAAGATCCAAGTAGCATATATCCAGAAGCATCCAAACCAAGTAACTTGCAAAGCTCTTATTGTAGCATCCAATCACCATATGTAACAATAAATGATATCCAATTTCAAAATTCAAAGCTCCAATCTTAGCTCAAGAGCACATAAAGAGCATAACCAAGCATGGAAGTTCAATGGTATTTCCTAGTGTAGCATCCAAAGTGCTCGGGAAGCATCCAATGGTAATATGCATACAAGATCCCTAATAAAATAGTGTATTGCCTTGTTAATCTAGCAATGAAACAACCTTTGTAAATTTATCTAAAAGATCTCAATGTGTCCCACAAATCATATTTGAGCAATAGCCAAATATTTACCAATATGCCACGAGCATCAATAGAGTAACACAGGAGCCATAACTGTTGAGTAGACATTGTTTTAGATCTATGACAGCAAGTCTACTATTCTAATAAACAATAAGAATATGGATTGAGAGCTTAAAAGGATGTCCAAGATGCATAATGTTGATGCTAGGGAGTTGGAAAAAGAAGGCCAAAGTGACTTGGAGCTCACAAGAACTAGAGGATATGCAAGAGAGATTTAGAAAGTGGATAACATTAGCAGGCACAATTCACACTATTTGTTGGTGCTTCTGCTGCCATGTGTACTCATGGAAATGGGGTTGGGGAAGTACTTTAGGGGACTTAACAAGTCCTTTTTGTGGCCTAGAAGAAGCCTACACAAGTTAGAAGAAGTGGGATGTTACAGGCCACACAACCCAAAAAGGAAGACAAAGGAAGCCCAAGTCAAAAATAGAAGATGGCCCTAGGCGAGAAAGGCAAAAAAGAAGACAAGCTTAAAAAAAACCGAGAGGTGCACAACAATGACTGCACTGAACATTCTAGTAAGGCGCACCGAATATTCTAGCAAGGTGCACTAAATATTCTAGCAAAGAAAGCACAGGCCGCAATGCAATTCATTTTGAAAAAGAGAACCAAGCTCCCTCTTGTGCAAATTGTAAACGTAGAAGGGCACGGGCAAAAGAACTATGAGAAGAAGAAAGACATGAGGAAATAAGACCTTGGCTAAAACAGCTGGTCATGTAAAAAAGGGGATGGGTTCCCCCAAAGGGATGAGGGCATATAAAAAAGTCAAAAAGTGAATAGAGAAGCTCATTCTTGATGTGTGGCTAAAGTGCCTCTCTTCTTCTCTTCTTCTCTTCTCCTTGGTTGTGCTTGTGCTTGTGCTTGAGAGAGGGAGTGTGAGGGATTGAGTGTGTGAGGGTGAGGGACCATGATGGAGAAGCTCTCTATCTTCTCCTCTCTTCCTCTCTTCTCTTCTCTTCTCTTCTCTTCTCTTCTCTTCTCTTCTCTTCTCTCGCATGTGCGGCTATGGAGGATGGAGCTTGGAGGTAGAGGATTGAGCTTTCTTGAGCTTGCATCTTGGATTGTGGAGCTACCGAAGTGCTCGAGGAGGAGGCTACTCAATCGGGCATCAAGGTAAGCTCACTACACTCGTAGGGTTGAGAGCACATATAGCTATGTGAGAGGTAGCCATAGCATTCCACTTGAAACACTTGGAGCAATAAGCGGTCCCTGGGTCTTGGTAGTCAAATGCGCACATTTTCATTCCGTTGTCGGGGACCAACAGATTCAAGCTCGAGTGCTTGCATGCTTCAAATTGGGTAACAAAGTAGGAGTTCAACTTTGATGCTTGGTTTTAGGTAGGAAGAAGCAAGGGAGTTGGAGGCCATTTGATCTCTTTTTGACATATTAGTTTAGGTAGAAGAAGCTTTTTGTATATTGGCTAGAATAAGAGTTATATGTTTTGTACAAGATTTGAGACACTAAGGTTGGAGAAATAAGAAAAAAGAGGAAAGAGAAAACTCTATGGATAACTAGGAAATAGGGAAACAAGGGAAGAAAGAAAGTAGATTTTTGCATATCCAAGGAGAAAAAAAGAGGTAAGGGGAGAAGGGGAAACCACAAAAGGGGGCATGAGAGAGATAGAGAGCTCATTTGCATTCAGAGAGTATGAGAGAGAGAGATTATGAGAGAGAGGCAGAGAGTTGTATGTTGCAGGTTACATTGCCTACAATTTGTGGTTTGACGCATTTGACCTTATTAGGTACATTCAGGATCCCTGATACTATCTACTCTATTGTTCTAGAATTATTGCAGCATTAACTAGCATGCATTGGATGTAGTAGAATCATTTTAGTGCCATTTAAAATTTTTCATGTGCCACTTGGACAGTGACTGTAAACCTCAAATGGTTGAGTTTTGAGCAGGTTTGGACATTTGAGTCACTAGGTATCCACTCAGATAGCTCGGCCTCGATGGACAACCACTATTCGACCACTTGGACGAATACCTTGTGCGAGTTGGCCACTTGGCCCACTCTGCCACGTATCATTCGGCCCATCACTATTCAACCATTCTGCCTTGGGCCAAGTCTGGGACTAGGACCTCTAGGATTCAGACCTTTGCAATTCAGTCCACTTGGGCCGAATATGAATTTGGGCAAAATCGACATCCTCAAAACCTAGCTACACCTTAACCAAGCTAGGAGACACAATAATAGAGACCCTAATAGACCCTTGAAAGCAACTACTAGCAATCACACTTAGAGAAATGTTTGGCTGAAACTGGAATGAGGGGAGAGTGAGAGTTGCATTGTTCATCTAGTACCTACATCTCACACTATTTTTGACACTTGAAGTGCACTTGAAAGCTTGTGGGAGCTTTCACTCAACTGCCAAGACCCTCGGACCGCTTATTGTTTCAAGCGTTCCAAGCCGAGCACTAATGGCTACCTCTCACATAGCCGACGCGCCATCCATATCTATGGGTGTAGTGAGCTTACCTTGATGCCGTTCGAGTTACCTCCTCTCCCGCGCACTCCGGTAGCTCCACGATCCAAGTGCAAGCTTCAAGCAAGCTCGATCCTCCCGCTCCAAGCTCCAAGCTCCATTGCCGCGAGCAAGACAAGAGAAGAGAAGAGAAGAGAAGAAGAGAGGAGAAGATGGAGAGCTTCTCCTCCTCGGTCCCTCACCCTCACACACTCACTCCCTCACACTCTCACACTCCCTCTCTCAAGCACAAGCTCAAGCAAGCAAGAACAAGAAGAAGAAGAAGAAGAGGAGAGCTACTTTTGGCCACACACAAGAATGAGCTTCTCATTTACTTTTCAACTTTATATACAAAACCCTAAATCCCTTTTGGGCGGTCATCCCCTTTTTCCCTTTTTACATGGCCGGCCATAGCCTAGGCCCTTTTTCCCATTGTCCTTCTATCTTCCTAGATTCCTTTCCACCGCCCGTCTACATTTACAAATTGCACGGGTGAGAGCCCGGCGCTCTTTTACAAGATTTCAGGGTCCGCCTTTTTATTTTAAAATGCGCATTTCCCCTTTTGCCTTTGCCTTGGACTTTTAAGGTTGCCCTTGCGCTTTTGGCCTTTTCTCCTTTTCTTTCTTCAGTCAGGCTACCTTTTTTCTGCCTTTGCCCTGCGTCTTTTCCACTTTCTTTTGCTTTCTTTGTGTTGGGGTTAACAAAGCTGGAAGCCATATTTTGAACTGTGCACAAAAAAGAGCACCACGCACACATTGAATGCACATAAGTTGAGGGTTGTTTGCAATAAGAAGCACACCAAGACATAATAAGAAAATCAAACCCACTAATAGGAGATGACCCTCAGACTTAGATGGGTGACTAAGAACCCTGACCAGTCGGACCAAGAGAGAGTCAGGACATTGAAGGCTTAGGAGCATAGATGGACTGACACCATTGGAGACACATCATTGTTGGACTTAATTAGTCAGATTGATAGCCTAGTGGAGCAAGAAGCCATCGACATGTCAAGATCTAGCCCTAGAGTCACGAGAATGACCAACTCAATTTGGGAGATTTCCCAATCAATATCCAACATATGGTTAATAAATGTCAAGAATCGCGTGGTGGAGGAGGTTGCTCAAGATGCTGCGCCGAACACACACAGAATGCATAAAGAGAAGCTCACTCAAGAGACAAGAAGAGAGATGGAGGCCAAAACGTTTTCTTGCTCATTTCTTCTTCTTATTCCACACTCTTTTCAATGTACACAAAGTATAGATAAGATACAACATAAAAGGAAAGTGACCTAGTAAGTCAAACAATGCATAACCGACCACACTAGTCGACTGGCGCTATAACTATGCCAGCTGTAAATAGGTGTAACAACCTGAATAAAATAAGTAATGAGTCAGTGGCCATGTGAGATGCATAATGACCACCGACGTGCTAAGTGTAGACGTGTGGATCCATCTAACCAGGCGGTCCATCATCAATGTCCGCATGTGTTGAGCTTGTCATCTCAACACTCCCTCTCAAGCTCAACTACATCTCTGCAACTCCAAGTAAGCTTCGAAACTTTTGAAGCTTCTCTGTACCCAATGGCTTCGTGAAGATGTCAGCTATCTGATCCTGTGTGCTGACATACATCAAGTCAATCTCACCTGCTAGTACCTTCTCTCTCACAAAGTGGTAGTGTACCTCAATATGTTTTGTCCTGGCATGGAACACAGGGTTCTTAGCCAACTGTATACTGCTCATGTTGTCACAATAAATGACAACTGGACCTTCCACCTGCACATCCAAATTAGCCAATAGCTTTTGCAGCCATACTACCTCACATGCTGCAATAGCAGCACCTCTATACTCAGCCTCTGTACTCGACAAAGTAACTGTAGATTGCTTTTTGCTGCTCCATGCAACTGCTGCACTACCAAGAGAGAACGTGTATCCGCTGGTAGATCTTCTATCAAACATACTACCAGCCCAATCTGCATCTGTGTATCCAAACACGTGTACATCTGTACCTGCCTCATAGAAAAGTCCATAATCTAATGTGGACTTCACATATCTCAATATGCGTCTGACTGCATCCAAATGTGGCTTTCTAGGTACTTGCATAAACTGACTCACAAGACCAACAGCGTAGCTCAAGTCTGGCCTTGTAATGGTCATGTAGATCAAACTCCCCACTATCCTCCTGAACATAGTAGGGTCTTCTATCTCATCCCCAACATCAGCACTCAGCTTTACATTCTGCTCCAACGGGACTGAAAGTGGTTTGCATGCAGTCATACCATACTTGGACAACATATCCAAGCCATACTGTCTTTGGGACAGCCATATACCATCATCACATCTGATCACCTCAATGCCAAGGAAGTACCTTAGCTTACCTAAATCCTTCATCTCAAACTTCATCTTCAAACAACCCTTGACTTCAGCAATTCCACTATCACTGTCACCTGTAATAATCAAGTCATCCACATAGATGACTATGATGACCAAACTTGCATCTTCCTTTCTCACATAAAGTGAGTGATCAGCATCAGACACATAAAAGCCAATATTGACAAGATACTCTCTAATCTTGTCAGACCATGCTCTAGGTGCTTGCTTGAGCCCATAGAGTGCCTTCTTCAACCTGCACACATACGTGGGATGCTCTAAATCTTCATAACCTGCTGGCTGATCCATATACACTTCTTCCTGCAAATCACCATGCAAGAAGGCATTCTTTACATCCATTTGCTGCAACCTCCAACCTTTGGCTGCTGCCAAAGCAATCACACATCTGACAGTTGCCATCCTAGCAACTGGACTGAAGGTTTCATCATAATCTATGCCATATGTCTGGGCATAGCCTTTTGCAACCAGCCTAGCTTTGTACCTGCTAATAGAACCATCTGCATTGTGCTTAATCTTATAAACCCACTTACATCCAATAGCTTTCTTTCCCTTTGGCAATGATACTAGATCCCAAGTCTTATTGGCCTCTAATGCAGCCATCTCCTCATCCATTGCTGCATCCCAATGAGCATGACCAACAGCCTCCTCAAAACATGTGGGCTCAACATCCTCAACTAGTTTCACCATATAAGCATAATGGTGAGCTGCATAACCCTCAAAACCAAATCTTTTAACAGGGTATCTCACCTTGCTAGACCTGTGTACCACTGGATCACTCAATGGAGTCTTTGCATTAACATGTGCTCTCTGCACACCTGGAGTCCTCACTGAAGGAATGCCAAGCTCATCATCCAAGCTCTCTGAGCCACTGGAGTCTCCATCAAGAACTGCATCAATGTCTTCTGACACTTTATTCTTTCCTTTGTCTTTACCTGTAGTGCTACTAGATGCACCCGAAGATGTAGAGGTACTCCTTAGTCTCCCAGACCAAGGACTACCAGATGATGTCTCTGGTCCACTAAGAGTCCGTGATTCTTGCCTTTCAGCCTGCACATGAGTGTCATGATCATCATCAACATCCAATGCATCACCACTAGATGCATACCAACTGCTCATTTCATCAAAGATGACATCTCTGCTCACTCTGAACTTACATGTGACAAGGTTGTAACAGCGATACCCTTTCTGCTCTAAAGAGTATCCAATAAAGACACACTTTTCAGCCTTTGGATCCAGTTTCTTCCGCAACTCATCTGGCACATGAACATACGCAATGCAGCCAAATACTTTCAAGTGTGAAACATCAGGCTTCTTACCTGTAAAACATTCTTCGGGGGTCATACCATGAACTGCAGCTGTGGGAGTTCTATTCATAATATAAACAGCAGTATGAATAGCCTCAGACAAAAAATGCTTAGGCATATTCTTTTCAGCCATCAAGGCACGTGCAACTTCTGCAATATGCCTGTTTTTCCTTTCTGCAACCCCATTTTGCTGTGGGGTATACCTGCATGTGAACTGTCTCTTTATCCCATGAGACCTCAGAAAATCACTGAACTCATTGGAGAGGTACTCTCCCCCTCCATCTGACCTCAAGCACTTTACTTTCAAGCCTGTTTCTCTTTCAACTGCAGCCTTGAAAGTTCTAAAGTGCTCAAAAGCTTCACTCTTTTCCTTCATAAAATATACCCACAGCTTTCTAGAACAATCATCAATGGATGTGACAAAGTATGAACTGCCTCCAAGAGATACATTTTGTGTAGGCCCCCAAATGTCTGTATGCACAACATCAAGGATATTTCTGCTTACATCTCTGTCATGTGAAAAGGGTTGTCTTGCCTGCTTACCAAACTGACATGCTTCACATACCTTCTGAAATTCTGCAACTTTAAATGTAGGCAAACCTGTAACCAACCCTTTGGACTGCATTAATTTCAGCCTTTGTACATTTGCATGTCCAATGCGTTTGTGCCAAATTTCAATGTCTGCAACAACACCTTTTCCTTTGGCATACATAGCCGCATTCATAGTAGGAATTCCAGCATCTAGAGTGAACATATGTCCAACTCTACTTCCCTTTGCTACCAACCTGCACTTGTCATTGAAGTCTTCTACAAAGTAGCCCTTTGCATTAAATCTGACTTGCAGCCCTTGCTCTACCATTTGACCGACTGACACCAAGTTCTTTGTAATAGATGGCACATGTAATACATCTGAAAGACTCTTTGTCTTACCATCATGCAAGGACAAGGGAACTTTTCCAATGTGTGAAATTGGGTGGCATGAGTCATCACCCATCTGCACATAACCTGCATTCTGCAAATCCTGCATCTCTCCAAACCATTCTGCATGGCTGGTCATATGATTGGATGCACCTGAATCAACATACCAAACGTCTTCATGTGTTCCCTTTCCTGTAACAGCATTCAGCATATGCTGCATAACGAACAAACGTTCATTTATGTCTTCATTCTGTCGTGAAGACGATGCATAGTTTCCTTGCTGCAACTTACCACTGCGGATATCATCTCTCTTAGCATAACATTGGGCTGCAATATGACCTGTTTTGCCACAGTAGTGGCACACAATACCAGAGTTGTTAGAACCTCTGTTCTGCCATCCACCTCTTCCTCTAAAGCTCCCCCTGCCTCTAAAGTTACCACAACCTCCTGAAACCTGCATATCGCCAAATTGCTGATTCAATCTGTTTTGCTGGTTGTCACTACCACGTCCTGTACCACGGCCTCTTGAAGAGAACCTGCCACGTCCCCTTCCTGAACTGGAGTAGAAAACTTGGACCTGTTCACCACTTCTTTCAGATGTCTCACTCTGCATGTTGATCTCTTCAGTGATCATAAGGGAGACCAACTCATCGAAATCTGGAAATGGCTTTCTGACATATACGGAAGTTACAAAAGACTTCCAAGCCTTTTCATTGTTAAGTCCACCTAAGGTAGACGACACCAAATCATCATCATCGGGCATTGCATCAATCGCTGCCAATGCATCTGCAATGCTTCTTACTTTCAGTGCATACTCATTGATAGACATCTTCCCTTTCTTCAATGTATTCAACTCTTGCTTGAGTTGAATCTTTCGTGCCTTTGTATTTACAGAAAACATACTTTCAAGTATGGTCCAAGCTGCATATGCATTCTTTGCATTTCTAATGTGTCCCAGCATATTATTGTCAATTACTGCAGACAACCAATACATGACCTTCTTGTCTTTTGCATTCCATTCCTTTCGTGCCTTTGTCTCTTCTGCAGTTGGAGGATCACTCACCTCCGGCTCCTTTTCTTCACCTGAAACAAACTCGTAGAGGCCTTTTCCAATAAGGAAGTTCGTGACACGGAACTTTCATGAAGGGTAGTTGTTCTTGTCGAGCTTCTCAATGATAAGGCTTCCACTGTTCTCTGCCATTATCACAAAATTAATACCAACAGCAAATCTTCTGCAACCCTGGACCTGTAGTGCACAGCAATACACCAGACAGCCTTTTTAACTGTCTGCTCAACAATACATGCAATCTGCAACCTGTTTGCAGATAAACCTTGTGTTTACTCACTGGTAAACACCTTTGAACTTACAGATCTGAAATCTGTAACCTGCGCACCCACTTTCGGTTAATACAGTCGAAGTCACAACGTACCCTGAAACTGCTGTCCGCAACCTTGCGGCTCTAAAACGGGCCTTGAAACGGCCTCAGATGCCCAAAATAACTGCGGGAAAGGCCCAAAGGGCTTATCTGAAGAATACACAGTGCTCTTCGCGCACACCAAATCTCACTGCAATCTGAGATTTTTGCTCTGCCCTGCTTCCACAGGC
Organism: Lygodium microphyllum; assembly: GCF_053477565.2. NCBI lineage: Eukaryota > Viridiplantae > Streptophyta > Polypodiopsida > Schizaeales > Lygodiaceae > Lygodium > Lygodium microphyllum. The sequence continues at coordinate 17,157,540 of NC_141163.1, forward strand.
ACTATCGAAGAGAAAGAGTTGAAGGATGGGAGAGCTTCTTACCCGTGGCTTGCTTGCTCGAACCTTGCTTCTTCTCCTTTGCTTCAACCTTCAAAATCAGCCTCTCTCAATGGCGCGGCTCTGATACCATGTCAAGAATTGCGTGGTGGAGGAGGTTGCTCAAGATGCTGCGCCGAACACACACAGAATGCACAAAGAGAAGCTCACTCAAGAGACAAGAAGAGAGATGTGTTGAGATATCGAGCTCCACTCGTGATACGCCAGGGTGACCGTTGTATATTTATGTCACCGACTTGTCAGTTGCAGACGCGGTTGGTACACCGCCCATGAATAATAGCTACATGATAGCTATCCTTATCTACTCTAGTTCGTGGCTCAGTTAGTATGCCACCTTAGTTAGTTGAGTTTGGTTTGAGACCCATATATAGGGTTCTTCTATTTCTTTGTACTTGAGTTCTTTTGGCTTACACAACTAAGAAGAGGAAAACTGTTTTCAGCCTCCACCCTTGTGTGTCTTCCCCCATTGTGCAAGCAAGAAAGCTTCAAGCGAGACTCCTTCCTTCTCTCCCACAATCTTGACAAGATGGAGGCCAAAACGTTTTCTTGCTCATTTCTTCTTCTTCTTCCACACTCTTTTCAATGTACACAAAGTATAGATAAGATACAACATAAAAGGAAAGTGACCTACTAAGTCAAACAATGCATAACCGACCACACTAGTCGACTAGCGCTATAACTATGCCAGCTGTAAATAGGTGTAACAACCTGAATATAATAAGTAATAAGTCAGTGGCCATGTGAGATGCATAATGACCACCGACATGCTAAGTGTAGACGTGTGGACCCATCTAACCAGGCGGTCCATCATCAATGTCCGCATGTGTTGAGCTTGTCATCTCAACAATAAATATGACTTACAAACTAGGATGAAGCATCATGGGAGACCGGCAGTGAGGACATCATAGCGGGCCTCAAAGAGGAGAGTAGATTAATGCGGCAAGGACTACATCACAAAAGTAGCATACATCCATGAGCAATAGGCTCCAAAGTTGTAGTAAGACATAGAAATGTGGAAAGTCCAACATGTATTAGCCCTAGCCACGGACAAGACCTAACGGAGAAAGGGAGAGAGCACTTGAGGTAGATTTGACACAGAGTGAGATTCTCACAAAGTAGCTTCTAGAAAATATGACCTCATAGTAGAGCGCAGAAAACCCTAGCAACTTTGTTGCTCGCTGGGTCAGGAATCAACCAAGGCTCTAAGACCTAATTGAAAATCACCACAGTCACAAAGCAATTAGAAAAATTCCAGTTGGCTAACCACTGTACAGCTTTGTAGAGCAGTTTGAGCAAGTATGTAAGGCCAACGGCCTCATAGATATTGCCCAATGCTCGTAAGCCTTTGGCCTTTTCTTAGGTGTCAAGGATAGGACATGGTACACCAACTTAGATATGGTGGAATGAAATAACTTCAACAACCTTAAGGATCTCTTCATCAAGAGGAATTTGAGGAGGTTGGGTATTTCGATAACCTCACAATGCAACTGATGAACATCAAGAAAAAGACAAGGAGGACATTAGGGATTACATTACCCACATGCAGAGTCTCTTTAAGAGAATCCCATCTAATGAATGATCCAACGAAAGAGCGGTCTCCATAGTGTTTATAAACAAAATTTACAGTGAGGAACTCTACAAGGCCTTAACAAGCAACTCAAGCTTGCAGAGAGACATACTAGCTAGGGTCTTCAAAGAGGCCATACGAGTGGATGACCAGATAAAGGAGATAAGTTCTAGGAGATCAAACCGAAATAATGCTAATTCTAGATCCTTAGAGAAAGCCACGAAATCTAGCAAATAGTCAATCCCAAGTGCCCAAGACAAAGGGAAAAGCATTGACTAGAGAAAAGAGCTAGTAGAGATGAAGTTGGAGCTAGTTAGAGCTGCAAGAGATGGTGAGGAGACCTATGTGGCCACATGTCCAATGCATGCATTGTGGTAGAATCCACCTTCTCACAGAATGTTAAGACACTTAGTCCCAACCTTGCGCCAATTGTGGTAGATTCAGGCATGATGCTATGCATTCCAGACCACCAAGGAGACTTCCATACGCCAACCATACAAAAAGCCATGTTTAAGGAACATGCCACCAAAATTATTTGGGAGGGGAATCCCATTGTCTCTTCCAGTACCTAATGACGTGAAACTAGCCATCCCTAGAATGGAGATTAAGCATACCTAGGCTACATGGACCTTTCATAAACCCACCCACCCAACAATGCTCTAGTCCACTATGTGGAGGAGCCCAATGATGAGAAAGCGTGAACCCTTATGTCTCATATGATGAAGAGGGTAGTCGTATTCTCATGGACTATTGACCAGATCCCGTGATGGCACTAGGTAGGGGTAGGGGTAGAGGCCTAGGAGGGTAGACCCAAGAGCCGATTGCATGTTGGACTTATGGTTACCCAAGGCACATTTCTTTGCGTTGCCCCCAAGAGGGAGCAAGCCAATCAAGAAAAGGTTGACCGTAGTTTCCTAGATTGTGGAATCACACACCTATTTGTCAATTTCCCTATGTGGAAGCCACTCTCTAGCTCATAAATTCTACCATCAATACTATTGGGGATGTTTGGATTTGAAACACTCGACGTAGAGGCTATGGCTATCCCGTTGCATGTTATAACCCAAGCATAGACAAAGCAGGCTGGCATATCACTGCCAAGGTCTAGTAACCTAGATGTAGCCTCAATAAAAAAAAAGAGCCATAGGCAAAGGAGGAAGAGAAATGAAGCAAATTTCATGCATAAGATGGAGAGTTCCATGACACTAAACACAGAGGCAAAAGTCACAACGTAGAAGCAAAAACATCCGCTTCGAAGACTGTGGAAAAGGGAAATGCCAAGGTTGGGGAGTACCCCAACCCAAAGAAGCGCCAGCTTGAAGCCATAGATAAGGTCAATGAGTGGGTGAGAGAAGCCAAAAAGTACTTCAAGGATACTGATCCCATCCTAGAAGGTGGAATTGATGATCTCTCTAGTGTGAGCACACCGGTTTCACCTATGCAACTGAAATGAAGAGATGCATCTGCACCTTGAGAGTAGTACTGCATAGACAAAGCTTAAGTGCAATGGGCCAGCAAACTAGCCAAGGCCACTGGCCAAGAAGCACCAAATCAGGAGGGAAGCAAGCAGTTGACAACCTTCTCATGACACTAGCGACAACCCCTGCGACTTTGTGCTTAGGAGACTTCTTGAGGTAGCTCCCAATGCTATGGCAAGAGTTGAAGCAATGGGTGGAAGGACCAATCGAGCAAGGGGTAGCTGACTAACATGACCATGATGCCATGACTTAGATACCTAGCTTGAGGCTGCACTCAGTGCCTTAGTACTTACATGTCAATGCTTTCTAGGAAGGCACACAAATGCTTACAATCTTGCTAGTCTTAGTGCTAGGAGACACTAGGTTCAATGTCACACTGGTCAATGGGACAAAATTTTGACCATTTAGAGTGTTGAAGAATTGGATGTAGAACACATGAGTTATAGAAGACTAAGGCAATGGTCTAATCTTCCTGAGCAATGGAACCAAAGTAGTGAGAGTAGAGATGGACACCTAGAATACAATGTAAGTTGACCTAAATGCCATCTCCATTATGCTGAAGGGAAATGCCCAATTTAGGAAATCTTAGAGGCAGCTTGCTAAATATATCCCTAGCCTTGAGGACGAGCGAGACTAGATGCACGTGCTAGACACCATCAATTTTCCATTCTCGAATGATGAGGAGGAATATGAGCAAGTTGTTAAGACAACCCATGAGTCCATGAATAAGCCCTCAGTACCATTATGCATGATGGCTAGAAGCTCTTGTAGCCTGCCCACCACTGTCCCATTCCATGTCACAAACAACAAGCTAGCGGATCTTAGAGTACTTGATGGACAAGCTAGCTAGCAACCCAGCCACTAACCTTAAACCCTTCAAGGATCTCATGGAAAAAACCAAGTGGAAGTGAACCAAGGTACATAACCTGAACCTGATGTATAATTGGGATTTTGTCACAAATGAGTACAAAGACTGTTGTTCCCTCAGTATAGACAGCGAAGAGGAGTTTGGCACAATAGAGTATGACAATGGCAGACATGTAATTGAGAAATTATGAGTAGATTGCAAACCATGAAAGGGGAATACCTTTAAGATCAAGAGAGGAAGCATGTGAATGGAGTGTGATTGCACATGGTTGGACCAATTAGGGGTAATTGATCAGGAACGAGCAGGGCTCACCCAAACAAGTGTTGCACCGTTTTTTAGAATGGAATTACCTTCGCAGCTACAACCACCTGGAGAGACTACCTCTTCTAGCAAAGATGAAGATTTCAATTTTCAGTCAAAAGTATCCTCAAATAATGATCTCGAAATACCTCGACTACCTAAGACCAAATGTACCAAGGGGGACCTACCAATCCACCTAAGGCATTGACAGTTGAGGGAGGAGAGAAAGAGACAACCTAGGGAGTTGGAAGTTGAGGAGTAGAAAAAATCGCAAGATCTACCAAAGCGATTCAAAAAATTCAAGAAGGGTGATAGAGTTGTGATCTTGCTAGGTGCCAAGAGGCAAGGACAAGCAAACAAACCCATAGAAGGGCTTGCCAAAGTCAGGGAGGTTGACCTAGCCAAGGAAGGGGAGAAGCTATGTCTTGCCTTTGTAGCTGATGCCTTGACCAAGCAAGAAGAAGGAAATCTCATTACACTCTTACAAAAATGCATAGACATATTCCCTTGGTCCATTGACAAGCTGAAAGAGGTAGATCCGAGTGTAGTGACTCATAATATTCCTATGACACTAGATGTAATGTTGATCAAGCAACGGCGATATCCGATGAATCCCAAACATGCTCATGCAATCAAGCAGGAGATAGACAAGCTATTAAGAGCTAGATTCATCTATGAAATTGAGCACACAAACTGGGTTTCGCCCATCGTAATCGTCCTCATGAAGAAGAATGGAAAGATTAGAGTATGTGTCACTATCCACTACTGTACACTGAGTATATGCTCAAGAGAGTGGTTGGTGAAGAACCCTATAGTTTCTTGGATAAGCTTAGGCAGGAGAAGAGCATCAAAGAGAGGCAGAGGAAATGAGATATAGGCTGTTGATGGAGATAGAGGAGCAAGGAAGGCTTGAAAGAGAAATTGAGTACTTGGAGGAGGAGAAGAAAAAGGTGACCCAAAAATGGAGAGACCAAGAGCCAATGATAGCGGCCTTAGCCAAAGGCAAAGGGAGAGCATAGAGGAGATGAAATAAAAGTCAAAAGCATGGGTGACCTAGAGTGAAGGACGAGTAAAAGACCTAGCAAGCCATCTAGCCCCCTATAGAAGGTGATAGAGTGTTAGTTGAAAGCAAGGAAGAGGAGGCTGCAAACATGAGATTGGAAGCCCAACAATGCATCTTCCTTAGTACCATCTTGGATGTCATACATTCGAAAGAGGAGGAAGCCATTGAAACTCAAAAGAGGAAGTTAGAGATTGCTGCTAGAGCCATAAAGCATGAACTGTGTATCCAACCACAATGAGTGAGAACTAGCCTGAGCCAACACGAGCAATGAGAGTATTTATTAAGGACATGGGTGATGGTCCAAGAGGTGGAGTTGTTACGCTTTAAGGAGGAACAAGGATTGCAAGAGTCAATGGGAGAGGAAGAGTAGTAGGTGCTGCCACCAAAAGAGGGGAAATTGATGGGGCCTAAAATGGGCCGGCATTGGCTATGGTACTAGCAGGACCTTATGCACACAATAGACAACCCCACCACATGGCCTCGCGGGCCACGAGTGTCTGAGACTCACTCTACACTAAATGCTAATGTGGATTCTACGTTTATATTAGATCATAGTCCAATGTTTACCATCCCTTCTCCTCAGAGGGAGATCCCATAACGTATAGGCATAATGCCTCGTAGCACAAACATAGAGAAGCACCTCTTGATTGACTCCCGCAACTCCACTGCGACTCTCCTACACCTCCGGGATTGGCCCCAAGATGCGTCGCTCCAACATAAAGTACACACAATACAAGCTCCACTCTTTTATTTTGAACATATTCCAGGAGATACCATGTGTCCTTACCAAATAGTTCCCAAAAACGATCGACTAGCCTACAGATTGGGTTGTCTTACACACTCAAGCGTAGGTCATCATAACAAAAAACATGTGCTATGCATCCAATTCTTCATAATTGGATACCATGGTTGATATGCACATGCAAAAGTGGATGATCCTAATGTGCTCAAACATAATTTTCAATAAAAAACGTGTCATGTACAACTTGTCTTTCCAATGCTCATTTACTAACTCCTTGTGGCAATGTAAGGATAGCACTGAGACAACACTCATGCTACTATCCTCTTAATTAAAATACAAAAAACCCTATACCATGATATGCATAAGCAAAAGCAGCAGTAAATAGCACCCAAATCGCATCATTGAAACACCCCACTCCCTACTTTTAGATAGTGCTTCCGTTGCATAGGTGTAGGGGTTCATTTTGTAATGTTTTGATGTATAAAAAGCAATAAATCACGAAATTTGACAAATAGATAAGGAAAACTGAGGCTAAACCTCATGCTCCGCCACTACCATACATTCACAAACACTCATTATATTTTTCCTTATTTTTATGAAGTATATTTCTATTTTTTTCTATTTTTTCTTATTTTTTAACATTTATTTGATAATAATCACTATTATTTTCTGATATTCCTTATACCAATCATTTCATCATACTAAAATTCATTTCTTTTTTCCATTTTTCCTCGTAGGAACACGTTTCACCCACCTGAAATAACAAAACCATCATTTTACCCTTAAAAAACCGCATTTCGGGTTTTGCAGGATTTAAATAGCACATGTAAAACATTATGGAATCAGTTTTTTTAAATTAAAAACAATAAAATATGATGCAACCAACACTCAAACAAATTTTCATTACATAAGAACATCATTTCCATCATAAAATGTCAAAAAAACCTTCATTTCCTTCACAAAAAATAGTTATACCGTGTTTCTACAAAGCCCGAGACACATTGAATGACTGCATGACCAGTGGATGGAGCCTCCATTACTCTCAATTCCATGCTGCACATCAATCTTTAGCATCTCCATTCATCTCAATCATCATTTTCTTCAATCTCTTTCTCGATTCTTCCTTCAAGGTAATGTGCATGAACAACCCATAGAGGGGAGAGAGAGGGAGGAGAGAGAAAGACTAGTTTCTGATCTCCATGTCTAGGCAACCATTGGAGAAGTGGATAGTGGTGATGGAGGGTGAAGAAAAGCACAAGATCATTGATGTAATTGCTGGGGGGGGTTGTTCGTCAACCCCCCATCTCAAATTTTCATGGAGGAGGGGAGTATGGCGCCATTTTTTCTGCGCGCAAAACCCCCCTTCCCTCCACGAAATCGATTTTTGGGGTGGCTCCAAAGGTCATCCCTTTTCAATTCTTGTTTTGGGGCCCCCCCTTCACACCAATTTTGTCATTTGATCGGTCCGGCATCCATTTCGAGGTCCGAAAAATCCTGTGTGTCCATCTCGAGGTCCCGCACTATGTGGCACTTCCTGAAGTCTCATTCGACATCTTCAAAAATCATGGAAATTACCCAACCGTTTCTTGGTGGGTCTCTAAAGGGCTTTTGGCACCCGTCGACTGCTTGTTGCTTAAAATTGCCTATGCCGCCTTCGATGAAGTCCATTTTTCCCTTGAAATTCGGTTTTTTTTGAAAATTTTGAGCATGTTTCCTTGGAAAATTCTACTGTTCATTGCCGACCACAGGATAGGGTGACTCAGCTTGTCGAATCCCACGAACATATATACACATAAACACAATCACAAAGAGCATCAAGTTGATATAGAAAATACTCAACAAAACACATCATAGCTCTCACCCAACCCCCTGTCAAAACCAAGGCATGAAATCCACGAGGAATAGGACGAATAATTTGATAGAAAGCTAAAAACTAGTCACTAACCAATTGTTCCAACACAACTAAACTAGAAAGAACTATCAAAGAGGTCATCCTAAGTGGTGTTCTGAACTACCTACTTAATGAAGGACAACTCAATTAGGAGCTCCTCCTAGGCGAGGACTCCTATAGCCTGATCAAGAAATATTCTCTTTTAGCTCATTGGCCTTTTAGGCATTTATTTTTTGTACTCGGGCGTGTAAAAAGGAGGGAGCTGAGCATAGTGACCCAAGGAGAACAGGACATCGGCCTCAAGTCCTATCTCGGTACCCAAGAACCTACCAAGCCCTCGCAAGGCGGCACTTAATTCTTTTCTAACACTCACTTTTATTTTCGCTCCAACATTCCTTAGTTTCTTTGCTTTTAGCTAGATACCACCCCCAGGAAGACAAGGCATCAACCTCGGGTCTTGTCTCAGCTCCAAGAACCTACCAAGCCTTCGCAAGGCAATGAACAATTGCTCAAGGATTTTTTTCTTTTCTTTTTCTATTTTTATAGGGATTACAATCCCTTTTGACACACCTCCATATATTTATATACATCCTTTTAGATATTTAGAGTATTTACCTTTATATCATCATTTTGTGTGGTAGGCTTTTCTAACTGTCTCACACTAACAGGAACTCCTAGAATGGCTATCTAGCAAGTCAGTAGAATAGGGTCACTAGAACTCCCATCTAAAACAAGTCTTTTACTGCCTGACAATGCCTTTGCAGGAGACAATGAATACTCAAACCTCCCCTAGACATGCCTAACCTAAACCTGGGACTTCATGTCTCAATCGCTAGTCCCTTAAAAAAAAAGAAATCCCTCACAACTAACCATATATATATAGTATAGAAACAAGGTACTCATAAAGGAAAGATATCACCTAGATTGGGCCACGAGAAGCGCCAGTGTAGCAAAGGCTCCCCTCCAAGTTCCATGTAATCTGTCTAGCACAACACTAAAACAAAAACCGTCAACCGCACTTGCACTAAACAAACAAATGGCCCTCTTGGCCTAAAGAGATCACACATTTCATAGCAACCTAACTGGCCCTCTTAGGCTAACGTAGTCTGCTCATAATATCCAAAGCAGCCAGTCTTCCTAGCCTAGAATAGATAGGTCATTGTAATCCATGCAATACGTGGTCTCCTTGGCATATACATCACATCCTATCAAACTAACCAGGATACCAAGGATAGAATACAATAGGATGGCTAGTCCCATGCTACTCATGCCAGTAGCTCAAGGCTTGATCTTGGGCTTTTGTAAATCCACTAGACCAAGCCTATCTACTGATATAACCTTGATATGGCCTATCCTTCCTTAGGTACCATTGGCTAGATGAATGACATCATTGGGCTGGCATGTCCGTAGTTATTGTCATCCAAATGAACTGGTCGGTCAAGCAGCTTAGAGGCTCCTTTGGCAGAAAGAATCACAACTTGGTGCTCATTCAAACCTTCCCTATTTGGGTTTTGACATAAGTTAGTGTTGCAACCCAAACTAGGTAGGGTTTCAATCTGAGACCCATCACATGATTGTATCCTAGAGCGGTGCATATTGTCACATGTATCATTATGGCCTTTTATCACACCTGCGTGGGAATTGATCACAATATATCCGCATGGTGTTATTGACCTTGTATCTAACGCACTAGCCACATGTTGAGAGATCTTGGGTTTCCAAACCCATCTCGCACCCCTTCTTACATCCTTAGGCTGCCTCAACTGCCCACATTGGTCCAATGGACTCACTCTGGATTTATCACTATTACCAGCTGGCCTCACAGCCTTATGGCTTCTATTTAGTACAAGTGGACCTTTGGCATGATGCATCTTCTCTACGAGAGATGTCTTTACTTTCCTTTGTCCACTCTGCAATTTCCTATTTATAGGAACCATGCTCTTACTAATAGGAACAACATCTCTTAGAGCCTTTCCATTGGCAAAACTAGAACCACCCATAGGATACTTATTGACACTCACATGCCCAATGGTTCTATCAATGTTACTATCACAAGTACCTCTCATGGGAGCATTGTAAGCCTTGATGGGACTTATTGGGCTTGGAATCTTTTTATCCCCAGGGGTATATTATCCCTACTATTGTCATTTTCTGCTTGGAGATTTTGGCTACCAAGGTTCCCCTCATAGGCTGCTTTGGTATCAACAAGTGAGTTGTCTCCTTGTAGAAATGGTTAGAAGCTAGGATGCACTTATATTGAATGGGAAAAACTCCAAAAGTTTTTGCAACATCTTTGAATATGTCTCTCATAATCAATGGCATGCATTTTTGCTTCCCTTAACGACTTAGAATTCTGCATTCCCACTTGGATTTGCATGTTAATATCTAAGCCACTCAAAAAGAGCTCACATAGGACATCACTTGGCAATGCAGTAGCTCTTCTTGGCCAAAACCTCAAAATATTGTCAAAGGCTCTAGCATATTCTTTAACAAAAGGGTAGGAATCATGCCTAATCTGCATCAGCTGCCCTAAAACTTGGGTCATAGCCACCTTCTTCTCATATTCATCCAAAAATTGATCACTCAACTCCTCAAAGGATTTAATAGACCCCCTTGGGAGGCTCTAGTACCATTTTCTAGCCTCTCTCTTTAGGGTACTTGAGAATACGATCATTTGATGTATATCATCATACCCAGTTGCAAGGCAAGTTAGGCCGTATTCTCATAAATGCACCATTGGATCCCCATTAACTAGCCAATGGAACATTGGAGATCCCTATAAGGAGGAGGGCATTTAGTCCTTTCCTTCAGGATCATCATTGGGGCATTAAAATCCTTGTATTCCTCTTGACCTAGTACTAGCGTGTTAGGGTCTTTAATTTCTTTCACTTCCACCTTTACTGGTGTAGAAAAGTCATTGACTTCATGAACTTCCCTTTCCACCAACTCATAAAGTGGTTTAGGGAGGCCAACACTATGCAATATGGAATCTATCCTATCATCTGCTAGTGATGTTTTAGTAAGCCTATTCTCATCTGCCCCCACTTTGCTCAAACTTAGGATAGATCCTAATAAAGTCTTTCGTGCTAACAATGGTGTCCCACACACATAGACATCATCAAATGCTTTATGGATCTTAGTAATCACACTATGATACCCAGCTGCATCAAGCACTAGCATTGGATGTCTCCTGAGATCATAGTCAGCCTGTCCTCCTATGTGCATATTAACCATCATTGTCACAATCTTTTCTTCTATGACATTATCATCATGAATGATCATAGATGACTGTGTCATCTTAGCATTACTTTCACTTTCTCATTCCTCTAATCCCCATGGGCTATTAATCTTAGAGGTAGCTCCATGGATATTTTCCCATAGTGACCCAAACTCAAGCATGATATCACTTTCGAGGAAAAGGCTAAAATAGTCAATCACACGCCGTGTCCAAGTTCCCACTAAACCATTCAGGATACAGACAAAGTATCTTTTGGGTTCTGGGGATTTCTTGGATTAATCGTCATAATAATGACAAAAGTTTTAATCAGTCTAACTTGATATCCACTGCTTCAAGTCGGCTCTCAATTAAAGTATAAGACTAACACGTCCCGTATATGACCAAGATTGGAAAACCGCCACTTCTAGGCAACTCCCGGCAAATGCACCACTGATGGGACCTAAAATGGGCTAACACTGGCTATGGCACTAGCCGGACCTCATGCACACAACAAACAACCCCACCACACACGGCCTCGTGGGCCAGGAGCGTGTGAAACTCACTCTACACTAAATGCTAATGTCCATTTTGCGTTTGTATTAGATCATAGTCCAAGGTTTTCCATCCCTTCTCCTTAGAGGGAGATCCCATAACATATAGGCATAATGCCTCTAGCATAAACATAGGGCAACACATCTCGGTTGATTGCCACGGCTCCACTCCGACTGTCCTACACCTCCGAGATTGGCCCCAAGATGCGTCGCTCCAACATAAAGTACACACAATACAAGCTCCACTCTTTCATTTTGAACGTATTCCAAGAGATACCATGTATCCTTACCAAACAATTCCCAAAAATGATCTACTACCCTATAGATTAGGTTGTCTCAAACACTCAAGCATAGGTCATCATAATGGAAAACATGTGCTTTGCATCCAGTTCTTGATATTCTGATACCATGGTTGATATGCACATGCAAAAGTGGATGATCCTAATGTGCCCAAACATAATTTTCAATCAGAAGCATGTTGTGCACAACCAGGCTTTCCAATGCTCATTTATTAACTCCTTGCGGTGATGTAAGGATAGCATTGAGACAATGCTCATGCTACTATCCTCTTAAATACAATGAACCCTATGTCATAATACGCATAAGAAAAATAAAAAATAAAGAGCACCCAAATCGCATCATTCAAACACCCTACCCCCTATTTTTAGGTAGTGCTTTCGTTGCATAGGTGTAGGGGTTCATTTTGTCATGTTTTGATGTATGACAAGTGATAAATCACAAACAAAGAGATAGGAAAAATTGAGGCTACACCTCATGCTCCACCACTACTATATATTCATAAACACTCACTATATTTTTCTTATTTTTATGAAGCGTATTTCTATTTGTCCCCTATTTTTCCTTATTTTTAAACATTTATTTGACAATAATCACTATTATTTCTGATCTTCCTTATACCACTCATTTCATCATACTATAATTCAATTTTATTTTCCACTTTCCCCCATAGGAACACATTTCACCCACCCGAAACGACAAAACCATCATTTTACCCTTTAAAAATCGCATTTTGGATTTTGCAAGATTTAAATAGCACATGTAAATAATATTAAAAATCAAAAATTTTTGATAAAAAACAGTTAAACATGATGGAACCATCACTCAAACAAATTTTCATTACATAAGAACATCATTTCCATCATAAAATATCGAAAAAACCTTCATTTCCTTCATAAAAAATAGTCATACCATGTTTCTACGAAACCCAAGATGTCCTTCTCGATTCTTTCTTCAAGGTAATGTGCATAAACAACCCATAGAGGGGAGAGAGAGGGAGGAGAGAGAAAGATTAGTTTCTGATCTCCATGTCTAGGTAGCCATTGGAGAAGTAGAGAGTGGCAATGGAGGGTGAAGAAAAGCACAAGATCATTGATGTAATTGCTAGGGGAAGGGGGGTTGTTCTTCAGGCCCCCATCTCAATTTTTCCATGGAGGAGGGGAGTATGGCACCATTTTTTCTGCGTGCAGAAAGAAAACGCCCCCCCTCCCCCCCCCCACGAAATTGATTTTTGGGGTGGCTCAAAAGGTCATCCCTTTTCAATTCTTGTTTTGGGCCCCTCCCCTTCACACCAATTTTGTCATTTGAATGCCGGTTTTTGGCCTTTTGACGTCCATTTCAAGGTCCAGAAAATCTTGCACATCCGTCTTGAGGACTTGCACTGCGTGGCACTTCTCGAAGTCTCATCCAACATCTTGGGAAATTATGAAATTTATCCAACCATCACACGGTGGGTCTTTAAAGCACTTTTGGCACCTACCGCGGCTGCTTGCTGCATAAAATTGATCCGATTGTCTATATTGCCTTCAACGAAGTCTATTTTTCCCTTGAAATTTGATTTTTTTGGTAAATTTTTAGCATGTTTCATGGCAAAATCCACCTTTCAGCAACGTTTTGAACTAAGGTAACAAGATGAGGAACATGTCCCACAACCACCCTCTCCAAGACCATAAGCCCATCAGGAAGTACAACTTGAGGATACATTGGCTGAAAAAAAAAGAGGAGGCCCAGGAAAAGAAGGAAGAGGCCACTAGAGCAAGCACGACAATTCACTAGGTGTAGTTATCCATTTTTGTCAACAACTCCTTTGAATGTATGCATGAACCTAAAAGTCTATGTGAAAAGTAGGAACTTCATTAGTAAATTACTTAAGCCCCCAGCCTCCTCCTCTCACAATATAGAATTTGAGGATTGGCTCCTCGTGCACAATTAAAAAAGAAAAAGAGAATGAAGGGAGGAAAAAGTAAGACTAGAGCAAGAAGGAAAAAGAAGATCTCACTTGATGAGTACCACAATCATTGCACCTAGGGGTCCTCAAGTTAGGCATGTTTGGTGGTCGAGGTCGACCAACTCCTTTCCTAACCCCCTAGCCTTTTTGCCACCACTTCACATAAATATTCTTGGTTATCATAGATATGACCAAGAATCTGCTTTAAATCTGTGAGTAAGTGGCAACCAAATTGATCTTCAATGTGTCAAAAAACACAAGTGAAGATAGTGTTAAATCAACACTCTTAAGTATCAAGGGATACTAGAGTTGAAGATGGTGATTCTTGATGCCGATCCTTTGCTTGATGAACCCGTTGTTTGAGTCCCCTCCTTGATGTGTGGCACTAACTTTGGTTAACTTGAGAAACTTGGAACTTGAAGTGAAGTTGAAGCTTTGGAGCTCAAGTCTATGAGAGGTCTTCAAATCTTCAATGGGTCTTTAAGTGCTTCAGAGATCTCCCCTCCTTGATTTGATAGACAAATGTTGTTGGAGACTAATCAAATCAGTGAATCAAAATGGCAGAGGCTTGGGTTGAGTGTCAGGAGAGAGAAAATGAAGAATTTTTGAGTTTGAAGGATTTTGGCTATGGTGGATTTTAGGGTTTCTGAGACAGGGGCCTGGTTTTTTTCAACATTGCAGGAGCTATACTTGATCATTTTCAAAAAAATTTACATGCCTAGGAAGCTGACTTCATGGGCTATCAAAGCCCCATGATAATCGTCAAGATCGTGGACTGTATGCAGCACGCAGGCAGCTCGAACGAATTCGGCATAGTTCAGGACAGATTTCTGTGATTTCTGCAATGCTGGAGTCAGGGCGCAGTAATGTAGTCGATTTTCATGCCAGGATGAAGCACCTTGAGTAGAGGAACAACTCCCTAGAAGAAATCGTGGGCTAAGATGGCCTGTAGAGTAAGATATAGAAGCTCCAAGTGTTGTATGTCCTGTCTGGCTATGGCAAACATAGAGCAGAGATTGACAGTTTAAGCAATGCTGAGCTACAGATGGTCAAATGTCCTAGATTGATGTGATACAGGGAAGCTTTGTGAGTTGGGGAATACTTTTCCGGAAGGAATCTCCAAGAGATTTGACCGGTGGAGTGAGATATAAGCAGCTCAATCTGACAGGGTGCTGCTGGCTATGGCTGCCATGGAAGCTTCAGTGAGAGTAGAGTTGGGAGATGAAGTCATGAGCTGACATTGAGCTAGACTGAGGTTGAGAGGAATCAAGAGAGGCTAGAGAAGCAATGCCATGCCCAACTGGGCTCTGATACCATGTGAGAAATGCGGGATCTAGAGCATGGCAAAGGCGGAAGCTATGGAGGATGGAAGATGAAGATACTACTCATGTTGACATTGACAAAGAAGACAACTGTTACACAAGTGAATTAGGTTTCAAGATTGAGACTTGAACTCATAAACACAATCTTGTGTAGGACTGACAATGACACAAAGACTTGATAGAAAGAGACAAGTACTATTGTATTATCATCATATGAAAGTGATAGTCAAGTACATCATTATATAGGATTGCTTGGTAGCACATTTCATCACTGTGCCTATGGGATCTGTCTCTCTTCCTAGAATGAACTGCATCTTCCTAGCGTAGTTGTTCCATACAAAGGGGCATACATAGGGTGTGATTGGCAGATTCTCAACACAATCCCCACAAAAGCCCCATCACCAACCCACAAGCTAAACCTTCAGCTACTTGAGCCTATATCCACAAGTGCCATGGGACTGGCACTCGACTAGGAGGGGGTAATGTTATAGCTCATACAACCCAAAAAGGAAGACAAAGAAGCCCAAGTCAGAAATAGAAGACGACCCCAGGCGAGAAAGGTGGAAAAGAAGGCAAGCTTAGAAAAAATATAGGAAGTGCACAACAATAAGTGCATCGAATATTCTAGCAAGGCGCACTAAATATTCTAGCAAAGAAAGTGCAAGGTGCAATGTACTTCATTTTGAAAAAGAGCACCAGGCTCCCTCTTGTGCAAATTGTAAATATAGAAGGGCATGGGTAAAAGAACTATGAGAAGAAAGACATGAGGAAAGAAGACCTTGGCTAAAATGGCCGGTCATGTAAAAAAGGGGATGGGTGCTCCCAAAGGGATGAGGACATGTATGAAAGTCAAAAATTGAATAGAGAAGCTCATTCTTGGTGTGTGGCTAAAGTGGCTCTCTTGTTCTATGTTTCTCTTCTCCTTGCTTGTGCTTGTGCTTGTGTTATTGTCTTGCGCATGTAGATATGGAGTATGGAGCTTGGAGGTAGAGGAGCTTGCTTGAGCTCGCATCTCAGATTGTGGAGCTAGCGGAGTGCTTGAGGGAGGAGGCTACTCAATCAGACATCAAGGTAAGCTCACTACACTCATAGAGTTGAGAGTGGCTACGACTATGTGAGAGGTAGCCATAGCATTCAGCTTGAAGCACTTGAAGCAATAAGTGCTCTATGAGTCTTGGCGGGTTGAGTGAGAGCTCCCACATGGGATATCAAAATTCACATTGTATGGAAGAAGCCACTGACTATAAATTACTGTAGGTATCTCGAATGAATGTTGAGAGGCTCAAGCTCTCATGGAAGATATCTCTAGTACTAGTTGAAGGGAGTGATTGACCCTTGAAGTGGAAGCATGGAGAGGAAGCAATAGCTATGGTGGAAGGAGCAAGAGCAACAGCAAGATATATATGTGTGTGTGTGTGCGTGTGTGTGTGTGTGTGTGAACTCCAATAGTCACAATGTGTGATGGGCCTTTCCTTTATTTGAATGCCACTTAAATAATAAAGAATGAAGTATTAGTGATGGAGGCTTGCCACCTATAGTGTACAAGTGCGTGGGTAACTAATACACAATTTGAGTACTGTTAGTATAACTAATACACAGACAGCTTAGCACAAGTGCCTTTACCCCCAACAAGAGGCATAAGAAGGTAGTGTTGAGATGGCAAGATTAATATGTGTGGACATTGATGATGGACTACTTGGCTAGATAGGTCTGCACATCTAAACTTAGCACATTGATGGTTTTTATGATCCTCACTTAGCCACCAACTTATCGCTTATTATATTTACTTTGTTGCACCTACCTACAACTGGTATAGTTATAGTGTTAGCCAATTAGTATAGTTAGTTATGCACTAATTGACTAAGTAGGAAACTTTGACTTAGTAGAAAACTTTCATTTGTGTTGTATCTTATCTTTACTTTATGTACATTGTATTGTATGTGGAAAAAGAAGAAAATTCAGCATGAAAACGTTTTGGCCTCTATCTCTCTTCTTATGTGTTCTTGAGTGAGCTTCCTCTTATGTGTATAGTGATGTTCGATACAACAACTCAAGCAAGTCTCCACATGATGCAATTTGTGACATGGTATCAAAGAAGCACCATTGAGAGAGATTGATTTTGAAGGCTGAAGTGAAGGAGAAGAAGCAAGGATTTGAGAAAGCAAGCAATGGGTAAGAAGCTCTCCCATTCTTCCACTCTTTCTCTTGGATAGTATATGTGGAGGCACTAGAAGCAGGACAGAGTGAAAATTCTATAGATAATCCTTTAGGGCTTTCTTGTTTTTTTTTTCCTTGGCATCTAAGGCTGTTTTGGGACTTGCTTTAGACCCATAAGTTGTAGACAATAGTTTCAGGGTATATTGTGATTTCGGCTATGTCAATAAAAGTGGGTGCATAGGTTATTGATTTCAAATATATAAGTTTTAAGGTATTTCATAGGAAAAAAACATAAGTATTATATGGAAATAGGTTATAGGTTACATGTACTATTGAGCAATCAGTGAAAAGGCTACTTAGTGTATTACTGTGCACTTGTTGTGAAAGGTTGTAGAAGATTTGCATACTGTTTTGTATGAATTTTGTGGTAATGACAGAGAAAAATGGAAACCCCATCATTGAAAAGATAGACAAGAATAATTATACATCATGGAAGTTTTGTGTGACAAACTTCCTTATTGGAAAATGTCTTTATGAGTTCATTTTAGGTGAAGAAAAGAAGCTAGATGAGTAACCCTGTGACTACTACTGCAAATGAATTAAAGGCATGGAAAGAATGGAATACAAAGGACAAAAATGTGTTTTCTATCTGTAGTCATTGATAAGACTATACTGGGATATATAAAAAATATAGAAGCTTCATATGCAGCTTGGGCAATTGTCAAGAATATGTTTTCAGTAAATACAAAGGCATGGAAGATTCAACTCAATCAAGAGTTGAATACTTTGAAGAAAGGGAAAATGTCTATCAACGAGTATGTTTTGAAGGTTAGGAGCATTGTAAATGCCTTGGCAGCAATTGATGCAATACCTAATGATAATGATTTGGTTTTATCTACATTGGGTGGCTTTAATAATGAGAAGGCCTAAAAATAATTTACTACTAGTATATGTACAAAAGTTATTTCCAAATTTTGATGAGTTGGTCTCTCTCATGATCATTGAAGAGATTAATATGCAAGGTGAACCATATGAAAGAAGTGGTAAATTGGTCCAAACTTTTTACTCAAGGAAGGGGATGTGGCATATTCTCTTCAAGAGACCATGGTATGGGATGTACTAGTGATAATCAGGCAAATAGGTTAAATCAATAGTTTGGTGAAATGCAAGCTTTAGAAGGCTATGAAAACTTAGGAGGCATGTGGAGCTCTAGAGGAAAAGGTGGATGAAAAAACAAAGGTTTTGGAAATCCTAGTATTATTTGTCATGATTGTGGCAAAATGGGTCAGATCGTAGCCCATTCCTATACTAAGAAGGATGATATCCATAGTGGTAAATTACAACAATGAAATAATGCATCATCTTTATGACAAAATGAGATAAAGATGAGCATTTGTATTATGAAGTATATGATGCATACTGTTACATGAAAGGGACACATGATGATGTATGGTATGTTGATTTAGGTGTATCATGTTGAATGGTTTGGATAGATATAGGATTCACAAAATCCAAGTTTTGTACAGATAGCTGATGATTCATGTCATCCAATTTTACACCTTAGAATTTTTTTCTTATCCTTGTATGATGACTAGATAAAGTGTCTGTAAGATGTACTACATGTGCCATCAATCACAAAGAATTTAGTATCTATTGGACAAATGTTAGAGAAAGGGGGGTTGTAGGTTGAATTTAATATAAAAGTTTATTTTATAGAAAACTTTAATAATAAGTGCAAGTTGGTCGCAAAAGGAAGTAAAGTTGGTCACATGTTCACCTTGGATGCTGGAATTCCTACTACGAATGTTGCCATGTATGCTAAAGGCAAAGGGAGCAATTGTAGATATTGAAATATGACGCAAACATATTGAATATGCAAATGTGCAGAGGCTTAAATTGATGCAATCCAAAGGATTAGTTACAAGGTTGCCTATTTTTAAAGTTACATAATTTCATAAAATATGTAAAGCATGTTAGTTTGGTTAGTAGGCAAGATAAATTGTTTTGCATGACAAAGATGTGATAAAAAATATACTTGATGTTTTGTATACAGATGTTTG
This sequence comes from Lygodium microphyllum, assembly GCF_053477565.2. Taxonomy (NCBI): domain Eukaryota; kingdom Viridiplantae; phylum Streptophyta; class Polypodiopsida; order Schizaeales; family Lygodiaceae; genus Lygodium; species Lygodium microphyllum. Next base: position 17,177,058 of record NC_141163.1, read on the forward strand.
GGGGCATACATGGAACATATTCCTTGGTGGCAGCAAATACTTTATCACATTTATTGATGATTTTTTAAGAAAGACATGGGTATAGTTCATGAAGAAAAAGAGTGATGCATTTGAGCACTTCAAAACTTTCAAGGTTGTCGTTAAAATGGAAACATGCTTGAAAGTTAAGTGCTTGAGATTAGGTGGAGGGGGAGAGTACCTATTTAATGAGTTTAGTGACTTTTTGAGGTCTCATGGGATAAATAGACAATTTACTTGCATGTACACCCCACAACAGAATGGGGTTATAGAAAGAAAAAATAAACATATTGCAAAAGTTGCACGAGCATCGATGGTTGAAAAGAATATGCCAAAATACTTTTGGTTTGAAGCTATTCATACTGTTGTCTATATTAATATGAATATAATTCCCACAACTTGAGGTCATGCGATGACCCCAGAAGAGTGCTTTACAAGCAAGAAGCCCAATGTATCACACTTGAAAGTTTTTTGTATTACATATGTGTTCATATGCTAGACGAGTTACAAAAGAAGTTTAACACAATATTAATGAGTTTGGGAATCTCCCAATTCTCAGTTTTTGAATACTAAAAAGATAGCACCCGAATAACATGTCCATAAGTTTCTCAAAACTGTTGAGATATCGAGCTCCACTCGTGATACGCCAGGGTGACCGTTGTATATTTATGTCACCGACTTGTCAGTTGCAGACGTGGTTGGTACACCGCCCATGAATAATAGCTACATGATAGCTATCCTTATCTACTCTAGTTCGTGGCTCAGTTAGTATGCCACCTTAGTTAGTTGAGTTTGGTTTGAGACTCATATATAGGGTTCTTCTATTTCTTTGTACTTGAGTTCTTTTGGCTTACACAACTAAGAAGAGGAAAACTGTTTTCAGCCTCCACCCTTGTGTGTCTTCCCCCATTGTGCAAGCAAGAAAGCTTCAAGCGAGACTCCTTCCTTCTCTCCCACAATCTTGACATGGTATCAGAGCCTTGTTCGTGGTAAGGAGCTCAAGAAAGCAAGCCAAGCTCGCGGTGGTCTGGTAAGAGGAGCAGTGTTGCTTTCATTTCCTGTTTTGGGAGCAGATCTCTGCAGGTAGCACAGCCGGAAATTGCAGGAGTGCATTGTCTCAGGTTGAGACGCCCTTCGCGGTGAAGCAAGAGGGCAGTATATGCTGCGGGAGAGGGCTTTAGCTGTGGCGACCTTGTTTTTTTGATTTGAGGCCATTTCGGGGCCTGTTTTGCAGACGGAAGTTTTCTGCACGCACTCAAGAAAAGGCTCAGTTTTATGCTGTGCAACCACTGTTCTACAGGTCGGTGAAAAGTTACTGTAGAAATTGCATCGTATGCTTGTGCGCAGAGACATTGGGAGTTTTAGAATCATCCTTGGTTCCTGTTTATGCAAAATCGTCACTAGGAAGTGACTGTGTGGTCAAATACCACTTTTGCCAGTTTTGCAGATTTGCCCTTGTGAGGGTGAAGCTGTGTTTTTTGCAGTGACAGAATTTCTTGCAGTATTCTGTAATGGCGTCTGATTCTCTTTCACAGATTGTCACTGAAAAGCTTGACAAGAACAACTTCCAGGCATGGAAGTTTAGAATGACGAATTTCCTTATGGGAAAAGGATATTGGGAATTTGTTGCAGGAAATGAAGAAGAACCAGTTCTTCCTGATGTTCCCAATCAACAACAAATGCAGGCATTTAAAACATGGCATGAGAGAGCCAGAAAAGTTATGTATTGGCTGTCTATCAGTATTTCAGACTCTATGATTGTGCATATCCAGGATGCAAGTACGCCAAAGGAGGCATGGGATACTTTGTCAAAAATGTATAGCACAAATACGCAAGCCAGGAAAATGCAGCTCAAGCAAGAGTTGCATAATGTGCAAAGAGAAAGTATGAGCATCAATGACTACCACATGAAGGTGAAGAAGATTGCAGATGCACTTGCTTCCATTGGGTCGCCAGTGGAAGATGATGATTTAGTTTCCGTGACCTTGAATGGTCTAGGAAAGGATTATGCACAGTTTCGGACATCGATTTCAGTTCGTGAAAGATTTCCTGATTTTGAGGAGTTGATTGCTCTTCTAATTTCTGAGGAACAGAGAAATGGTGGTGCATCTTCTTCAGGAGGAACTTCAAAAGAAGCTGTCTTCTACTCAAATGCTGGAAGAGGTAGAGGCAGAGGTAGAGGAGGCCGATTTGGAGGCCGTGGCAGAAATCAGAATATGCAGCACACTCAAGAAAACCAGTCCTATGGAGGAGGACGTGGTAACTCTAGAGGCAGGGGGAGCCAAAGAGGTCGTGGTGGATGGCAAAGAGGCCAAAATGCAAACAGTAATGTTGAATGCTACTACTGTGGTAAAATGGGTCATATGGCTAAAGACTGCTATAAAAAGCAGAATGACATCATGAATGGAAAACTGCAACAAGGGAATTATGCATCTTCTAGTAGACAGGGTGATGACAGAAATGAGCATTTGTTCATGGTGCAGCACATGAACAATTCTATGACAAGTGCAGAAGAAAGCAATGATGTATGGTATGTTGACTCAGGTGCATCAAACCACATGACAGGTCATGCAGAATGGATGGAGGATGCAAGGAAAATGGAAAAACCAGGATTTGTGGAGACTGGTGATGATACTGCACATCCTATTGTGCAGATTGGAAAAATTCCCTTGTCTATGCAGGGTGGGAAAAAGAAATACCTGTCCGATGTATTTCATGTCCCGAATATCACCAAGAATCTGGTTTCAGTTGGTCAAATGGTTGAACAGGGCTTGCAGGTCAGATTTAATCCTCATGGATGCTTTGTTGAGGATATGAAAAATAAAGGTCGCTTGATAGCAAAAGGAAAGAAGAAGGGCAGAATGTTTACATTGGATGCAGACATGTCTGAATTGAGTGCAGCAATGTTTGCACATGGGACCGGTGTAGTTGCAGATATTGATATCTGGCATAAACGCATTGGTCATGTTAATGTACAGCGACTTAAATCAATGCAGGCCCAAAATATTGTTGCAGGATTGCCCAAATTCAAGGTTGCAGAAATGCATAAGGTATGTGAAGCCTGTCAGTTTGGAAAACAGGCAAGGAAACCATTTCCTAGACATGTTCAAGAGAGTGAGAAGCCATTGGAATTAATTCACTCTGATGTGTGGACAACTAAAGCTGCATCTCTTGGAGGCTGTCATTATTTTGTCAGTTTTATTGATGACTATAGCAGAAAAGTTTGGGTGTATTTTATGAAAAAGAAAAGTGAAGTTTTTGGGCATTTCAAAACTCTTAAAGCTATGGTTGAAAAAGAAACAGGCTTGCAGATAAAATGCCTAAGGTCAGATGGAGGGGGAGAGTGCCTCTCAAATGAGTTTGCAAAGTTCTTGCAGGAGCATGGCATAAAGCAGCAATATTCATGCAGTTATACCCCACAACAAAATGGAATTGCAGAAAGGAAAAACAGGCATATTGGAGAGGTATCTCGTGCCATGCTCAATGAAAAAGACTTGCCAGATTTTTATTGGGCTGAAGCAGTTGCTACAGCAGTCTACATAATGAACAGGACTCCCACTGCAGCAATACATGGAATGACTCCAGAGGAGAGGTATACTGGTAGGAAACCAGATATTTCTCATTTGAAAATTTTTGGTTGCATTGCCTATGTACATGTGCCAGATGAGCTGAGATCCAAGTTGGATCCAAAAGCTGAGAAGTGCATCTTTATTGGTTACTCTCTGCAGCAAAAAGGGTATAGATGCTATAACCCTTCTAGTCGTAAGTTTACAGTGAGCAGAGATGTTGTTTTTGATGAGATGAGTAGCTGGTATAAACCAGTAAATGTGATTGATGATGAAGATGCACAAAATGGTAATGCTACACAGAATTCACAGCAGCAGTCACAAAATATTAGTGGACCTGGAGCGTCCTCTAGTAGTGGTTCACATTCTTCGCCATGGACAGGCAGATTGAGATCAGGAGAATCTTCTCAAAGCAATGCAGATAGTGGTATGCAGGTATCACGAAAAGGAAAAGAGAAGGTTGATCAGCCCATGTTTGATGTGAATGCAGGTTACTCTTATGTGGATGGTGAATCCAGTGGCTCAGAACAGAGCATTGATGATGAGTTGGGTATTCCTTCTATTATTACACCTGGAGTAAGGAAGACCAGGGATGTTTTGAGAGCACCTGGGAGTGAACCTACTTTGCGCAGGTCTACAAGAGCTAGGTATCCTGTGGATAGGCTGAAATATGATGGATTTACAGCCATTCACTATGCATATATGGTCAAAGTGATACAGGAACCAGAACCCACATCTTTTGAGCAAGCCATGGGAAAAGAAAAATGGGAGAAAGCCATGGATGAAGAAATGGATGCCTTGGAAGCAAATGCTACATGGGAGTTAGTACCTTTGCCTAAAGGTAAGAATGCAATTGGCTGTAAGTGGGTTTATAAGGTGAAGCACAATGCTGATGGTTCTGTGAACAGATACAAGGCAAGATTAGTAGTCAAGGGGTATGCACAAACATATGGCATTGACTATGAAGAAACATTCAGTCCGGTTGCAAGGATGGCAACCGTAAGAGCAGTCATTGCTATGGCTGCATCAAAGGGATGGTCTTTACATCAGATGGATGTAAAGAATGCCTTCTTGCATGGTGATTTGCAAGAAGAGGTCTATATGGAGCAGCCACCAGGTTATGTGCATGCTGTTCATCCTGAGTTTGTTTGCAGGTTGAAGAAAGCCTTGTATGGCTTGAAGCAAGCACCTAGAGCATGGTCTGACAAGATAGGACAGTATCTTGTCACTATTGGCTTTCAGATTTCCAAGGCAGATTTCTCACTTTATGTGAGAAAAACAGAGAAAGGTATTATGCTGCTTGTCATTTATGTTGATGATTTGATTATGACAGGTGACAGTGATGAAGATATCCTTCATGTGAAAATGCTATTGAAGCAGAAGTTTGAGATGAAGGATTTGGGAGAGCTGCGTTATTTCTTGGGCATTGAGGTGATTAGATCACCAAGTGGGATACAGCTCTTGCAGAGGCAGTATGGATTGGACATGCTGTCCAAATATGGGATGACAGGCTGTAAGCCTATTTCAGTTCCTTTGGAGCAAAATGTGAAGCTGAGCACAGATGCAGGTGAGCTTCTAGAAGACCCTACTATGTACAGACGCATAGTAGGAAGTTTGATTTATATGACTATTACCAGGCCAGATTTGAGCTATGCTGTTGGATTGGTAAGTCAGTTTATGCAGGCTCCAAGGAAACCACATTTGGATGCGGCTAGACGCATACTTAGGTATGTGAAGTCCACATTGCAGTATGGACTATTTTATGAGACTGGGGTTCAGATACAGTTGCATGGATACACTGATGCTGATTGGGCTGGTAGTATTTCTGATAGACGATCTACCAGTGGATATGTATTCTCTTTTGGGAGTGCTGCAGTCACTTGGAGCAGCAAGAAACAGCCTACAGTTGCCTTGTCGAGCACAGAGGCTGAGTACAGGGGTGCAGCAATGGCTGCATGTGAGGTAGCTTGGTTGCATAAGCTACTTTATGATATGCATCAGTCTACAGATGGGCCAGTTGTCATTTATTGTGACAACATGAGTAGTATACACTTGGCAAATAACCCAGTCTATCATGCTAGAACAAAGCACATTGAGGTGCATTATCACTATGTGCGAGAGAGGGTTTTACTAGGTCTTATTGATCTAGTTTATGTCAGCACAGAGGATCAGGTAGCTGATATATTCACGAAGGCATTGGGCGCAGAGAAGCTGCGCAAGTTCAGAGACCTGCTTGGTGTGCAGGAATTGGGATTGAGCTCGAGGGGGAGTGTTGAGATATCGAGCTCCACTCGTGATACGCCAGGGTGACCGTTGTATATTTATGTCACCGACTTGTCTGTTGCAGACGCGGTTGGTACACCGCCCATGAATAATAGCTACATGATAGCTATCCTTATCTACTCTAGTTCGTGGCTCAGTTAGTATGCCACCTTAGTTAGTTGAGTTTGGTTTGAGACCCATATATAGGGTTCTTCTATTTCTTTGTACTTGAGTTCTTTTGGCTTACACAACTAAGAAGAGGAAAACTGTTTTCAGCCTCCACCCTTGTGTGTCTTCCCCCATTGTGCAAGCAAGAAAGCTTCAAGCGAGACTCCTTCCTTCTCTCCCACAATCTTGACAAAAACCATATGATGTAACCTATCATTGGAAAGCGCTTGAAAAATGGAATCTTTTGGGCTATAGAGCGCTCAATTTGGAGTTATAGTGTTCAAGTTATGAAAAATTCAAATATTTGACCACGTGTCCCAAACTTCTGGTAAATTCCCATATGCCCCAATATGATGTTGTTTGATCCAAAGAATGAAAAATATATTTTTATTGGATACTCTTTAGAGAAAAAAGGATATCGTTGTTATAACCCTATCCTCATAGATGAGTTTAGAGTGAGCAAGAATGTTATTTTTGATGAGGTTAGTAGTTGGTATGGATATAATGGTGATATATTGGATGATGATAATGATTATGATAGTTATGTGCAAAAAGAAAAGCAAGAATCATAGAGCCTTAGTGAACCAAAAACAACATCTGGTACTATATCTACAGTTGTAGCCCTTGGTCTTGGAGACTAAGGAGTAGCCCCATATTTTCAAGTGCATCTACAAGTATTGCAAGTAAAGACAAAGGGAAGAATAAAGTGTTAGATGGTAATGATGCATCTACTAGTCATTTGGGATTTGATGGAGATTCTAGTGGTTTAGAGAGTTTGGATGACAAGCTTGGTATTCCTTTAGTCAATACACTAGGTGTAAAGAGAGCACATGGTAATGTAAAGGCTCCACCAACCAATCCAGTGGTATGTAGGTCTAATAGGGTCAGATACCTTGTTAAAAGTTTTTGTTTTGAAGATTATGCAACTCATCATTATGCTTATATAGTAAAGGTGTTTAAGGATGTTGAGGCCACTTTATCTGAGGGTGCTATTGGTCATGCTCATTGTGATGTAGCAATGGATGAGAAGATGGTTGCATTAGAAGCCAATAAGAAAGGGAATCTAGTACCATTGACTAAGGACAAGAAAGCTATTGGCTATAAGTGGGTTTATAAAATCAAGCATAATGTAGATGGTTTTGTTAGCAGGTACAAGGCTAGACTAGTTGCAAAAGGCTATGCTCAAACATATGGCATAGATTATGAAAAGACATTCAATCTATTGCTAGGATGGAAACTATTAGATGTGTGATTGCTTTGGCATAAGTTAAAAGTTGGAATTTATAGCAAATGCATATTAAGAATGCCTTTTTGTATAGTGAATTACAAGAATAGGTGTATATAATATAGCTAGTAGGTTATGAGGATTTAGAGCATCCCACATATATGTGAAAGTTAAAGAAATTACTCTATGGAACACCATATTAGAGAATTTGGGAATCTCCCAAGTCCCACTTTCAAATAACGGGTAAAGAATTAGCCATATGACTGAATCTTAACCCATGCTTCAAAGTGGAACTCGAAAAGACAACCTACATAGTAATTAGGGTAGACTCCACTTTCAAGTAAGGGGACAATATTTTATCATGTGGTCAAATGAGACTTCAAGCTCAACTTACGTACACCGACATGACACCTAGTGTCTAGTTGTCTCAACTAGCATGTGAGTCGTAGTAAATCATTCAAGTATACTTAACTCTAGTAGAGTTAGTCAATTTGAGTAGACCTAGATCTTCTCTAGTCATTTTATGTATGTGTGTGTAGTACATGAAATAAGGAGTATGTGGGAGTTGACTGCTCCTTGTTGCCTCATCTCTCTCTCCTTGTGTTTTTACATGGTATCAAATCCATTGTGCTCTAGGAAGCTTTGTGACCTTGGTTGAATGGAACTTCTGTATAAGGCCTATTGAGGCAGCATATGAAGGGGTTAATGGTGATTTAGAGGTATCCAAAACAATACTTCAAGATGCACCTTGAATGTCATGGATGGACCTTCCTCTCGTGTCAAGAAGCATACTAGTGAGCTATGTGACCAAGTTGAAGTATGCACACTCATGAGCTGCAGCAAAAATGTACTTATTCTACCCAGTGTGGATAATGCCAAGAATGGACAGATCAGTGTGGAGTGAGTAATCAGTAAGCTATTCAAGCATAGCTTGCAGTTATCAAACTACCCTAAACCCTACGGTAGAAAGAGTAGCATTGATCCAAGTGATTTAAGAAGGGTGTATGAACCACAAATGCTTCTGGTGTACTATTGCAAAATCAACACAGATTGCAACAAAAAATGGCACAAATTCTGAATGATTGTGGCATAGATTTTGAATGATTACGTGGATGTCTTGGTGAATGCCATTAACAGCTAACTACTATTGGGAAGTAGCATATTTGCCACACCTTGAGCATGTATGGCTGAATACTTTGGAAATCAAGAGGAGCAAAAATCAATGTGGACAACAATGGAAGAATGCACCAATTTTTTGTAGTTGAAAGACAGTTTGACAAATCATCTGAGCTTGGACAACAAGTCCTGAGCATTGATTTGAAAAGTACAATTGGTATGGCATCAGCAAACACCATCTAGATTGTATTGACCTTGTGCTTGCAGTAGAGATAAATGCAATCAAGCAGTTTTGAAAATCACTTAGTCTAGCATGGAATGTACTTATTTCCTTCTCTATATTGGCAATGATTAAGGCAACCCATTGTTGATGAATGTCATACCTACAGAGGGTACCATGATTGATTAGTGAGTATTCTCTTAGCTTTGGTTCGTTAATAAGCATTTGTGGAAGCTATTGAGCTTCATGTACACTACACGAACATACCAATGTCATAATATTGGAACAACCTTAGTTTTGGAGTTTTGGAGCTCATAGGAGCATGTATTGATGCTTAACCATGCTTGGATGAGGTCACATGGTTGTTGGATGGCTTATGAAAGGTTATGAGCATTAAATACTCAGATTTGAAGCACCATGAGAGCCAACCCTTGCTCTGCCACCACCCAATGTTCCTCTTCAACATTTATGAGCTCTTCACCAATGCACAATCACACTCCACGAGATCCAAAGGTGATGTACCTGATGCATTTCTCGTGGGAACAATGCATACTCTGTGTGAAGGATCCATGTGGGCACCTATTCACCACTTTTTGGTGATTCTTCCCTACCTGAAATACCATGAGCTATTCCACAGGCACCCAAGTCATGTTGAATCCCTCAATGGAGTATGAGCAGGTAGCAATGGTGCTCACAAAGTCTTCCAAATGTATGACCTGTAAATGCTCAAAGTGTGGATATATTTACTGTTGGTTACAACAGGTGTTGGCTGGTTACTATCAATGGGAAGGTTATGTATCACCTCTACTTGATGTATATGCAATTTGTGATGCATGGTTGGATAGGTATCAACTATCACATGGAGTGACAACTATTTGAGATGTTTTGTGATTTTTTTGAGGTATGAATACTCTTGTTCTAGCACAGAAAACACTATTGGTCATACGTAGACTATTGTTAGAGATTGTTGTCTATCATTGAGTGTCATGAACACCTACATGTCTACTATACAAACACATGCTATCTATTTGGAATATCATTACATCTAGATGTTTTGCCACATGACTGGGGATGTATTTGACATACATATGGGATGAAATATGCAATTTACTGTTGGTTTTTATTGCAATAAATTATTGAACTAAAACTGTTATAAACACCTGAGGGGTGTAGTCAGGCATTCGGTGAACAATAGACTTGCAGCTATGGCAAATGATCAAGGTGCTGATAACATCACTTAGATTATCAGTGAGAAGTTCGACAACAAAAACTTCACTCTATGGAAGTTTATGATGAAGAATTTTTTAATTGGCAGAGGTTATTTAGATTTGTGTACGGGGGCTGAAGTTGAACCCTTAATTTCCTAAATGAAATCTAACACAGGAACAACAGAGAGCTCACTGACAATGGTTGGAAAGAGCTAGCAAAGTACTGCATTGGTTTTCTTTGTGCATTTATGATGTGATGGCTATGTAGATTACCAGTTGCCATTCCACGAAGGATGCTTGGGATGCACTCATGAAGAATTATGGTAATGTCATGCATGCAAAGAAGATACAACTGAAGAAGTAGTTCAATAAGATGTCTAGGAATGGTAGGAGTATTCAAACATACACGACAGAAATAAAGATCATAGCTAACCAGTTGGCTACTATTGGATCTCCCGCTTCTTCAGAGGATGATATGATTGTAGTGACATTAAATGGGTTAGAAAAGGAGTATAAGGCATTTGATACGTCCATTTTTGTGAGAACCGAACCCCCTGATTAGGATGAGATCCTTGCACTGCTACTACATGAAGAAGTAAAGCTTGGCTTGAATACACATTCAAGCACTTCTTAGGGCAGAGACATTGTCTTTTACTCTAGTCAGCGAGCTAGAGGTGGTAGAGCTTGTGGAGCTTTTTGGGATTGAGGAGAAACTCGAAACACACATGGACCACGACAACATGCTTGGCATAGCCCAAATACACAAGGACAATGAGGATGTGGAGCCTTTAAAGGCAGGGGAGATCACCTAGAGGTAGAGGTGGCTACTAGCAGTCACATGAGCATTCTAATAGGGATAAAAGCTATCACTATTGCAAAAAATATGGGCATATCATGAAGGATTTCCATAAAAAGCAAGCTGATATGAAGACAAAAGGCATACAACATGGACATTATGCATCTTCCAGTGGTACTTAGGATGACCAAGGAGATAGACTATTTGCTATGTAGCATGTATCAAAGAATATGCCTAAGCAAGGAAAATATGAGAAATGGTACATAGACTTAGGATCACCCAATGATATGGCTCCTCATGGTGAATGGTGTGATGAGTTAGTAGCAGGATCTCATGGATTTGTATGTACTGGTGATGATACACATCATGATATTCAGCATATAAGTGTGGTTCCATTGCTCATGCTTGATGGTAGAAAGAAGAGCTTACATGATGTACTACATGTACATTCTATTGCCAAGAATTTACTATCGGTTGGACAGATGGCAGGGAGTAGAATCTACAAGTCAGATTCAACAGGGATGGTTAAGGAATGGTAAAAGGAGACCATCATCAATAGGGTACTTAGAGGATATAGATGCTCCTATGCCTATGGAAGAGCAATCTGGTGTAACATTTTATCAAAGCTTGATCAAAATTTTAGAGTCATGTTTTTTAGAGTCAAGGGAAGGAATGGTAAAAGCAGACCATCATCAATAGGGTAATTGGACAATATCAATGCTCCTATGCCTATGGAAGAGCAATTTGGTATAACAACTTATCAAAGTTTGATTAACATTTTATAGTCATGTTTTCTTAGAGTATATAAGTAATATTGCAAGATAGTTAGAATGCTTACTACAAAGTAAAAAAGTTGTCAGGTGTTCATGGTAAAGAAAATGGTCTGCATGGTGTGGAGAAAAGGAGAGAACACCATACTCATCAAGGGGGCAAAAGAGGCTCATTGCCTAGAATTCAGGAGCATTTTCATGGAGTCAAGGATCTCCATACCCACCAGAATGCTCTACAATAGGAGATAACTTGCAAGGACTATTGCAAGAAGAAGTATCAAAGACAACAAAAATAAAGAAAGGAAACCAAAGAAGCAGATGCAATATTAGAGTTACACACCAGCAGGATCAACAACATATACCATGCTCTAGCTCTCATGTCCCTTGTATTTCAACCTCAAGTTTACTAAATCTTGTTATATTTTATCGGAGATGTATTCTAGATGCATGTGCAATACACAAGGTGGAAATTGACATTTGACTTTGTAGCCTTGAAGTGTGGGCACATCTCTTGCTTTAAGTGTGCATGTACTACTGCATCTGTTTCTATTTTCATAGGGTTAATAAGGAGAAGAAGATGCTAGGTTCTTGCTTTGTAGAGAGATGGGGTCTTTGTCGGAATGAACTAGTTGAGAGAGCTAAATCTTTTGATCAAGAGGAGGCTAATATAATCATTGCTCTTTCAAGTGACGAGATCCATTACAATGAGAAAGATATTAGGCAAAATGCATCAGCCTTAGAATAGATGGTTGCTCAATAGCACAATGTACTTGCAAAAGCGAAGGAAGCATTAGAAATTTAGTAGGATCTCCCACAAGGAACTCTAAACCATTTTCTATATAGCAAAAAAAGAGAAGTTTACTTGATAAATTAGAGCATATCTAGCAAAAGTCTCAACTAGTAAAAAATGGATGTTTTGCTAGATATGCATTATATAGTAAAATCTTTACTAGATAGCAAAATCAATCTAGAAAAATTACAATATAGCTATTTGATTGAGCAGCAAAATTGCAAAGATTGCTAGTTAGCAATTCCCTACAATTTACCACTGTTTCAAATAACTATATAGTAATTTAATACCATAATTTTCCTATTTAGTAAAAAATCTAAATAAATTTTACTACATACATAAACTAACAAAACTACCCTTGTTTCATTGATTTTAACTAGATATAACTCTATCTATCTACTAAACTCCTCTTTTCAAGCTCATGGAAATGATTCATCACCATACAAATGATCTTGATTTTAATATAACAATACAATCAGTTGTATAAAGCATGAATATTAAAGAATCGATGAAGAGGAATGATGAAAACAAGTTTATATATAAATTGAAGTTTTCATAAGAGGTTTTAATATAAATGTGAGGATAAATCTAAAGTATGAAACTCATGCTCAAAAGAAACAAAAGATAAAGGATTACCTTGTGGAACATCTATGATCAAAGAGTGTTCTTCAAATCCATATTTGTACCAAATTGGGTCTCCTAGATGACTTACAATTAGTCCCTACATATTAAAGGAGTAGTACACATAATTAGACTCACACAAAAACGGATTGCACAAATCATCAAGTCAACTTCAAACTAGTTAGAAGTGAAAGGAACTTGCATAGCATATAATGCAATGTATATGTGTCCAAAAGCAGAATCTTGACCAGTTCTTTCAAGCTTTTCCAATGAATCTTTTTGCAGCTCATCCTAGGGAGATTTTGATCCCGTGATTTCTATTGATTCATCAACAGCCTTGTCTTCTTCGATGCTATCTTCTGCATCAAGCTTGAGTGATTTTGTCATGCTCTACTACAATTCAACTAATCCTTTTGCTACATCTTTAGCGGTGCTTGATGTTCAAGGAAATCCCTTAAAACATTGCAACTCAATAACAATAGTGCAAAATTGAAGGAACCATGATAAACATAATGGCCATGGTCTGTAGCAACTCACAGAGCTGTCATTTATCAGGAGGCCTCAAGGACTTTCTATTTTGAGCAACTTATGAATATATCCTTGACTAGAATATCCAGAACATAATCAAGCTATAGAGAATAGTACCAAAAGAATCCAATTCTTGTGTTTGAGACTTGTAACATCTTATGGGGGTTGAAGAAGTATTGTTTAGTTGCCCTTAGTTTCCCTTTTTGAGTCAGTAAGTAGTATGGATGGATTGGATGTTTGCAATTTGGATTGTAACTGTAGCATTTCCGCATCATCTTGGTTAGAAGATTAGGAAGCCTCCAAACAAACACACAACTATCTCCATTGACCTATTTGAAAACAATAAATCAATTGCACCAAGTGAAAAAGCTATAGTAAAGAAGCCAAGGTCAACTTATATACAACTCTAAAGGCCACCTTAAACTTGCTGATATTAGCTGCCTACAATCATGCATGAAAGCTATCCCTTTTATTACTTTAGCATGACCTTGCAGGGATAAAACAACCTTAAGAAGAACAAGGCTCAATCCTTATTATATTGAGCTTTCTTATTTGAATAGAGCAGAAATCCTTGTAAAAACAACAACAAAATGATCTGATGCACCATTTGTAAAACACCAAAAACCACATCTTTTTTTCCCTATTCTTTACACCATCCAAAATTCAAAATGTTCAATAAATTGAGCAGGTTTGAACAAGGACTTCATTGTTCATACTTTTATGGGCTTACTAGCTTCTCCTTCTGGTTTGAAGCATCTTACAGACTTCCCATTAGCAAGATTGAGCATGTTCAACTTCTTATCGTGAAACCATACAAGACAAATAACTTAGCATAATAGCCAATCATGTTTCAATATAAGACTTGTGGTAACCTTCCACGAAAATAACTTCCAACCTATCGAACAGTTACTGTTGGCTTGCTGTATGGATCAATGTCCATATCATAAACTGTGCCACGAGAAGCCATTTCTTGATAGTTTTTCATTGACAAAAAAAATATCTGCCTCCAAAACATGAACTCTAAAAGTGAAATAAATGACCACATGTTGACAAAAGAATGATAGACTATGAATGTACAAGTCACAATACTTGCAAACATTATATATATGTACAAAACGGTCTCTACCACCATATGCCAAAAGGGGAATTTGAGTGGCATTAATTTTAGCATCCATGAGGGCCATAGCTCCAAAGCTCAGAGTAAGAATCTTTGCATCATGCACTTTCGGCCAAGTATTACCACAAGTTCAAGTATAGTATCACTAACCACTTGTCAAATATTGTTGTTAAGTAGTGTCTTCCTAGCACCTTTAAGTCTAACTATGATGCTTACTGAAAAATTTGTTCACGTAGTCTTTCCTCAACATTACCAGCACCTCCATACCATGGCAACTCTTTCTGAATTATATCATAATAACATGTTTTCCCATGCATTCCAAATAAGACATATCTTTACATGGCAACAACCCTCTATGTTTTTTGATAGCAAGCTTGATGGTGCCATGCTCTAATCTTGCTCATATTTCATGAATTCAGGCCACTATGTAGGCTTAAGGTTAGATATGACCTCTACATGTCTAGGCCATGTAGCTCCAGTTATTAGGTCTGTGTTTTTGAGACATTTGTTAATTGGATTTGACTCAAATCATTCCACACTAGCAATTGCAACCTAAGGCTTTGTTGTAGGAAAAGTAATCCATTGCTTGCTCTTAAGCACACTAGGTCACCCATAATGTGGTTTATTTATCACATTCAGCAACTCGATACTCCTTTCCTTTTTCAGCTCATTTTGCTCCCCCTTTGACATGATCAATTGCCCGTGTTCAGAACTACCCATCCCTTGTCAAAAATAGAAACCCGCCAACTCTTGGAGTAATTGATGCTCCTTCTCTCTACTTGCATCTAATACTGCTTGGAATCCCCTCACTAATGCTCATAACTCGTCCTCTCTTAGGATACAGAATAAAGTAGACCTGTGCAAGCTTATGATCGGCTCTAAAAAAGATGTAGAGCACACAGTACATCTGAACAATCATTAGCATAGCCTGCTATCATGGTGCCCCATGCTACCACATCTGGACATTGCAAATTGACAAAGACACTGTGTGCATCTTCTAAAGTATTGCATTTGATATGCATATTGATGAGAGCACTCCCAATAACCAAATCCAAATCTTTTCCAAACTTGGTAATCAGATCACGTGTAAGACGGCCTCCTTGAATGCTACCAAAAACCTTTAATAAGGAAAAAAATAAAAGTGTGTCTAGTACAATACCTACCTGCAACATCTTGGTAAAAAGTTGTAATGCAAGCAGGCACTGCTCATGGTGAATGTAAGATGTAATAATAGTAGTCCACGATTCTATGTCCCTATTGAGCATAGAATCTCCACAGTTTACAAACATGGTGAGAACACTATTCCAAACCATCAGTTATTCCTTCCATCCAAATGTGAATGCTAGCTCACAACACATGCCTGCAACAAATCTCCATAGTAGCATATCTTGCAATCAATACATTCCATGAAACCACATGTTTCAAATCAAGACACCACAGTCTGATGCTCCCATTTGCTGAGCACCTAGCAAATGCTCCTTAACCATCTGAGCTCCCTTGAAAACCAATAGATTCAGTACTCAACTGAAGTCCTCTGCTTATGGATTTCTTATACATTGAAAGACTAGTTACGTCCCATATGCAACCACTATGAGGAATAAATGCATGGCACCTCACAATATGCAAACATATGCCAAAATCAATGTATCAAAAACTCAAGCAACAACTACATGCCTAAACTTTCAATTGTTATCCCTCTATAAAAGAACAACATCCCTATAAAGTAAATGGCATACAATGCTTCCCCCAGCACAATCACTCACCATCTTATCCTCTGCATATAACTACAAATTGGCATATCTCTCTGTCTTCAAAAATTACACTACTACCAAAATTTAACCACAACCCTTTCTGCATACTTTAGCGTGTAGATCTCTGCCCACTTTCAAGACCCCTATAGTGCCACAAGCTTTTATACACAGAACCCGAGTCAATAAATCCACATAGATACATTCTAATTAACACCATATTGGGGAATATGGGAATTTTCCATAAGTTTGGGGCACGTGCTCAAATCTTTGGATTTGTGTAATGAAGGAGATCTAATTGTCCTAACTAAGGGGAAAGAGAGAGAGAAGGACTGCAGAAGAAGAGGGAGAGGAGAGAGAAAGGCAAGAAGAAGAGATAGAAAGAGGGAAAGAGGAAGAAGAAGAGGAAGCCATGGGAGCTTGAGAAGGTGAAAAGAGAGTTTCTTGATAATTTCTCTGATGCCTCAAAATACCCTCTTACACCTTATATACCATCTGTTCCCATGCCATATTCCCGTGATCCCCGTTCATTACAAACCATCCCGTCTCATAAAGTTTTTGTCCTAAAAAACAAGGGATGTAGTCATGGACTGTAAGAGTGTGCTGTAGGAAATCAGCCATAACTTTGTGTGGGCAACTCCGAATGGGACAATTGAGGTGTAGTTACGGAGCCCATGAGATGTACTTTCAGCCCATGTGGCTGGGGCGGGGCTGCAATCAGGTCAGGACCAAAACTGGTACAAAATAAAGGGCTGTCCAGGAATTTCTAGTGTGTAGTCCCAGATGGTATGGCTGGAGAAAAATAGCCATAACTTCCACTAGGGAACTCCGATCGGGGGAAATAAGGTGTCGGAACGGAGCCCTCAAGGTATACTTTCTGGCCATGTATGGAGGATGGGGCTAAGAGTGGACCAGGACCAAATCTGGTACAAAACAGGTGGCTGTCCAGATGCAAACTACAGCCCAAAACAGGGGTCATGGTGAGGTGCTAGCCAACACGGCCTCCTTGAGGTGTGGGAATTCATCCAATATAGATGCTGGGCGCCAAGAGGCTTCCTCTATTGGTAGGCCTTTCCATTTGATCAAGTATTCACGTATGGAACGTGTGCGGAGTTGCTTTTCATGTTGCCCAATGACCGCTTCCGGAATGTAGTGAATAAGGCCCTCCTCATCTATGGGTGGGAGCTCCTCTACATGATCCTTGGGAGTGCCAATGAAAGGTTTCAATTGGCTCACGTAGAAGACATCATGGATTTTAGTGGTGGAAGGGAGTTGGAGGCAGTAAGCCAAGTCCCCGACCTTCTTAATGATCTTGTAGGGCCCATAGTAATGGTGTGCCAACTTGTTGCAAGAGCCATCCTTTAGTGTGGCATAACGGGATTTGGGGACCTTGAGGAGTACCATTTCACCCTCTTGAAAGTCAAGGGGTCTTGTTTTTGCATCAGCATGGAGCTTCATGTGCTCTTGAGCCCTTTTGAGGTTTACCTTGCATTGTTGAAGTAGAGCTTGCATGCGGTCCAGCTCTTCTTTTTCCAAGGGGTTGAGCTTTTCATTGAAGATCACGGTAGGAAGGGGCACTCGATAACCATACAATGCTTCGAAGGGAGAGACTCCAATGCTTGAATGAGTGGAGTTGTGGTAAGAAAATTCAGCCAAGTGCAGCCATACATCCCAAGAATTTTGCACATCATGACAAAAATGTCGCAAATAAGTTTCAAGCCACTTATTGACTCTTTCGGTCTGCCCATTCGTTTGGGGATGATAGATTGTAGACGGAGCTAATTTGGTCCCCATGGAGCTGAAAATGGTATGCCAAAACTGACTCATAAATTTGGTGTCCCAGTCATGTACTATGACTTGGGGCAAGCCATGCAACTTAAAAACATGCTCCATAAACTGAGTGGCAACTTGGGATGCTGTAAACTGGGATTTTGTAGGGATGAAATGGGCTGCTTTAGTGAGTCGGTCAACTACCACGTAAATGCTATCCCAACCCTTCTTGGTTGTAGGTAAACCAGTGATGAAATCCATGGTAATGTGGGTCCATTTTCCTTCGGGAATAGGTAAAGGCTGCAACAAACCACCCGGTTTGAGAGAGCTATCTTTATTTTGTTGGCAAGGCACACATCTAGACACAAAGTCTTTTACATCCCGCCATAGGCCTTTCCAATGAAAGCTTTTTGAAACTCGATCATATGTTTTGAATACCCCTAAGTGGCCAGCAATCGGGGAAGAATGCATCTCTTCAAGGATCCTTTGGGTGAAGGGGGAGGCATGGGGAATCACAATACGGCCATGGATCTAAATGAGGCCATTATGGAGCTGATATTGGGAATTCTCATCCAAGACACCTTGCTGTAATTTCTGGAAAAGAGGGTTGAATTCAGCATCAAGCAAGTATGCCTCTTGGAGCTCTTCAATCCAATCATGGTGGAGTTCAGTGATGGATGAGACCTTGCATGCCCACATGCGAGAGAGTGCATCGGCCACTACATTGTCCTTTCCACGGGTGTGGATAATCTCAAAGTCATAGTTTTGTAGTGTCGCCACCCATCTACGTTGTTTGGGAGTGAGGTTAGGCTGAGTCAAGAAATATTTGAGCACACGGTGGTCACATTTTACCTTAAATCTACTGCCATACAAGTAGTGATGCCACTTTTTGATAGCATGAATGATTGCCAACATCTCCTGATCATAGACATGCAACTTTCTCTCTTTATCATCCAATTTTCGGCTCTCAAATGCTATTACCCCATGTTCCTGCAGCAAAAATGCACCAATACCCCGTCCACTAGCATCGCATTGGATGGTAAAATCCTTTGAAAAATTGGGGCATACGAGGATGGGGGCTGAAGTGAGCAAGTCTTTCAGCTGCTAAAAACTGCGGGCAGCCAATTCATCCCATAGGAAAGCCTCTTTTTTTAGCTGGTCTGTTAATGGGGCTGCAATTGTGGCATAATGGCGAATAAATCTCCTATAAAAGGAGGAAAGACCAAGAAAACCGCCAAGGAGGTAGTGGTAGTGGGGGTGGGCCACTCCCGGACACATTGTGCTTTTTTAGGATCAGCTTGGATGCCTTTTTCACTAACGATGTGTCCTAAGTACTCAACCTCCGTTTGCATAAATACACACTTGCTTTCTTTGGCAAAGAGGCGGTGCTCTCTCAGTATATCAAAAATCAGTCTAACATGCTTCAAGTGCTCATGCATTGACTTGTTGTAAATGAGTATATCATCAAAGAATACCAACACAAACTTAAAAAGCCATGGCTGCAATATCTTGTTCATTAAGCTCTGAAATGTGGCGGGGGCATTTGTGAGCCCAAATGGCATGACAAGGAAATGATACAAGCCACGGTCAGTCCAAAAGGCCATTTTGACTTCATCACCCGCTCGCATTCTGATTTGGTGGTAACCGGATCGCAAATCAATCTTAGTGAAGTAGCGTGCACCCTTGAGTTCATCAAGCAAGTCATCAATTTGAGGGATGGGGTATCTATTTTTTATGGTGATCTTATTGAGATCACAGTAGTCAATGCACAACCGGAAAGATCCGTCCTTTTTCTTAACCAATAGGACCGGGGAGGCATAAGGGGAAGAGCTAGGCTCTATGAATCCCATCTCAGTGAGCTCCTTGACTTGCTTTGCTACTTCCTCTCTCTCACATTTAGAGAGTCTGTATGGGGGTTTATTGATGGGCTTGGCATGGGGCTCTAAGTCGATCGGGTGATCCACCAATCTTTTAGGGGGAAGGGTAGTGGGAGGCTGAAATAGGTCTTCATACTCAGCCAAAAGTGCTTTTAGTGCTGCATTTTGCTTCCTCAAGGTGTGTTGGTCATCATTATCCTTATGCAAATGCAAGACAAAGATTTGGGAGCGCTTCTTGAATTCCTTTTTGAGTTGTCTTGCTGTTATAAGCTGAAAATTTGCATTTTCTTTGATTCCCTCCAAGTGTACAAGTTGCCCATGCACTACAAACTCCATGTACAGCTGAGAGAAGACCGTAGAGATTTTTCCCAACTGCTAAAGCCAATCACATCCCAATACAACATCCACGGGGCCCATATCAAGGGTAATCAAATCCACCTTTGCTGTGTAATTTTCAGCTAGCATGAGAGACACTTGTGTGCATACATGGGAGCTCACTTCCTCATTTCCATTGGCCACTTGAACCCGAAGGGGTTGCTGTAATTCAGTGGGAACACATGCCAAACGGCTAAGAGTTGATTTATTTACAAAGTTGTGTGTGCTGCCACTATCTATGAGGATGTATACACTCTTGCCATCAATGTTACCATGCACCCATAAGGTGTTCGGACTCCTAGAGCCGGTCCATGCATCCATGGAGATTGAGCAAGCTGATATAGCGGTGAATGAGGGGTACCCAGGGTCATTCCCAAACATGTTATCAACGGGGCAGCCACCGGGGTCAAAAGGGAACCCGTCCGGTGATTCATAAAACTGATCGAGATCAATATCCTCCTCATATTCAGCATTTTCAGCCAGTGTCATTATTTGAGAGCTGTCATGCATGTCCTCTTCCAGCTTGTCACTATCTTCCAACACATACATGCTATTAAACTTGACAGTGGCGTTCTTAAAGGGGCATTTGGATGCATGATCAATCGTGTACTTATCCCCGCATTTGAAACACAAGCCTTTGGCTTTTCTATCCTTGACAACTTCAGGAGGAATGAATTTTTGACCGTTGGGACCGAAGCCATTCCTGGCCTTATTTTCAGCATACTTTGGGTCACTTTTGAAGGGTGGTGCTGTCCCAAAACTGCCATATTTCCTTTGAGCATTAAAAGTGGGGTAAGTAGGAATTTTGGGGCTACCATTTCCTGCATTATTGCTGCAATAATTAGTAGCATATGGGGGTTTCCTACTAGGTTATCTTTGCTGTCCGACAATGGGCTGCGTGCTCTCATTGCGGCGGTACTTTCGACCATAGCGTTCAACCAATTCTATGGCTGCAAACAGGGTGGCTGGCTTTTGAGCCGTTACATCAGTTGAGAGATGCGCATCCAGCCCATAAATGTATTTATGCAATTTGGCCTCATCACTAACTGCATCAACTTACATGGATAAGTTCATAAATTGGTTGGTGTACTCCCTCACGGTGAGGTTGCGGTGATCAAACTGATACCATTGCCTAGCCAAGCGTTCTTTTTCCACCAGGGAGACAAAAACTTGGATCATATGCATCTTGAACTCTTCCCAATCACGAAACTGCTGGTTTTCTCGCTGAACAAATCTCCACCATTTGTGGACAAAACCTAGTGAAGGGAGGCAAAAATGATCTTTGCTTCATCGGTACGGGGGTAGATGAGAAACTAGGCTTCCAATTTAGAGGTCCATTCCTCTAGTTCAGCTGGGGATGAGGATTGCCCATTGAATTTTGTAAACAAGATCTTGTCACGCAGCTCATTTGGGCCTGGCTGCCCATGAATGCCATGTGCTACATGCTGCCCATACATGCCTTGCTGTCCAAAATTCCCATGGGGGCCATGCTACCCGTGCATTACATGAGGACCAAATTGCCCATTAGGACCTTGCTGTCCAAAATGTCCATGCTGCCCACTACCATATACATGCTGCCCATTGCCATATGCATGCTGCCCATGCACTCCGCGCAATCCATGCTGCCCAAGGTTTGCATTGGGGCCATTCCCTTGAGTGTGCAAGTAGCTTCCGTTACGGGGGAGTTGGGATGCCAATGATGGGCTGGAAGGATTCGTAACGGGGGAGGGAAGGAGGGGCTCATCATGTCGAGCGGAGGGCTCACCCGTCTCATAAGTGCTATGGGAAATGCTATGGGTACCACCAAGACCTTGTGGGCTGCGCCCGGTCTCCAAGGGGGGAGGGCGGTTAGCCTCACGAGGAGGGACATACTCCTTGGGTCGATCCGAGGGGAGGGCAATGGCGGGAATGAGGGCGCCCACGCGCTCTATGAGTAAGTCCATCTTGGCCATCATCTCGGAGTGACGCTGAGCTTGGCGGGTTTCCATCTCCCTGTGGCGTTGCTCCATCTCTCGATGTCGATCAGTATGTCGGGTCTCATGTTGGCATAGGGTTTGGTTGAGCAAAGATAAGCGATCTATCTCGGGGGCACCTTCTTCAAACAAGTCTTCACGATCCTCCTGGGCTGAGCTAGGATCGTTCATTGAGGCACAGGAGTCCCTTATTTCACACTGAAATTCCTCCTGGGCCTTTGCTTTACCCTTGTGGCCTGCCATCCCAAGTGCAGTCTACCAAACCCCTTGTTACAGAAATGATGATAACTTGAGCTAGGGAACTCCGATTGCCAAACTTTCTGATTCAAATGAAAGCTCTCAATTCCCTCTACGAGGGTATGTAAAAATATCTCCAATAGTAAATAATCAGGGCTTTGCTGTAATCACTTTTTGTGGGCTGACTGTGTAGGACTGCTGCCTGTCCCACAGTACCTCTGGGCACAAAACTGAGTGCATCTCCCAAACCGTAGGGCAGAATGGGGAGGTTTTTAGCTCAGATTGAAGGGGGAAATGTCTTCTTTGAATCAAGCTATAGAGCTCACACTCAATGACATGAGAATGCTTTGCTGTAATCAGTTTTTGTGGGCTGACTGTGTAGGACTGCTGCCTATCCCACAATACCTCTGGGCACAAAACTGAGTGTATCTCCCAAACCGTAGGGCGGAATGGGGAGATTTTTAGCTCAAATCGAATAGGGAAATTTCCTCTTTGAGTCAAGCTATAGAGCTTGTGAACAGTCACACAAAGAGGCTTTGCTGTAACCAATTCTTGTGGGCTGACTGTGTAGGACTGGCTATCTGCAATATCCTGTAAAGGCTCCCTCAAGAAGCATTCTTTATCCCAATGGTGAGGGTCTTATCCCAGACATCCAGGACCTCACTGGTGGCTCTCAATGCCCCATAAAGCCATACATTCTTTGCATCCATAGCTTATTGCTTAGACCAGTTCCATACTGCATTCCCTGCCCTTCTTGCATTGCATCCACCATACATTACCAAGCGGTTTATGACATTACCAATGTATGTAGGGGTTTGTAGGCTCAAATGATCAGGGTTCGGGCTATTCCATCAAATGTACCTGCACTTGCAATAATTCTTTGGGCTCCGAATCACTGAGAGGTGGGCAAAGTTCCCCCTGGGCGGGGTTATGCACCCCTTCAGGGTCTTTGATGGCAAGGGGGGGTCACCCCTCTTTTGTCTTACCACCTCGCCTGGCATCGGGCTTTTCCTCACCCAGAATATACATGGCAGGCATTTATTAATTAAACAACCAGCATGAGATGCATTTCTGAAATCAAATTTTTGGGCTTTTCATGAAGTGCATGGAATTGGAATGGAAAATAGGGATAGGGAGCTTACCGGCAGTGACTCACTGCCTATTCACCCTTATACAATGGATTTTTTTTTCACTTCTTGGCTCAGCCAATTCACAAAAATCCAAACGGGTTATGGGTAAGCAAAATATAATCACAATGAAGCTTTAGCATGAGTAAAATCCATTTCAGCACTATAAGATCAAAGAGAAATGACTGGGACAATTAATCAGCATGCATTCAAGGTCTGGGTCTTCTATTATCTACTTGGACTCATACATTCTCTCAAACAAATGGATGGGATTCAAAAAGAGGCTTAAACGGAGAGAATGAGAGCCAAGAATCAGTTACCTTGAGTCTTTTGGAGAAGAAGGCAGCCACTAATGCCACCTCAGTCCTCCATGAGAGCTCCATTTGATCCCGAATGCTCCGTGGCTCCAAAATGGGTATGCTTCCTCAAGAAAGGGTGAAATCAAGCTTGGGGCATGATGGTTCAGGACCTCCCCATGAGAGTTCTTGCTGAAATGGAGGTCCTACTCCATAGCCATGGCTGGCCACAAGTGCATGCCTTCAAATCTTGCTTGTAATCTTCTTCTCGTTCTTCTTGATGGCTGAAATCTTGAGCAATGTTCAAGAGGGACTCCCGGGGACCAAGGAGAGACCAAAATCTTCAGGATTTCTGAGCTTGATGCCAAGGTTCCATGGCTGCCATGGACTGCACCAGACCAGGGTCTCCTGAGTGCCAAAGGGGAGTCCAAGGGCTGAGGAAAATGTCCCTGATGCTGCCCAAAAGAGTTGCCAAGGGCTAGGACTGAAGCCAAGAAGGAGGGGAGGGCTAGGGGGGCTGCCTTGCAGGCCAGGAAGCAGCCCCTTTTTTGCGCCGCAAATTTCGGGCTGCTCCTGGGGGCCACAAGTAGGGTTGGACCAGGGATGTTGCTACTCAATGTGCTCCTCCCACTGAGAGGAACACCTTAGGATCAGCCAATCTTGTTGAGGAAGAGGAGGGGGAGTAGAATTTCTGAGTTTCTTGAGCTAGAGCTTCCATGGCAGCTTGGGAAAAGAGGAGAGAGAAGGTCTTCTTGAAAAGTAACTGAGTTTTTGGCCTTCTCTAACTGTGCTGCCCTCCTTTTTGCCCAAAACCCTAAAAAACTAGCATGAAAATTAGTGACGACCTGTCAAATTTGGCTGCCCGCCTCCAGATTTGTCCATGGTTCTTGGAGAAGCTCCAAGAAAGGCTGCCACAGTCTTCAAGAGGGCTGACAGCCTGCCTGAGTACTCCTGTGTACCTGTGAAAGAAATGTAACCGGAACTTTCTAACTGTGGGAAACTGTGAGAGCCCTAAATCTATGGGAAAAGAGAAGGATCAAGGACAAAGCTCTGATACCACTTGTAATGAAGGAGACCTAACTGTCCTAACTAAGGGGAAAGAGAGAGAGAAGGACTGTAGAAGAAGAGGGAGAGCAGAGAGAAAGGCAAGAAGAAGAGAGAGAAAGAGGGAAAGACGAAGAAGAAGAGGAAGCCATGGGAGCTTGAGAAGGTGAAAAGAGAGTTTCTTGATAATTTCTTTGATGCCTCAAAATACCCTCTTACACCTTATATACCATCAGTGTCACTGGTATGTTTCCATGCCATATTCCCGTGATCCCCGTTCATTACAATTTGTCATAACTTGAACATTATAATTCCAAATCGAGTGCTTTATAGCTCAATAGATTCCATTTTTCAAGTGCTTTTCAATGATAGGTCACATCATATGGTTTTGAGAAACTTATGGGTATGTTATCCGGGTGCCACCTTTTTAGTATTCAAAAAATGGGAATTGGGAGATTCCCAAACTCACTAATATTATGTTAATTGCATTTGTTAGAAACACTTCAGCAATTCTTCATTGAGCCCATTTACAGTATATCCTTTGATCAATATAGTCCAGGAAACTGCATCTCAAACTAAAAGCTCATCAAATGCTTTTCGCCCTTCACCTATGGAGCAACATCTGCCATACATGTCAATTAATGCATTGCCCATTGAGAGATTTTCTAATCCTACCAATCGGATTTTGGCATGTAATCGTCGGCCCACTTCCAAGGCTCCAATGGTCCCACAAGCCTTCAAGAAGAGAATGAAAGTGACAGCATCTTCAAATACACCTTCCAACTACATCTAATTGAAATAATTGAGGGCTTCTTCACAATGGCCATGTTAAACATATCCTGCAAGTAGAGCTGTCGACAGGAAAGTTTCCTTAACTTGCAGTCTATCAAATAGTTGTTGTGCTTCTCTGAGAAAGTTGCATTTGGCATATATATCCACCAGTGTGGTGTTGACATGGAACTCTTGCTCCAAGCCTTTTTGAATGTCCCTTTTATGTTTCTTGAAGGACCAAGGGTTTCTCTCTTGATGCCCAAAGGTAATGTCAGCTAAGAGGCAGTAGCTTATGGTACTGATTCAGCTCCTTCCTCAATACCCCCTTTGAACTCCTCGTCTTTCCATCATTGCCTTTTCATTTTATTTGCAATGTGCAGGCAGCGATCAACCAAGGTGGTTAGAAAAATAGTGGCCACGTTTAGTTCTTGTAAGGCATATACGTTTGACTGGTTTTGATTGAGGAACAACACACATATATAGTCTTGTCCACCAATTTTTGATACTCTGGCATGAGTAGCTTATGCAAAATTGAATTAGTAGATGTAAGTTTTTTCCTTGTAATTAGAGATCCCCTAGTCCAATATATTGATCGATTGTTGTAGGGTGCTTTGTGTGTCTCCTTGTCTTGAAAGGCAAAGCAACAAGTTCTCTATTGTGGTTTGTTCAACATATTGATTGTCTATACTCCATTGAAGACCTCAACACCAAATCTATACATGGGAGTTGTAAAAATTACACGGCGTAGCCAACAGAATCTGAGATAGAGATAGAGAGTACACAACAGATAAGAGGAGAATCAGTAAATTCTTTAGCTCCAAACAACTGATACAAAGATGGCTCTCTCCACCCGTGCGCTTCCACTGTGTGAAGCTTAGATGGCGATCTAGACAGAAGATAGGTGAAGAGCTTAAGGCTAGCTGGAACAACAAATCTGACTTGGGTGAAAGATGAATGATCGATAGCTGTGAAGGGGTTTATCTTTTATAGCCCACGAAGGTCGTTAGGTCGGCCTGCTGATCGCCCGACCTACCATATGAGCCTCCACTAGTCGGCTAGAGTAGTCCGTGATGCTTGTTGTGCTTAATGCGCATATCAAGAATGTGAGAGGCCTGTCCCAAATCCTTCATCTCAAAACTCTTCTTTAGCTGAGATTTAAGAGCATCCAACTCATCATGAGCTTTTCCTACTATCAGCATATCATCCACATAAAGTACCAAAATAAGCAATGAGCCATCACGAGTTGTCTTCGTGTAAAGACATGGATCCATAGCACTCTTGCTGTAGCCCTATGATTGCATTAAGGCATCAAGCTTATGATACCACTCCCTAGGTGCCTGCTTCAAGTCATAAATAATTTTCTTTAACTTGCACACTAGGTGCTCCCTGCCAGGTTCTGCAAAGCCCTTGGGCTGCTCCATGTAAATCTCATCATGCAAATCCCCATGCACGAATGCAGTTTTGACATCCATCTAATACATGTCCAAGTCAAGCTGCACGACTCAGACCATAGGAGAAAAGACATAATGCATTGAGGGCTCAAATCTATCAGGTGGACATCTAGCTCTAGTAAATTTTCTCACTGTAGGCTCTGATGCATGTCCAACACCTTGGCCATGTGTACCAATTGCTACTGCAAGTTGTCCAACTGGCTATGTAGGAGCATGTGGCTCCCCCTAGAATATAACCTTGCATATCTCTACCACCTTCTCAGGCTGCCAATGCATCTTGTCTTCATGGAAGACTACATCATGGCTACGGATACCTTTCCGTGCCTATGGATCCCAGAGGTGACAACCCATCTCACCTGCATCTCCATAGCCAAGGAAAATGCATTTCACTCTTTTAGGATCCAACTTAGTCTACTTGTCCTTGGGCACATGGCAAAATGCCTCACATCCAAAGACACGTAGATGCGCATAAGCCAGAGGTTTCCCAGTCCATACCTCCTCTGCAACTTGGAAATCCAAACCACTGGAAGGTGATCTATTGATGACATGCACTGTTGTACTGACTACCTCAGTCCAAACTCTATGTGGTAGGCCTACATGGCTAAACATACTGCGCACACGCTCCTGGATGGTTCTATTCATCTGCTCAACCAAACCATTATGGGGTGGGGTATAGGGGGTGGTCAACTGACGCTTAATACCCCGCTCGCCACCTAGCTGCTCAAAGGCATATGACACATATTCTCCCCCATTGTTAGTCCTAAGGCATTTCAGCCTATGCCATCTATGAAACACAACAAAGACATCTCACTTAAGCTTAATGGGGTCTCAATGGGGTAAGCCTAGATTTTATGCGAAAAATTGTCAATGAACATTACAAAATAATTTGCACCACTCATAGACTGAAAGGGCATGGGCCCAAAGACATCCAAATGTACCAATGCTAGGGGCTCACCCATGCGTATTCTACCAAACTTCTTATGCATACTCCTAGTCTGTCTGCCATAAAGACAATGCTCACATGAATCAAAACATGCATAGTCAAGGGACGGTAAGTACTGCAAACTAGAAAGCATTTTCATTCTCTTTAAGGGCGTATGGCCCAAATAGGCATCCCAAGGAGATACATTTGGGATGGAACTGACTAACAAAACATGGTCAATAGAGAACTCATCAACTACAAGAGGATAGAGGCTACCAGCCCTGGCACCTTTAGCAAGCACAAGTTTGCCACATGTGATCTTCTAGGCACAATCCCCAAATAAAACATGAAATCCAGCATCATCAAGCTTTTGTGCAAACATAAGACTATGTGTATGCATAGGTACATGATGGGACCTAAAATGGGCAGGCACTGGCTATAGCACTAGCCAGACCTCTAACATGCACAAGACAACCCCACAGCCTTGCGGTTAGGAGCGTCTACAGGACACATTGCCCTGCCATCAAACATACATTTTGTGTTTGTATCATGTTTACAGTCCAACCCTTAACCTTCTCAGACTCCTCAGAGGGAGACCCCACACATTTTGGTGTAATTCACCACGCAAAACAAGATAGGAGGCACCCCTTGGCTATTGCCGCGGCCCCACTGCGACTCTCCTACACCTTGGGGATTGGTCCCTCGATGCGTGGCTAACATATATAACACATACGAAATAGAATCCGCTCTTGGTACCAATATTATATCGTTCCAAGAATGTACCAGTCCTCACTTACTTGTCCCCTTGGACCCACCATCTAGACCTATAGCTTGGGTCCCTTACTCTTTCCAGCGTGGGCCATTTATACTTCAACCAATTGACCTGCATGCCAGGAATAGATACCATGTATATATATGATTCATGCAACGGTGAATGATTGTGCACAAAAAATTAGGGTTTAAAATCAGCCTATGTGTCGTGCAAAAACAGTCCTTTTAACGAATTTCCGCTAATACGCAATGCTTCGTTGTAGGAACCTAGCACCAAGCCTAACCTCATGTTGCTAGATCCATTATTTTCAAATAAACCGAATCCTAAATGTTATGCATAAAGAGAACAATCAGAATTTTTTTATTATTTCAACATTTAAACTATTGTATAACCTCATCCTTCCCCTCACCGTTTAAATTTTGCTACGGTGCATAGGTAAAGAGGGTTTTTAATGTCATTTTTTGTATGTAAAAGCAATAAATATGCACTTTAACACAAATGAAAAGGCCAAAATGAGGCTTAACCTCATGCTTCAGCCCCATCAAACATTCACATACATGGACCTTATTTTTTCATTTTTTTCGAATGCAAGAAACCACTTTTTTCTATTTTTCTCTATTTTTCCTATTTATCTTTAATAGAAAATAGGTGTTTTCTGGTTTTTTCTGATGATTGATCATTAGAACTGAAACTCAGTATTTTCCCTTATTTTATCCCATGTCCACTCATTTTTTCCCACTCAAAATTAAAAAACTATCAATTTTCATCAAAATTAGTGATTTTTCAGATTTTAAAAATTTATAATTGTTGTAAATCAATATGGGTTCTACATAATAGTGATTGCAGCCCCAAAAATAATGCAAGGAACATTCAAATAAAATTTCATCCCATGCGCACACCATTTAGATCATGAACGATAAAAAACAAGCAAAATTCTTTCATAAAATAGAGCATACCGCCTTTTTGCGTGTTTCGGGTTTTTTGAATATTTAATTGGAATTTTGTATCAGCCAACCAACCATGGATTTCAGCATAGATCTTCAGCCTTCAGCCTCTTGGAACAATTTGGTGCCTCTCGGACAAGCATCCATCACCCGATCCTCTTCTTGATTCTTGCCACATGAAGTGCCTCTTAAGGGGAGAGAGAGGGAGGAGAGAGAAAGTTTAAATTCTGATCTCCACAACCAGACATCCAATGGAGGAGCAGACACCTATGACGAAGAGCGAAGATAGAGTGTATCTCAGGTATAAGATCAGTTGGGGGGGTTGTTTACAGCCCCCATAGTCCACCTCTCAAGC
The DNA here is from genome assembly GCF_053477565.2 of Lygodium microphyllum. NCBI lineage: Eukaryota > Viridiplantae > Streptophyta > Polypodiopsida > Schizaeales > Lygodiaceae > Lygodium > Lygodium microphyllum. Next base: position 17,207,125 of record NC_141163.1, read on the forward strand.
ATAAGAAAAAATAGCACATTCATCTACTTCATGCCGAAAAAACACCGTCCCCCATCAAATTCGTTTTTTTCTGTGGGGCTCTCAAAGGGAGCCCCCAAAATTCATGTCTTTTGGGCCTTTAAATCCTATTCACACTTGACATTTGGGTCTTGGCCTGCCGGGCATCCCCATTTCATCGTCCGGTACCCGATTCAAAGTCTGAAAAATTCAGGCCATTCATCTTGAAGTCGCGCACTGCTGGGCATCTCCCATGGTTTCGTCTGACACGCCAAAAAAATTATGAAAATTCACCAACTGTCATTAAGTGGGTCTTTTAAGCACTTCCAGGGACCTGCCGCCTTCGACAAAGTCTGTTTTTCCTCGCCTTTTTGGAAAATTTGACTATTTTAAAGTATTTTTCGGCATAAAAAATCATCTGTCATTGGCAACGACGGGATAGGGCGACTCAGCCCGTCGAATCCCACGAACAGATTTACACATAAACACAACCACAAAGAGCATTAAGCTGATACAAAATAGATACATAACAAAACACATCATAGCTCTCACCCTACCCCCTGTCAAAACCAAGGCATGAAATCACGAGGAGTAGGCCTAGCATAATCTGACAGAAAGTCTAAAGCTAGTCACTAACCAATTGTTGCAATACAGCCAAGCTAAAAAGAACTATCAAAGAGGTCATCCTAAGAAGTGGTCTGAACTACCTACCTAACTAAGAACAACTCATGTAGGAGCTTTTACTAGGCAAGAACTCCTATAGCCTGATCAACAAATATTATCTTTTAGCACATTGCTCTTTTAGCCTCTTATTTTCCATACTCGGGCGTGTAAAAAAGAGGGAGCTGAGTGTAGTGACCCAAGGAGAATAGGGCATCGGCCTCAGGTCCTGTCTCAGTACCCAAGAACCTACCAAGCCCTCGCAAGGCAACACTTAATCCCTTTCTAGCACTCACTTTTATTTTCGCTCCAACCTTCTTGTATTCTTTGTTTTCTAGTTAGATGTCACCCCTCGAAAGACAAGGCATCAGCCCAAGGTCTTATCTCCTCCCCAGGAACCTACCAGGCCCTTGCAAGGTGATGATCCATAGCTCATAGAATTTTTCTCTCTTTCCTTTTCTATTTTTATAGGGGTTAGAACCCCTTTTTACACACCTTCGTATGTTCATATATTTTGTTTCAGATATTTAGGGTTTTGCCTCTTTCCATCATTATTTTAGTAGGCTTCTCTAACTGCCTCACAACTAATAGGAACTCTTAGAACAGCCACCTAGCAGGTTAGCAGAATAGGGTCACTAGAATTGCCTTCTAAAACAGGTCTTTCAATGCCTAACAATGCCTTTGCAGGAGGCAATGACTACTCAGACCTCCCCCAGACATACATATCCTAAACCTGGGACTTCATTCCTTGATTGTTGGTCCCCAACAAACAAAAGAAAGTAACCCTTACACGCACACATATCATTCATTGCTTAAGGGCAAAGAATCAGAAATGGGACGAAAACACCTGGAATGGCCACACGAAGCTGCTTCACAGCAACGGCTCCCTCCAGCGACTTCGTCAACCTGTATGATGCAATCACCATAACAAAAAACCGTTAACTATACCCACACTAAACAGACATGGGTCCTCTTGGCCTAAAGAAATCAAACATGACACCACAAAACTAACTAGCCCTCCTGGCCTAAGGAAATAGATCATTAAAACCTTAAAACAACTGGCCCTCTTGGCTTAAATAAATCAAGCAAACCAGCTCATATAGATCCCTCCTTGGAAGAAGGTGGATATATAAAAATACGCTCCATTCCAAGGGAAAAAATAAGGCTCTCAGCCCTAAACTAAATGCATCAAGTTGTGACCCATACCTCTTGCAAATATACCAAGAGGCATACGCATAACATTTCGTCTGATCAACCTATGGGTCTAGGATAATAGTGGTAGGTGGGTCTCGACCACTCTTCGCATTACCCATAGCAACCATCGCTTGCCATATAACATGTGATCTGATAACATTCCCCATAAGCGACCAGGTCCCATCTCATTATCAAGAGTGATATCCGGACTAGGACCACAATTGAAGAAGAGATCCTCTTCATAAGAAAAATTAGCTAAGGAATTTGCAAACTGATTCCAATAATGTGGAATCGACTGAAGAGATACGCTCTCAAATTCATCAAGTAGGGTTATAGCAGTTCGATGATACATATGAAGGATGGGATTCCGGACTGTATATTTCCCATTAAGTTGATTTAAGATCAGCTGGGAATCCCCCTTTACCAACAACTACCAAATACCACCTTTCTTGGCAATATTCAGTCCCATAATCAAGGTTTCATACTTTGCCGTGTTGTTAGTGAATCCTACCTCGAGATAAATAGCTAATTTCATTGCAACTCTGCATCGGGGATCTTGGATAACTATTCCAACACTCCCTTTCTTATTAGGGCCCCAAGACACTCCATCAAAGTATAACGTACACGTCCATAATGGGTTCACATAGGCAGCCATCATAAACTCCCCTATTCGTAATTATGATAGTCAAAAGTCAACATATTTAGAGGATGAGTTGACGGCTCCATCCCACCTTCTTCATTAACCTCAACAGCGATGCTTGTCCAAATCTACAAACAATGATGGTAGAAAACTTTGATTTCCCACACAAAGGTACCGTCTTCTTGCTCAATCACTTTGTATCCCTTGCTTCACCAGATAAGCTTCCCCTAATGATATCTTTGCTTGAGATATGGGTGCTCCAAATAAGGGATTAACTACCCCATCAACTAGTTTAAGCTCTCCTGCAGGTCTCAAATCAACTCCAGCATAAACCTGCAATGCATTTAGCGCATTAGCATATTAAAAAATAATAAGGTTTAATCTTATTAAGATTAACCTTATTCTTAAATTTCACTCCCTGTAGATCAGCTAATAAAGCGGTGGACTTATTTTTACCTAACTGAACTATCTTGTAAGGGCCATCCCATTTGGGTTCCAGCTTTCCTGGAAATAGCTCCCTACACGCATTGTAGTATAGAACTAACTGCCCTTTCTTAAAGGTGTATTTCTTTGCTTTTAGATCATGCAACTGCTTCATCTGATGTTTAGCCACCTCTTGGTGCAAGAGACTCTCTGCAATTTAAGTTCATCCAAGTGGGCTATAGTCGTAAAATGCTTGAATAGGGCATCTTCATCACCTAAAGAATGATTGATTGCAAATCTTATGGTCAGCAACTCAATTTCTAAGGGAAAGACACAATCCTCCCCATAAAATAATTTGAATGGGGTGTGGCTAGTGGCTCGTTTAAACGTCCTTTATATGCCCAAACCGCCACATGTAATTTTGTATCCTAGTCCCGCTTCTTTTCGGAGATTATTTTGGATAGGATACCCATAAGCTGCTTATTGGTAATTTCAACTTGTCCATTGGCTTGTAGATTATAGGGGGTCATCTTTTTATGCTTAATTTTCCATGCTTCAGTTAGGCTTTTAATTACCTTGTTCAAAAAATGGGTTTCACAGTCCTATACTATTTCCTTTGGCGAACCAAAATGGCAGACGATCCGCTCAAGTAGGAAACTGGCAGTCTCTTTTGCATTGTCCTGCCTTGTTTCCCGTGCTTCTGACCACTTTGTAAAGTAATCAGTTGCTACTATAATGTATCTTTTCTAAGTAGTAGGCGACGGGGTAATAGGTCCCATAAAATTGATGCCCCACTCCTCAAATGGAAGGGTAGCCATAATCGGCATAATTGGACGCTTCCTATTCTCTCTACTGTCATGTCTTTGACATGTATCACATCTCTTGACATAGTCAAATGAATCTTGGAAGATGGATGGCCACCAATACCTAGCTCTTAAAGCTTTCTGTGTCATCAACTGCCCAGCAAAGTGCCCTCCACAAGTGGAGTCATGGCACTCTTCCAATATAAATGGAACCTCGTCAAGCATCACGCATCGGCGATAGATATCATCAACACCCTGCCAATATAGTGTTCCTACAATAATCAAGGAAAATTTCAATGCCTGCTCTTTAATTTTCCTCTTCTCCGATTTTGATAAAGTGGCTCCAATCTCTCCTGTAGAAAGATAGTGTGTTATAGCAGCATACCAGGAGGGAATAGATGCCGTATCACTATTGAACAAAGTTTCCATATCACTTCCTTCAGCCGAGACCTCTTTTGGCTCTTTGAAATCCACAAGATACTCGACAATGCCCTGTAGCTTCGGCGGCTTGCTCTTAATCTCATAATCAAATTCCTGCAAAGTGATTAACCAATTTGCTAAATGATCAGGCGGCTGTAACTTATTCAACAATAATCGAAGTTCTTTAGCCTTCATATAAAAAATCACCTTCTCATAAAGAATGTAGTGCCTGAACTTTTTGGCTGCAAATACCATCGCAAGGCACAACTTCTCCATATAGGTGTAGTTAATTTTCGATATGCCCAAATTCCGACTTCCGACTTCTGACTAGCAAAAGCTATCGGATGGTACCACTTCTCCTCCCAAATTTAGGATAAACAGCAGCTAATACTATACATGGTTGCTCCTAAAAATATATAGAACATTTCGCCCCTTTTGGATGCTTTTAAAATAGGTGCTTTGGCAAGCTCCTACTTCACATTGTCAAAAGATACTTTGCAAGCATCACTCCATGTAAAGTGACAGTTAAAGGACAATAGGTTCATTAGTGGCAATGTTCTTTTTGCCAAGGCATTGATAAACCTCCGATAATACCCTATTGATGACAGAAAGCTATGCACTTCATTTGGAGTATGTGGCGGACTCATGGCGACTATGACCTTGATCTTTTTAGGGTCAGTCGCAATCCCTACCGAATTGACCACATGGCCTAACAATAGCCCATAAGGCACTCCAAAGATGCACTTCCACGGGTTGAGAGCTATGCAAAATTGTTTGCAATGCTCAAAACACTTTTGCAAAATAATCAACGGCCTTTCTCTTACAGTGGTTGCCCCCAGGTCATCAATGAATACTTTTAACTCCTCTGCGGAGATGTCACCAAAGGTCTTATTGGCTATTCTTTGCCACAAACCAGGTGCATTACATAACCCAAATGCCATCACGTGGTACGCAAAGGTACCGAAGACAGTGATAAATGTCGTTTTTAGCTTGTCTTGCTCAGCAATCGCCATTTGGTTATATCTTGCAAAGCAATCCATGAACGAATATATTTCTCTACCCGCCAATTGATCCAAAATTTGGTCAATAAATGAAAACGGATAGTAATCTTTAACACTCTGTTTATTTAGCTCTCTAAAGTCTACACAAAGACGGATTTGATTATTCTTCTTCTTTCTAATCACAACTAGCAAACACCATTCAGTATGCTGAACTAGGAAGATCAAACCCACCTTCCGTAACTTTTGAAGCTCTTCAAATAGCCCGTCCCTTAGTTCAAAAGGCATACGCTTTACTTTCTGACATACATGGCGGGTACCTTCCTTTAGAGGAATTGTATGCACAGCCAGACTAGGAGGAATACCCCTAAGTTTGTCATAGCTCCAAGCAAAGATATCACGGAACTCTTGAATCAAGGACACATAGTCCTCTCTTTCTTCTGAATTGAGCATGGAACCTAATTTGATTGGCCGCGAATCATTAGCCGTGCCAAGGTCCAACTCAATAACGTCCACATCTCTTATTCGATCTTGAGGCTCTATCGGCTCATTCAAGGTTATGTGATAAATATCCTCTGTAGTGGACCCTTCTTTAGATCCATCGCTCGATGACGTCTCACTACAAGATGGATCATCTATTGTTTCTAGTTCAGTGGAGGATAATGGAGCTCTCTCACTCTGAGGAGACTCAAGGTAAGCATTCACTATTACATGATGGGCACCTCGACCTAGAATCACTCGACCAGTGGGTATATCGACTTGATAGTCTGTCCGTAGAATCCATGGCCTGCCTAGCAAAACTTAATAGCTAGGACGTCCTACAAACCTTATCACCCTAAAGTCCAAATAGCATTCCATGCTCGCAACTGTAACGTGGACTTTAGTGATGCAACCTTCCGGTTGTCTTAGACTATTATGAGCCATCCTAAGAAGTGTGGAGCTGTCTTTTTGGATCTCTAGACCTAACCTCTCCATCAAATCTGAACTCATGATATTGACAGAGGATCCAGTGTCCACGATAGTGTGCTCCGCTAATATTCCATCCACATACGCTGGAACCCTAGGACAATGCTTTTCAGCATGATCAAACCAATCTTCTCCCACTCTAGCTATGCCCAAAGGTTCTACAGTATACCCTATACGCAGGATTTTCTTGAATTCCTTGCGTACTCCTAGAGAAAGTTTAATCAATTGTAGGATATTTACGTCTAGTTTAACTTCACAAAGAGAACTTGCTAGGTTAAAGTCGTGGTAGTTAGCCAAAGTTCTCTTCTCGCGCCAAACCATTCTCTCCTTTGGTCTTTCAATCGGCTTTGCTGCCTCTTTTTTAGCCTCTACCTTCTTTCTTGGCAACCATTTATCCTTCTCGGGATCAACTTTACTACCAGCAGGTCTTAAAGGTCCACTCACTACAAGATATAGACCTTATAGCGACGTTTAAAGCGACGAAAATACAAACAACAAAATTTGCCCCCGTCGTCGCAAAAAGCGTCGTTATTGACGACGCCATGGAATCGTCGCTATTTGCGTCGCTATATGCGTCGCTATATGCGTCGCATTTGCGACGCATATAGCGACGCAAATAGCGACGAAATGCGACGCATATAGCGACGCAAATAGCGACGCATATAGCGACGATTACAGAGAATTTGCGACGCTGATAGCGACGACAATAGCGACGCCTGCAGTAAATTTGCGACGCAAATAGCGACGGTAACAGAGGAAAAAAAATTTTGTGGCAGGGCAGCAAGCTGCCCTGCCACATATAGCACTGTGTGCTGTATGAGAGCCATACAAAATAGTTTCTGCACTGCTGCATACAAAGCGTTTGCAAACAAAAAGAATCTATACTGAAATCATAAAACTGATAGATGAAATAAATACATGATATCGCATAAAATGCGATTGGTACAATCATAAAACAATATCACTAATACATAGAAAATGTCTACATAGATCGGGCGACTAAAAACTAAAGGTATGTGAGCGCTAAGGATCCGAGGGCGAGCTACAAATCGTCGTCCCCCGAAAGCTCGTCCCTCTGCAAAGGAGCATCAAACGGATTCTGCAGAAAAAGAAACAACATATCAATCCACCATACAATAATGCATTCAAATATCTCATGGTAACTACGGACATGAAAGATGAGAGACTTACTGGGCCGCCGCGTCTGTACAATCGGTCGATCAATGATCTGAGACCGTGCCTCTCTGCATATTGAGTCTCAAGGCCTTGCGGATCACGATTTGTAATGGAGTGCTGCAAAGAAAACAAAATGCTAACTGTTAGAAATATGATTGTCAGTACAAATAATATCTCAAAAAAACAAATAAGCAAAACAAAAGAGAAACTTACAAAGTCCTCCAAATATGTCCTGTGGCCGCCACTCCCAAGATGATGTACCGATCCGGCCTCGATTCGTGCCCTCGCCGCCTCCCGCTGCTGACTCCAACGTCCTGGCGAATTTGTAGCCTCCTCCCTCAGTCGGCGCCAGTCCTCTGCATCTAACCACTCGGGCTTTGGAGCCCCACTCTTGATTGCCTTGCGTGCGTCGGATCGTCTATGTGACATGTATGCACGCATGCAATCCATCATCCAGCCCGTAGAGAATCTATCCACTGCGGCTGGCACCGGGAACTCCTCATGCAAGGATGCTACTATGTACTCCTTGCTCCCCTCCGGTATGTTCCTCCAATGATCTAGGACGTTGTGCCGAAAAACTTGTTGGCACAACTCCCTCATGCAAGCTATCACCCTCCTCCCCTCATCATTCATGATGATAGCTCCTGACCTGCCATCCACTAGGTATCCATAATCCCTAGGAGTGTGCCTCGTATGGGCCCTCTCCCATCTCTGTCCACGCTCCTGGGCATATCCAGGAGACCCCTGAACATCCGGTGTACCGACGGGGGTACCCTCTCCCGGAGTGCCACTGAAAGGGGTGCCACCAGAGGGGGTGCCACCAAAAGGAGTGCCACCAGAGGGGGTGCCACCAAAAGGAGTGCCACCAAAAGGAGTGCCACCAAAAGGCGTGACATCTGCCGACGGCTGCGCAAAAGCCAGAGTAACTGGAGTGGACGTCCCCACAGGTGTGACAAATCTTGGAGGTGACCGAGCTCTAGCTGAACGACGAGACGGAGACACCGCGTCCGTGTCTCCACAGCAGCACCCCCCTGATCCTCCTGCATTCGCAGTCCCTCCCTCTGGCCCAAGTCGCGAGCGTCGAGATCGTCTGCTCGAAGCTGAAGCATCTGATCGCACTGAAGCTGATCTAGCAGAGCGCCCTGACGAAGAACGAGACAGCTCCTGATCTGCTATCTCTCTGAATCTCGCGAGCTGATCTGGAGACATACGTGCCATCATCTCCTGAAACTCCTCATCGCTCATCCCTCAACTCATCCTGAAAATAAAGATACCTGCAGAGATAAAAAATAATGTTAGAATAATCAATTGAAACTATACAAAGCGCATTAATATAAATCATTTTTGAAAAATCCATCTTAAAATGCATATCTTATCTACCTTTATGGAAGATCTAAACAACGAATTGAGTAATACAATTCTCCAAGAATGAAGTATTCTATGGTCCCATGTTAATCTCCTGACATAACTCTGCATACACTGGAAGGTCGATAGACATGTCACCACAAAAGAACGAGTCTGCCTCGTTCTCAAAAAATTCTACGACTTCTGTATTTCCATCATTGTTAGCCGATGCGGGCTCCAAGCTTGCGGTGGCCTCCACCCCTTGTAATTTCGATCCCTCTATTTGCATATATTCTTCATCTATGCCTGGAACATCGCTTTGATCGTATACTCTCGCACCTCTAGGAGTTGAAGGTATAACATACCACCATCGAGGTTGTCGGGGATTTGGATAGAAGATTACCTGTTCACAAACACTTACAAACCGTCTTCAAACCATTGTGACATAAAGCATGTCGTATTACAATTAGCAAGCAAATGACTAGAAGATTACCTGTTCACAATGTGCCGGCAACACAAAGGTGTCGCGCAAATCCATCCATTTTTTTTCGGAATCTATTTCGAGAAATCCAGATGGACCTCGTCGAACCGTTGCGCCAGCTCCTCCAAGTACCACTTTGAACCACTGCACATCGAATATTATCATGGAGAAGCTACGGTAATCCACCGTAATAATACTTTGCAAATTCCCAAAATACTCCATCTCATCCACAACCGTGTTCGGATCCGTTGCTCGTCGCCGGCTCTCTTGCTCAAACCTTGCCATGACACCACAGTCCATTGTGGAGTGCATTTTGTCAATACGCTCCACCCGAAAATGCCGTCCACGCGACCACGCTGCACTATATATTTTGTACTGCACATTGAAACACTCAAATTAGATGTAGCAAACAAATTCAGATACGACACATTCTAAACCCCTCATTACCTTTGGACTACATCCCCTCGAGAACTCCCACTCCTCCATTGAGACCTCTGCCCCTTCGCTGGATGCTGCGATCAAGGCTCCATGCAACCATCGTGTTGACATAAACCGCGGCATCTCCTCCATGCCTTCGGGATATCGAATCGGTCGGTGACGCGTACTGCGTCGGAATTTAGCTCGCGCTTCCTCTCGATCTTGCCTTGCAATCTGGTACTTGGCGAGCCACGTCTCCATGGAGGCATGGTGCAACATACAAAAGCGATTCACTTTCTCTTCCATTGAGGCATCCATTCTTTTTTCTACCCCATTTCCAACCACCACATCTCCAGTCAGCCTGTCATTGTCCTTGAGCGTCCATAGCATTTCATTGTCTGGTTCCACCGTTGGTAGCCATTGTGAGATATGCACTAATGCCTCTGACACCAACCAACCCTCCGCCATGCTACCTTCCGGACGAGCTCGTTGTCGCACAAAGCCTTTCAGGGTTTTCATGAAGCGCTCCAGGAAGAACATCCATCGTGTATGGACAGGTCCGGCAATCTCCACTTCGTCCACAAGATGCACAAGAAGGTGAACTTGTATCGTGAGCATGCTAGTGGGCAGGTATTTCTCAAAGAGACAGACCGTCTCAACTGCTCCCCGCCTTGCGGATTCAATAGAGGACGTCTTAATCTCTTTCTGTGAGATCCATTGCACCAAAGTCGACAGCTTGTAAATGGCCCCGCGAATTTCTGGAGTTAGGCATCCCGCGATCGCGATCGGTAGGACAAACTGCCACAAATGAGAAAGCATTAAGAATAATGGTCACTTTTCAAATTTCAAAATGTCCACGCTTATTAAAATCCATTCTGTTCACAAACCTGACATATCTTATGCCAATCATGGGATTTTAGCCCAGACATTTGGTCATCTTTAGAAAATGCGGACCTGAGAGAACGCATCATACCCGTCGGAGTGCGGATAGACTTGATTACTTGCTTCACAATGCGCTCTTCTTTGGTAGACAAAACCCAGGGAGCGCGAGGAAGCTGCACTCCCCCTTCAGCACTCGACTGCGGCCAAAGCGCCTCCATCTTACCTACCTCCTTTAAATCCATTCGTGACCCTATAGTGTCTCTCTTTCCTGTGATGTGGTCCCATAGCAAGCTGCCCACATTTTTGAAAATATGCATGGGATCCAACAAGTGGTTGACCTGTAAGTGGGTCCAATATGGCAACTCGTAGAAAACTGAGAACCGTCGCATTCCATTTGGATGTGATTCCGGGTTTACCATTTTCAGCTCGTACCAGCTTGCAGCGTTCATACGTGCTGGAGGTCGTCCAAGAAAACCTTCCCTGAGTTCATGATCCTCCGGCAAGAAAGTGGCGTGTCCTTGATATACCATCTTCTTCATGGTTCGTGACCTTCGGGAGTCTAACTGTGGCCCACACAATGGACATGCATGATAACCTGAGGTAACGAGACCTGCAAGGCGATCCACGACCTAGTGAATACTTGATTGAATGAAATAAAATATAGATATTACCGGCGTGAACAAAGGTCTGCTCACCTGAGCACTCTCCCAATCCCGGAAAGTCATGCATCGTCCACATGAGAATGGCTCGAATGTTGGCTGACCGCCGACCATCGCACCTGCTCATATCTTGCACCGTGACCCCCTCCTCCCACAAAATCTTAAGCTCATCGACTAATGGACGAAGATACACGTCCATATTTTTTACTTTGTAGCGGCCCGGGACGAGCAAGCTAAGGATGAGATGTCCTTTCTTCGTAGAAAGCCATGGAGGAATGTTGTAGTTGACAAGCACTATAGGCCACACACTGTAAGAAGTCGAGCGCAGACCGAATGGGTTCACACCATCCATGGCGAGACCGAGCCGAAGATTCCTTGGCTCTCGCGCAAAGCCTGGGAAGGTAGAGTCAATGTGGCTCCATGCGCGCGAATCTGCTGATATTCGTTGCACTCCATCCGTAGACCTATTCTGCACATGCCACGTTGTCAAGCTTGCCATGGCAGACGTGCGAAACATGTGGTTTATGCGGGGGATGAGCGGAAAGTGTCTGAGGACTTTTTGAGGGATGGTCTGCCCTTGCAAGTCCTGTCGATACCTGTGAGCACCACACTTTGGACATGTCTCCATAGTCTCGTATTCATCTCGAAACAATATGCAGTCGTTGATACATGCATGGATGTTATTGTAGTCCATGCCAAGCTTCCGTAAAACATGTCGTGCATCATCACGAGACTCAGGCATGGTGTTTGCAGGTGGCAATATATGATATTTCAATAACCTGAAAACATCATAAAACACCTTGAAAAATCCATCCATATTTACAATAATACTGTTTAAAAAAAAAACAATGAAGTCTGTATGCAAGGTACCTGAATAACTCAGTCACACTCGTATCGCTCCAACCGTATTTCGCTTGCACACTTAAGAGTGCAAGCAATGTCTTCAACCGAGATACTCGGCACCCATCATATAATGGTATGGATGCTTCCTCTCTAAGCGGGTCAGATGTCTCAACATCCATGGGAATCAATGCATCGATCATTGCCTCCATCTCAGGCTCCAAGATTGTAGGCAAGTCGGGAAGGTTGTCTGTCTCCTCTGGCATTGACGATATAGATGGGCCTTGCGAGTGGTCTATTGGCTCCTGCCATCCATCCGTCTCACGTCCACGAACTCTTCTAATTGGCCGCAAAGGGTGCACTCCCCCTTGGGTCGAGACATCACCCCCCTGGACACAAAATTTGCCAACAAGACCCAATCTTATTGTGTATGGTTTTCAATTAGCTTGAGAGTACAATGCATGAAAAATGCTAACTTGAAAATACCGTTTGCTGAAAATCTGCAATCGCCTGATCAATAATCTCAGGTTGAAACTCGCCAAATCGTCGTACGTGTTCTATAGACAATCGGCGTTTTCGTCTAATTGCCAACTTGCATTGAGAGCAAGGACATGGGACACGCTGATTAAGATACGACTCGCGGTCTTGAACAATAGGACCTTCTTCGTTTGCCATCTTATCTACATTACAGCAAACGAGGCTTAAATGGATAGCTTTTTGGAGATGTACGTCAACTTGCAAGTTGACCATAAACCTTGCATTGTATATAGTAGTCGAGAGATTTTCCGATGTTATATCTCGGCCTTGTATCATGCTCAACGATTTGTTTGTCCCGGTAGATAATTTTTTGTTATATCTCGGCTTTGAGTATAAGTAATCCATTTTAAAATTAATGCGCGCCATCTATGAAATTTTACAACTATAGTAATAAAATTTATTTCAATCAATTCTACTCATAGTCATAAGACCTGAGAGAAATTATCCTATACTCAATTTAAGGGATCTCCACTTCTATAACAATAATTTTGGGTTAATTTTGATGAAGTACGTGGCCGTATGCAAAGCACATTGCATACCATTATCGATACGTATATTATCTTAAATTTCATTCCCTTCCCTCTCCCTCTCCCTCTCCCTCACCCTCTCCCTCTCTTTCTCTCACCCTCTCCCTCACCCTCTCGTTCTCTTTCTCTCCCTCTCTCATTTCCTCCCTCCTCCTCCCTCTCCCTCTTTCTCCCTCTTTCTCCCTCTTTCTCCCTCTCCCTCTCCCTCGCTCCCTCGCTCCCTCTCCCTCCCCCTCCCTCTTTCTCTCCCTCTCTCATTTCCTTCCCCTCCCCCTCCCTCTCCCTCTCCCTCTCCCTCTCTTTTTCTCCCTCTCCCTCTCTATCTCTCTTTCTCTCTCATTTCCTAAACAAGCAAAAAATAAAGTGATTTAAACATCCTCCAAGCAAAAGGGAGAGGGAGAGATACAATGCACTCTCCCTCTCTTTCTCTTTCTATCCCTCTCTCATTTCCTTCCCCTTCCTATCCCTCTCACTCTCTTTCTCTCTCATTTCCTCTCCTAAACAAGAAAAAAATAAAGTGATTCAAACATTAAACAAGCAAAAGGGAGAGGGAGGGAGAGAGAGAATGCACTCTCCCTCCTTCTCCCTCTCTTTTTCTTTCTCTCCCTCTCCTATTTCCTCCCCCTCCCTCTCCCTCTCCCTCTATTTCTCTTTCTCTTTCTTTCCCTTTCCCTCTCCCTCTCCCTCTCTTTCTCTCTTACTCTCTCGTTTCCTCTCCTAAACAAGCAAAGAAGAAAGTAATTTAAACATTAAACAAGCAAAAGGGAGAGAGAGAGAGAGAGAGAATGCACTCTCACTCTCTTTCTCTCCCTCTCCCTCTCTTTCTCTCCCTCTCTCTCCCTCTCCCTCTCCTTCTCTTTCTTTTCCTATCCTAAATAAACAAAAGAGAACGATTTAAACCTTCAACAAGTAAAAGAAAGAGAGAGGGAGACTCACCAATGAGATATGGCGAGCGTGGGCGGCTTCTCTTTGCAACGAGGGCTCCTCCTCTCCTTCACGAACAACGACGGTGGCGGTGGCGGTGGCGGCGGCGGCGGCAACAAGTCTCTTCCTCCTCTTCTTTCACAAAGCCTTGGCTCTCTCCCTCGCTCTCGCTCTCAAAAGGCGAAGAAAACAAAATGAAAACGGCGCTCTGGTTTCGGCCGCGCTTTTTTTCCCTGCGGCGTCGCTATATGCGTCGCTATTTGCGTCGCTATTTGCGTCGCATTTGCGACGCAAATAGCGACGCATATAGCGACGCCAATAGCGACGCCGATAAACGCCGTCGCTAATCGGCGTCGCTATTGCCCCAGTCCCTTGTAGTGACTTTCCATATCAGGATTTAGGACTCCTTTTCCCTAGCATCTTGCTTAGGGCTTCCCTCGACAGGTTTTACAATTCCTTTGTCACCCTCTTTGATCTTTTGACCTCTTGTTATGGCTCGTAGATTAGAAGTTTCAGCATCATTGACACATACGGCCTCAATAAGTGATGCTAGGAGGCATATTCCATGGTGGATTCTGTGAGGTTTTGTGGTGGATTCCGTAAAATTTTATTTATTGCAGGGGCTCATACACAAGGTGGATTCGTTGTACGAAAAGTCGATGGGGACGCCTGTCCTTTTCAGGCGTCTTGTTAATTTAATGTGCAAGTGGGTGATTCCATAGCGGGTGATTTCACAAAATACATATTTAAATTAATAGATGCTTATGAGTTTAGATTGCACACTCGTAATAAATTAAGGTTAGGATTGAGTTCTAACCAATTTATTTATTTTGTAGCTGAAGACTGCTAGGTATTCACTTTTGTCGATTTAATTTTATTATTTTCTAATAATTGTGAATGCTTCAGTTGATATGTAGAGCAGGCAGCAGCGGTGGCGTTGGGAAGCACTGGGCAATAGCATGTATTCAAGTTATTTAGAAGAAATTATCATTTTTGATAGGCGTGTATCTTAGGCGTGGCGCCAATATTTATTTTGACGTGCTTATCTATTGAAGCACCTAATATTTATTTATTATTTTGTATGCGCATGGACGGACGATTTAAATATTTGTTATTGGACATTGTATTTGGGCACCGCCCGACTCTTTGGGCATCCAATAGCTTTAATTCTTTAGTGGGACAAAAGCAAACAAAAAAGCTAAAGCATGCTGATTGTAAATTGGGCTATTTTTTGATCTTGGAGATGAATAATATATCAAATACATGCTTTGTGGAGCACTCACACAAGGCATGGGGGAAGATTGTACCCAATTGGTCTTTTGCTTCATGTCGTGCAAGTCTTCTCTATTGTTTTTTGTACAAAAGTAGAGTTCTTTTATTCTTGGGGACCTTCCGGTTCTCACTACGCACGCATATAGCATCTGATCTAAGCACCAGTGGTATCAGAGTGAAGCAGAGATCGAGAGCTTCCAATCGCTTACCATCTCGCGCGAGGGAAGAGCTCCTGGAACGATCGAGCTCTACAGCTAGTCTAGTGACAATCTGTCAATACCAGCATGTTCCTGGTAGTGAAGAACCCCCTGCTACACTGTTGGATCACGAAGGACCGGCCTCTACAGGCAGAGGACCACGCGGGAAGCTTCTTCATCAACACGTTTTTTTTTCAAGACCAGAGAAGACACATAAGTGAATTTTAGCTAAAAAGCTTAATAAGCTTTTTAGTAAAGCTTAATTCCTAAATCTCAGCAACGACGACGGCGGTGTGTACTCCTGGGTGCCGATTCTACCGTCTCAACGTCTTCTTGTCCCAATTCGTTTCAGGAAAAAAATTTAAGCTTTTTAAATAAAGCTTAATACTCTAAGGTTCCTAAAGTCAGAGCCAAATTCTAGCAAACAGTTTGCAACACCCAGTCTGCATGAACAAATTATATTCTTGGAAGACTACCATGACATCAAATTCCACATCCGCAAAGGGGAAATACTACAAAAAGCCATTTAAAAAAAAGAGAAATAAGCCTTGTAAACCTGACTTTGAGCTAAGCTCATCCCGCTAATAAGATTTCGAGTGTGTGAGGTCTTTTGGAATTTTGCAGGATGTCCGATCAAACCATGGAAGATTTTATGGCTGAAGGTGACCTACCTGAACCAACGATGGAGCAAAAACTGGATTTGATTATGATGCAGCTTCAAGAGGAATGAAGAGCACGTCAAACCTTGCAAGCTCAATTCGCCAATCTGCAACGATCTACCGTCGACTATGATGGACCGCACTCTAAAGATCTTATACAACTATGATGGACCGCAATCTGAAGATCTTATACGGCGTACAATCGATGCAACACTTGAAGCGCAATCTATTCGGAAAGAAACAAAGATAAGTAAAAGAAATTTCAAATTTCATACTTTCAATGGGTCACGCGATGGAAAGACTATACTTGCTTTTATCAATCAATTTGATGATTATTTCCATGAATAACAGTATGCTGAGAAAGACAAAATTAAGTGTGTCACTAATCATCTAGTGGACCAAGCATCCCTATGGTGGATTGTTGTCCGCAAGAACATTGATTGTCCTACTACTTGGGAGACTTTCCAAAAGAAATTTTTGCAGAATTTCCTTCCACCCCAATTCCACGAAAAAGCAATCAAACAATGGGATCTTCTCCAGCAGAGGGATCGTGAGCCTATTTCACAATATACTGAGCGTTTTTGGAATGCTTTATTGCAACTACAAATTCTTGAAGATGTACCTGAAGCAACCCATAAACGCAAGCTTATGTCTGGCTTACTTGGACATTTTTGTGCGGAGGTCAAATGTTCAAGCCAACGACTCTCGAAGATGCAATTTCCTTGGCCCATGACGCTGAATACAAAATTCGAGGATGAGAGAAGCGACCACAACAATTTCAAACTAATGGTAACTTTGGTTCAAAACAATTCAATTCAAATTTTCAAAGATTCAATCAAAATCATTTCCTTCCATCTTCATTCCGTAAATCTTGGACACGGCCACCTGCTTTACCATCAAACACAAATCCAAACCCTAAGCCATCTCTCTAGCCAAAACCTAACATTCCTAAACTTCTTGCTATTACCAATAATGTATCTAAAGCCAAACCCATAGTTTGTTACAAATGTCATCAACCTGGACATCTAGCGGCGAATTGTCAAACCAAAAAGCCAACTGTACACATCAATTATTTGGGAGTGACAGAAGATGAAGAACATGAAGAAATGCCAGATTTCACGAAAGATGATGACGATATCGGTACTACTTCAGATACTTTACCAGGTATGCCAAATCCCCATTCTTTAACGATGAAATGTCTTTTGCATGGTAAAGAAAAGGTTGTTTTACATGGTGATGGGAGCACACACGACTTTATTTCCACAAAATTGGTCAAAGAATTGAATTTACATACTGTTCCTACACATTATCGCATCAAGGCTGCATTCTTAGGCACTAGATACAATGGAACACAAGAAATACATGACTTAGAAATTAAAATTGGTAATTATGTTGAATGTAGAAATTTCTTAGTTGTGCCTTTGCAATTTAGTGACATTATCTTAGGGATGCCTTGGCGTCATCAGTACAATCTTGATATATATTATTCCACGTATTCAATGAAGATTCATTCTAATGGGAAAAAAATCACATTGTATGGTATGCACACTTTCGATAATTTTCCATTGATTAGTCATACACAGGCTAAATGTGCATTACGAAAAGGTAGAAAATCCTATTTAATATGAGTGAATGAAATCAAAGCTAAGGAAAATCAAATGCATCCTAAGCACACACAATTTCTTTCACAATTTCAAGATTGTTTTGCTGCTGACTTACCCCCTGGCTTACCACCTATATGTCCCGAAGATCACAAGACAGACCTAATTCCTGGATCACAACCACCATGTAAAGCACCATATAGACATAACCAAATTGAACAAAAAGAAATTCAAGCCCAAGTTGAAGAATTGTTAACCCGACGACTCATTAGACCTAGTAGTTCTCCATTTGGTGTACCTATCTTATTAGTGAAGAAGAAAAGCAATACCAATCGCATGTGCATTGATTATCGTGCCCTAAATAAAATCACTGTTAAGAATAAATATCCGATTCCTAGGATAGATGATCTTATGGAGAAGCTACAAGGCTCTGCAATATTTAGCAAGATAAATCTTAAATCTGGATACCATCAAGTAAGATTGGACACATCTGATATATTCAAAACTGCATTTAAAACACAATTTGGACACTATGAATTCCTTGTTATGCCTTTTGGTTTAACTAATGCACTAGCCACATTCAGTCATATGATGAATCACATATTTTTGAAGCATCAGCATTGTATCATTGTTTTCTTCGATGACATATTGGTTTTCAGTAAGAATGAGAACGAGCATTATGAACATTTATATTTCGTTTTCAAATTATTGAAAGAGAATCAATTATATGCTAATCAAGAAAATAGTGAATTTTTCCAAAAACACAAATTGAATACCTAGGACATATTGTTTCATCTGAAGGTATTAGAATTGATCCTAAAAAGATAGAAGCAATTTTGAAGTGGCCAATACCTAAAAATGTGCATGAATTACATTCTTTCTTAGGTCTTGCTAGCTTTTACAAAAAAATTGTGAGAAATTTTTCATTGCTTGCAATACCTTTGGAAAAACTATTAAAAAAAGGCATTGTGTATCATTGGTCCGACAATCAAGAAAAGTCCTTTGATTTACTGAAACATGCTTTAACTCATGCTCCTGTATTGCAATTACCTGACTTCAATAGACCATTTTTCCTAGTAGTCACTGATGCTAGTGGATCTGGGATAGGAGCAGTCCTTATGCAAGATTCTCACCCCATAGCCTACTTTGGCTCTGCAAACTCAAACCTTCCGAACTTAAATATTCTACTTATGATAAGGAATTGCTAGCTATAGTATAAGCTTTACGTCAATGGAAACACTATTTAATGGGATCTGAATTCATGATCAAAATTGACCAACAAAGCATTAAACATCTCCTTAGTCAACCACAAATATCTGACCGGCACATTAAATGGGCTGCTTTTATTCAAAGTTTTCATCCACTCATACAATACCAACCCGGAAAAGAGAATGTTGTTGTCGATGCTTTAAGGAGAAGACCGACTATACATAATATTTCTGTGATATCTTTTGACTCTCTTCTCCCTATGAAAGATACTTATGACCAAGACCCTACTTTTCAAGCTGATTGGAACAAATTAATTGCAAATAATTGGATTCCCATTGATTCCTTGTCTTACATTGATGGATTTATTTTTTATGAAAAAAGATTATGTGTAATTGTTCCATTTCGATCATTTGTTTTGCATGAAATTCATTGTCCCCCATACTAAGGCCATAGAGGAATTATTTCTACTTTGTATACATTGATTGAAGATTTTTATTGGCCACACATGGAACCTGATGTATCTAACTTTGTATCTGAATGCTTAATTTGCCAAAGAGTTAAACGACACCATGGTAAACAATATGGTTTATTAATGCCTTTACCAATTCCAGAACAACCATGGGAACAGATCTCAATGGATTTTATCACTAGTTTGCCTAACACTAAAGCTAATCATGACATGATTTGGACTATTGTCGATAGGTTTAGCAAACAATCATATTTCATTCCATGCAAGAAAACATTAACTGCATCTCAAGATGCTCAATTGTTCTTAAAAACAGTTTTTACTAATCATTGTTTGCCAAAAGTTATTATTTCTGACCGTGATTCTAGATTTTGCAATAATTTTTGGATTACTTTGTTTGCTAATTTAGGAACAAAGATTGATTTTTCATTTGCATTTCATCCTGAAACAAATGGGCAAATAAAAGCTACTAATAGTACAATTTTAGATCTTTTGCGTACATACACAATTTCAAAACCACAAACATGGGATACACATTTACATTTACTTCAATTTGCATACAATAACACACCACATACAACAACACAGAAAGCACCATTTGAAATTATTTATGGATATAGATTGCCTACACCTGTTACATCATTGTCAAACAAATTTCAAGCTACTGATGATATTGCTAATATGCATGCTACTATTTTTTATGAAGTTAAAGATATGATTGCTAAAGTCCAACAATCATACACAAAACAAGCCAACAAGAAAAGAAAAGCTATGAGTTTCAAAGTTGATGATTATGTTTGGTTACGTATTGAAAAGCGAAGATTACAAAGTGTTGACAAACACCCTGTTGTAAAGTTAGCTCCTAGATTTTATGGACCTTTCAAGATCATTCACAAAATCAATGACAATGCATTTAAACTAGAATTACCACAACACTGGAAAATCCACAACACTTTTCATATTAGTTTGTTACGACCTTTTAGAGGCCAATTACCTGTACATCCTTTTTATGAAAACCCTCCTTTGCTAGAAGAAAAAACTAAAATCCTTGAGCTTGAAACTATTCTAGATACTCACTTTATGACCACTAGAACTGGCTGTAGATATTCTAGATATCTAGTTAAGTTCAAAAATCATCCTGTTGAAGAGGCCCAATGGATGCACGCTCAAGACCTAAATGCTTACCCCTCACTACCGGCTCCACATTGAGCTAATAGCAATTGAGGACAATTGCTATCCCACCCCGGGGCTATGATGCCAGGAGGCATATTCCACGGTGGATTCGGTGAGGTTTTGCGGTGGATTACAACATCCGATCTACGCACCAGTAAGGCTGACTCCACTGCCATGAGGCAACTCCTCTACAATAGCCTTTCTTTGTTGCAGTATTTGTCTTGGTCCCTCATCTTGCTGGATATTATTCCCTTGTGAGTGATAGTTAATTGGACATGGTTGTTTACCCCCTTGTTCGAGAGAATTGATCTTACTCCAACAGGTAGCAGCTAAGTGGCTAGACTTTTCGCAAATATTGCATTTGAGATTCGGGCAATTCCTAGGGAAATGTTGGCCACCACACCACTTACAATTGAATTTTGAGGGGGCACCCTCTTCAGGGCGTCGACTCCCTATCAAATTATGCTACTTCTTAAGAAAATTGACGTCCACAGCTATTTGTCTGTATTGTTCAGAAATCATATCGGTATAGTACTTCATCATGTCCTTAACTTTGCCAAGGACATTAAAGGCACTCAACTCATAGCCGCGATCGTCAATCTATCATCCCATTAGCCTAACCAATTGATTAGGAATTGGCCGCTGACCTACTGGGACAACATTAGGATTCATTGCTTGGCTTCCACCACTATTTAGTGAGGCCGCCTGACTAGCCATAAGCATAGTCATGCTAGGAGGAGTGGGTAACATAGGCAAATTCATCATGATACTCCTTCTCCCATTCGCGTTTGGCATGGGGTCCCCTTGACTCCCATTGGTCAAGGCCAAATTATTACCATTCCAATTTATCCTTGCTGCATAAAGCCACTTGTAAGCGCAACTCTACTCCTTCTGCTTGGGTAATAGCAATGTCAATGTCAGCCAAAGCGACACCACTAAGCTGCACTTGGATATTGAAATCCAATCCATGTAGAAAATAATGGCAAGACCTAACACAAAGAGGTGTATGCTTAGAGAAGGCAAAGCCCAAATCAGCCGAAGTACATATGTGAGAACCACGGCATATCAACCATGTAACATCCAAGTGAATATCCCAATCTCAAGTATCCAAATGCTCAAGTAGCATGAATCACTTGCTCAATGTTTTTCAAGCGTATCAAGATGCTTCCACTAGCACAAAAGCCATAAATATCAAGCAAAGAAACTCAACAAGGGCATATGATAGCACCAGTGCTAGAAGATCCAAGGTCAAGCATCAATAAGACCTCATCAGCATATAGACCATGTAGCATCTATACATAGCATCCATAGACATCAAGTACATCCAAATTGTAACTCTGGAAAGTGGAGAAATAGCCAAAGTAAGCTTCGGTAAATCAAATGTCAAGCCAAAGCAAGGCTCAGTAGCATCCAACTCCAAACAATGTAATGAGCATGTAGTAGTGGCATAGGCCAAGCACGCCAAAACGGATCAGACATAAGCAAAGTACATGCCATAAGTACATAAGAGATGGAGATCCCAATCCTATGAGAAGTAAGCTCAAGATGAACCAATGATTCGAGAGCAAATCTAAGCTCTATGTCGATCCCTGAGAGTCACTACATCAATGTATACATCCAAGACATATCATAAATGCAATAAGCATATCCAACCATAAGAAAATAAGCTTTAGTCCTAAATATTCTGGCAAAAAATAAATGTCCAAAACTAAGCAAACATTGGCTCAATCCAAGCTCAAAACCATAGATAAACCATAGGCATACTTTCCCATATGTATAGGCACCAACTGGGCATAATCGAGCATCAAATGACCATGTAGCATGAGCATAAAATGTAATGACAGGGGCTGCCTATTTTGGGCTGCCTGTGGACTATGTAAAACAATCAAGGGTTGAGTAAATTCATCCCCAAAAGCATCTCACATCATAGACATACATTCCCCTAGCATTCAGGACTCAACAGAGCAACCAATGTCAATGCCAACTAAGCATAAACATCAAGGGGGTGTTCCAAAGTGCCAAATGAAGTGTTTTCAAGCCGCCAATGAGTGCCAAGGGAGGGTTGAAGTAAAAAACGAATTTTTTTGCAGGTCTTCAAGCTAGCCCAAACTGATCTATGACCTATGGAAGGGTTGGGCAAGGCCAAGGCAAGGTTGGAGAAGTAGTGAAGGACCCCTAGGAGCTTTGTCTTGAAGGGCAAAGTCATCAGTAGAGAGTAGGCATCACAAGAGGCAAGAAGACATGGCTGCCCTACTTCACAAAACCTGTGGACTGAAGTAAAATAACAAAAGAAGGCTCCAATACCTTTGAAGGAATGCCTTGAAGGTGCCCAAATGGGTTGGATAGGTGCTTGGGAAGCCGGGGAGTGATGAGAGCTCGGGAGAGTCAGCTATGGTTGTCAAGAAGGAGACCCAATGAGTGAAGGTAATCGATAGGAAGCTGAAGGATTCATGAACCAAGTCAAAATTCTCAATCAACCATGCTCTGATACCAACTCAAAGGTGAGAAGGATCAAAGCTTGCACCGGAGAGCTATGGTAGTAGAGCAAGAGCAAGAGAGAGAGAGACCAAATGGGAACTCCAATAGTCACAATGTGTGACCAAGCCTTCCTTTATTCAAACTATCACTAAAATAATAAAGAATAAAGTGATGGTGACAAGTGCCTGCCACCTACATTGTGCAATGGTGGGTACTATCGTGTAGTAATATACGGGCAGCTAGGCACAGGCACCTTTACCCCCAACATTGCCTCTGAGCCTGACCCCAAGGCTGATATCAACTTGACCAATGGAGAACTTGTAGCTAGATACAAAATTATACTTGCAAGCTAATAATGAGAACTTGTAATCCTAAAGCTCTGCTACATTCAGCATGCTTGAAGGGCCCATTGTGGCACATACAAAGGCGGTCTTCCAATACACACCCTTGGCTCTGGTAGGCCAATTTGAATCCACAAAATTCTACCACCATTGGTCTTGATAAGGTAAGTTCAAGATACAATGTGAGGAAATGAAAAAATCTAAAGAACACATGCCTTGAACTCAGAAATCACCTATTCATTGATCACAAGTTTCACCCATTAATCAAAGCCACATCAAGCATAAGCAGATGAGTAAATTTAAGGCAAAAACCTAGTAAGACATAAATTTAACTTTTACTACACATTTTGTGGTTACAGAAAAAACCCCCAAAAATTTCATCAATCAAGTCATCAGCTCCTACAATATCTGCACTTCCATTTTTTGCCTCTATCTGCTTCTCACATGTCCAACATACATAAAATATCATGACCAACATACATACATGTTCACTATGCTAGTGCACATATACCAGTGTCAGTCTTCTCGTACTTGCTATTAACAATTTGGGCATATATTTTCTTTCCTTTGAATAAATTTCCTGATCCATCAAATGCAAAGAGAGCATACACATACATGAATTTGTACTGCACACCTCCCTCCTGCAATATCTGATTAAACAAGTGAAGAGACATCTAGTGCTTCCCATGCTGCATACATGTCAAGAATCGCGTGGTGGAGGGGGTTGCTCAAGATGCTGCGCCGAACACACACAGAATGCACAAGGAGAAGCTCACTCAAGAGACAAGAAGAGAGATGGAGGCCAAAACGTTTTCTTGCTGATTTCTTCTTCTTCTTCCACACACTTCACAATGTACACAAAGTATAGATAAGATACAACATAAAAGGAAAGTGGCCTACTAAGTCAAACAATGCATAACCGACTACACTAGTCGACTGGCGCTATAACTATGCCAGCTGTAAATAGGTGTAACAACCTAAATATAATAAGTAATGAGTCAGTGGCCATGTGAGAGTCATAATGACCACCGACGTGCTAAGTGTAGACGTGTGGACCCATCTAACCAGGCGGTCCATCATCCATGTCCACATGTGTTGAGCTTGCCATCTCAACACTCCCCCTCAAGCTCAACTGCATCTCTGCAACTCCAAGTAAGCTTCGAAACTTTTGAAGCTTCTCTGTACCCAATGCCTTTGTGAAGATATCAGCTATCTGATCCTGTGTGCTGACATACACCAAGTCAATCTCACCTGCTAGTACCTTCTCTCTCACAAAGTGGTAGTGTACCTCAATATGTTTTGTCCTGGCATGGAACACAGGGTTCCTAGCCAACTGTATACTGCTCATGTTGTCACAATAAATGACAACTGGACCTTCCACCTGCACATCCAAATCAGCCAGTAACTTTTGCAGCCATATTACCTCACATGCTGCAACAGCAGCACCTCTATACTCAGCCTCTGTACTCGACAAAGCAACTGTAGATTGCTTTTTGCTGCTCCATGCAACTGCTGCACTACCAAGAGAGAACATGTATCCGCTGGTAGATCTTCTATCCGACATACTACCAGCCCAATCTGCATCTGTGTATCCAAACACATGTACATCTGTACCTGCCTCATAGAAAAGCCCATAATGTAATGTGGACTTCACATATCTCAATATGCGTCTCACTGCATCCAAATGTGGCTTTCTAGGTACTTGCATAAACTGACTCACAAGACCAACAGCATAGCTCAAGTCTGGCCTTGTAATGGTCATGTAGATCAAACTCCCCACTATCCTCCTGAACATAGTAGGGTCTTCTATCTCATCCCCAACATCAGCACTCAGCTTTACATTCTGCTCCAATGGGACTGAAAGTGGTTTGCATGCAGTCATACCATACTTGGACAACATATCCAAGTCATACTGTCTTTGGAACAGCCATATACCATCATCACATCTGATCACCTCAATGCCAAGGAAGTACCTTAGCTCACCTAAATCCTTCATCTCAAACTTCATCTTCAAACAGCCCTTGACTTCAGCAATCCCACTATCACTATCACCTGTAATAATCAAGTCATCCACATAGATGACTATGATGACCAAACCTGTATCTCCCTTTCTCACATAAAGTGAGTGATCAGCATCAGAAACATAAAAGCCAATATTGACAAGATACTCTCTGATCTTGTCAGACCATGCTCATGGTGCTTGCTTGAGCCCATAGAGTGCCTTCTTCAACCTGCACACATACGTGGGATGCTCTAAATCTTCATAACCTGCTGGCTGATCCATATACACTTCTTCCTACAAATCACCATGCAAGAAGGCATTCTTTACATCCATTTGCTGCAACCTCCAACCTTTGGCTGCTGCCAAAGCAATCACACATCTGACAGTTGCCATCCTAGCAACTGGACTGAAGGTTTCATCATAATCTATGCCATATGTTTGGGCATAGCCTTTTGCAACCAGCCTAGCTTTGTACCTGCTAATAGAACCATCTGCATTGTGCTTAATCTTATAAACCCACTTACATCCAATAGCTTTCTTTCCCTTTGGCAATGATACTAGATCCCAAGTCTTATTGGCCTCTAATGCAGCCATCTCCTCATCCATTGCTGCATCCCAATGAGCATGACCAACAGCCTCCTCAAAACATGTGGGCTCAACATCCTCAACTAGTTTCACCATATAAGCATAATGGTGAGCTGCATAACCCTCAAAACCAAATCTTTTAACAGGGTATCTCACCCTGCTAGACCTGCGTACCACTGGATCACTCAATGGAGTCTTTGCATTAACACGTGCTCTCTGCACACCTGGAGTCCTCACTGAAGGAATGCCAAGCTCATCATCCAAGCTCTCTGAGCCACTGGAGTCTCCATCAAGAACTGCATCAATGCCTTCTGACACTTTATTCTTTCCTTTGTCTTTACCTGTAGTGCTACTAGATGCACCCGAAGATGTAGAGGTACTCCTTAGTCTCCCAGACCAAGGACTACCAGATGATGTCTCTGGTCCACTAAGAGTTCGTGATTCTTGCTTTTCAGCCTGCACATGAGTGTCATGATCATCATCATCATCCAATGCATCACCACTAGATGCATACCAACTGCTCATTTCATCAAAGATGACATCCCTGCTCACTCTGAACTTACATGTGACAGGGTTGTAACAGCGATACCCTTTCTGCTCTAAAGAGTATCCAATAAAGACACACTTTTCAGCCTTTGGATCCAGTTTCTTCCGCAACTCATCTGGCACATGAACATACGCAATGCAGCCAAATACTTTCAAGTGTGAAACATCAGGCTTCTTACCTGTAAAACATTCTTCGGGGGTCATACCATGAACTGCAGCTGTGGGAGTTCTGTTCATAATATAAACAGCAGTATGAATAGCCTCAGACCAAAAATGCTTAGGCATATTCTTTTTAGCCATCAAGGCGCGTGCAACTTCTGCAATATGCCTGTTTTTCCTTTCTGCAACCCCATTTTGCTGTGGGGTATACCTGCATGTGAACTGTCTCTTTATCCCATGAGACCTCAGAAAATCACTGAACTCATTTGAGAGGTACTCTCCCCCTCCATCTGACCTCAGGCACTTTACTTTCAAGCCTGTTTCTCTTTCAACTGCAGCCTTGAAAGTTCTAAAGTGCTCAAAAGCTTCACTCTTTTCCTTCATAAAATATACCCACAGCTTTCTAGAACAATCATCAATGAATGTGACAAAGTATGAACTGCCTCCAAGAGATACATTTTGTGTAGGCCCCCAAATGTCTGTATGCACAACATCAAGGATATTTCTGCTTACATCTCTGTCATGTGAAAAGGGTTGTCTTGCTTGCTTACCAAACTGACATGCTTCACATACCTTCTGAAATTCTGCAACTTTAAATGTAGGCAAACCTGTAACCAACCCTTTGGACTGCATTAATTTCAGCCTTTGTACATTTGCATGTCCAATGCGTTTGTGCCAAATTTCAATGTCTGCAACAACACCTTTTCCTTTGGCATACATAGCCGCATTCATAGTAGGAATTCCAGCATCTAGAGTGAACATACATCCAACTCTACTTCCCTTTGCTACCAACCTGCACTTGTCATTGAAGTCTTCTACAAAGCAGCCCTTTGCATTAAATCTGACTTGCAGCCCTTGCTCTACCATTTGACCGACTGACACCAAATTCTTTGTAATAGATGGCACATGTAATACATCTGAAAGACTCTTTGTCTTACCATCATGCAAGGACAAGGGAACTTTTCCAATGTGTGAAATTGGGTGGCATGAGTCATCACCCGTCTGCACATAACCTGCATTCTGCAAATCCTGCATCTCTCCAAACCATTCTGCATGGCTGGTCATATGATTGGATGCACCTGAATCAACATACCAAACATCTTCATGTGTTCCCTTTCCTGTAACAGCATTCAGCATATGCTGCATAATGAACAAACGTTCATTTTTGTCTTCATTCTGTCGTGAAGACGATGCATAGTTTCCTTGCTGCAACTTACCACTGCGGATATCATCTCTCTTAGCATAACATTGGGCTGCAATATGACCTGTTTTGCCACAGTAGTGGCACACAATACCAGAGTTGTTAGAACCTCTGTTCTGCCATCCACCTCTTCCTCTAAAGCTCCCCCTGCCTCTAAAGTTACCACGACCTCTTGAAACCTGCATATCGCCAAATTGCTGATTCAATCTGTTTTGCTGGTTGTCACTACCACGTCCTGTACCACGGCCTCTTGAAGAGAACCTGCCACGTCCCCTTCCTGAACTGGAGTAGAAAGCTTGGACCTGTTCACCACTTCTTTCAGGTGTCTCACTCTGCATGTTGATCTCTTCAGTGATCATAAGGGAGACCAACTCATCGAAATCTGGAAATGGCTTTCTGACATATACAGAAGTTACAAAAGACTTCCAAGCCTTTTCATTGTTAAGTCCACCCAAGGTAGACGACACCAAATCATCATCATCAGGCATTGCATCAATCGCTGCCAATGCATCTGCAATGCTTCTTACTTTCAATGCATACTCATTGATAGACATCTTCCCTTTCTTCAATGTATTCAACTCTTGCTTGAGTTGAATCTTTCGTGCCTTTGTATTTACAGAAAACATACTTTCAAGTATGGTCCAAGCTGCATATGCATTCTCTGCATTTCTAATGTGTCCCAGCATGTTATTGTCAATTACTGCAGAAAACCAATACATGACCTTCTTGTCTTTTGCATTCCATTCCTTTCGTGCCTTTGTCTCTTCTGCAGTTGGAGGATCACTCACCTCCGGCTCCTTTTCTTCACCTGAAACGAACTCGTAGAGGCCTTTTCCAATAAGGAAGTTCGTGACACGAAACTTCCATGATGGGTAGTTGTTCTTGTCGAGCTTCTCAATGATAGGGCTTCCACTGTTCTCTGCCATTATCACAAAACTAATACCAAACAGCAAGCAAATCTTCTGCAACCCTTGACCTGTAGTGCACAGCAATACACCAGACAGCCTTTTTTACTGTCTGCTCAACAATACATGCAATCTGCAACCAGTTTGCAGATAAACCTCGTGTTTACTCACTGATAAACACCTTTGAACTTACAGATCTGAAATCTGTAACCTGCGCACCCTCGTTCGGTCAATACAGTCGAAGTCACAGTGTACCCCGAAACTGCTGTCCGCAACCTTGCGGCTCTAAAACGGGCCCTGAAACGGCCTCAAATGCCCAAAATCTCTGCGGGAAAGCCCTAAAGGCCTATCTGCAGAATATACAACGCTCTTCGCGCACACCAAATCTCACTGCAATCTGAGATTTTTGCTCTGCCCTGCTTCCGGTGCCTCCACAGGCACTATCCAAGAGAAGGAGTGGAAGAATGGGAGAGATTCTTACCCGTAGCTTGCTTGCTCGAACCTTGCTTCTTCTCCTTCACTTCAACCTTCGAAATCAGCCTCTCTCAATGGCGCGGCTCTGATACCATGTCAAGAATCACGTGGTGGAGGGGGTTGCTCAAGATGCTGTGCCGAACACACACAGAATGCACAAGGAGAAGCTCACTCAAGAGACAAGAAGAGAGATGGAGGCCAAAACGTTTTCTTGCTGATTTCTTCTTCTTCTTCCACACACTTCACAATGTACACAAAGTATAGATAAGATACAACATAAAAGGAAAGTGGCCTACTAAGTCAAACAATGCATAACCGACTATACTAGTCGACTGGCGCTATAACTATGCCAGCTGTAAATAGGTGTAACAACCTGAATATAATAAGTAATGAGTCAGTGGCCATGTGAGAGTCATAATGACCACCGACGTGCTAAGTGTAGACGTGTGGACCCATCTAACCAGGCGGTCCATCATCCATGTCCACATGTGTTGAGCTTGCCATCTCAACAATACATGCTTTGATGATAAAGTTCCATGAGAAAGGTGTGGTTTCCATCAGATAAGGCCTTCTGACCCCCGCAACAGTGCAAGAGGGAAGCATAGGAGGCCACATCATGCAGTGAATTAGGGTTACTTAGAACTAAGGAAGATAGTGGAGTGTGTCTAAACCCAACTAAGTACGAATAATGCCCTTTCCAATAAATTTGTATTTGGCCCATTGTGGAACCTCCTTTTTCGAGGGTATTTGACCATGAGAAACATGAAAAACAATAGACATAGCTTGAAATACTCAAGATTTGCTAAGTGTCTTCATGAGAATTGATCGTCACCTAAATTCTCTATTTGATTGAATGCTTTGGGCTTCCAAAAAGCAGATACATTTGTTATCAATGAAAATCTTAAATTGGCCTATTATTTCTCAAAAGGATATCAATTTTTGGAAAACTTGAACAATTACAAGAAATTAGCAAGGTACCTTTGTATCTAAAAAAAATTTGGTACTCCCTAACACATGTGCATTGAGAAACTAACCCATTTGCCTTGGGGTTTCGATATCTATCACATATTCTATTATAAGATGTTTAACCTCAACTATGCTTTATCATAAGTAAGATGGGAAATGTGTCCTTAAACTCTAATGTGATTTGGGATAATCAGAGTAAGTGCAACAAACTTATGTATGTTAAAAAATGAAAAAACCCTAACCTTACCAGGATTGAATGCCACATCATTCTCTGTAATTTTATATGTTTCTTTGGAGGTAAGTTATGTTGAAGTTTTCCATAGAGGTAGACAAGTATGTTTATGATTATTTTAGGACATTACCCTTATGGAAAAGAGGATCATTTTCATCTCTTTTATCAATGCACATGCACTAGAAATGTGTGGAAGAAGATGCATAAATGGCATATACAATAGGTTTCTAATTTCCATAAATATTGAGCTAGGTCACACGGTGATCAATATTAGATTGTTGATCAATATAGTTACCTTCATAGGGCTAGTGCATGACCAAATAATATTTAGAGAAGTAGAAGAGTTTTGCCAAATTTTGTAAAAAGGGATGATAATAAATGTTGTATTATTAAGTGACCACTTAATTTAAGCCTAATTTTTTTGTGACCACTTTTCAAAAATTATATCTTGGTATGAATATTTGTTATCTCCCATTAAGTATATATTGTTGAATATATATTTGTAAATCCCCAATCTTAAATGTTGGGAATCAAATTCCCTAGTTGTGTAGCCTATAATTCCCTACTATGCTAGGTGGGAAATGTGATTCCCTAGTTATATGACCTTTAAATCCCTAGTTTAAGATGCAGGGAATAAAATTCCTTGGTTATATATAATAAGGAAATCATATGTGCATGCCTAGGATTCCCTGCCATGAGATGTGGGGAATGTAAGTCCCTAGTTATATATAAGGAATCCATATATACATACCTAGGAAAAATTAGCGAATTTCTTACATTTCTTAAGTTTTCCTATGTTGGAATTGTTCAAAAGCTCCTTGTGATTAAGCTCTTACCAATCAACCAAATGCACCTTTTTGAAATTTCGATCTGTGCCTAGTGTGTAAACAAAAGCATAGACTATTTTGACACTGAGTGGGGGCATTTTCCTAGTTTGTAACTAGCCTCAAAGTGTTTTTCTCATGTGGGTATGTATTGCACATTGTAAAACTAGTCATAATCTCACACGGTGGTTTGCCATAAAATGATCCAAATGTTTTATTAGAATTGAGCTGCACTCAACTAGTTCTTATACATACAATTAATGTAATTCGTAGTTGCAAAGGCTTCAATGCATGGCAAATGGGTCTATCTATCTGGAAGATTGCATTTTACTATACAAAAAAGAATAACTATATAGGAAAATCAATAGGTTTATCAATTGTATGTAGGATTCTTTTGAGTTATATGTAGTAAAATTTTTGGGGAGTAATTTTGCTAGTTATAACTAGGAAATTTGAGGAATTTACTACTTTGGATTAATTTCACGACATAGCAAATGGTTTAGAGTTCCTTGTGTACCCTATCAGATCAGGATGGTGAAGTTGGAAGAGGAAGTCGTAGTGGGCAGTCATCGTGCCATGCCCAATAGAATGAAAGTCTGCCAGATTCCTATTTTATCTAGAGAAAGGGGATAAAGTAGCAACATTCATGTCTCTTGTCTCACGATCTAAAGCTTACAATTGAGGAGACTCAGTTTCTTTGCATGCACGAAAAAAATTGAGTGGCAAGATAATATGGACTTAAAAGAGGTCATGTGGTGAAAATAATTTGACCAAGTAAAACTATTGTCCTATACATATCCTTGTTGATGAGATAAAGAAAGTGTTAAAACAATTAATTCAAGAATCCTTGAAAATAGTTGAAACATCCAAAAAGTAAAAAAGAAACATAGTGAAAAGTAATATTGTTTTTCATTAGAAACACAAAAGCATTAAGCTTTTGTTGTGTTTGAGGAAAGGAGGAAACTATGTAAACTCTCAAGGGTTTAGAAGTAGGGGCCCTTCTCTTATGTGACAAGTTTTCCTCTGGTGTACTGAGAGGAGGGTCTTATACTAAAACAAATCAGATATTTGAAGCTTAAGCTCGCTGCAATAAGAAGCCAACAGTTGTAGAATTTGTTCATTGTGAAAGAGGTATGAGATTATTATTTTGGTAGAGAAAATATTTAACATGAACCCAAGATCTTCAGTTTTGTGTATGTGTGAAAATTTATTTAGCTTAGTTCTACTCTTTGTCAAAGTCATTCATTTTTTGCGGCACTCCTTTTCTCTTGTATTTTTGGGTTGTATAAGAGGAATATCTTCACACTGTTCCTGTGACAACGTAACCATCTTTATCTCTTTGGCATCATCTATTAGGTCACATGTTTGTGACATGAATGAAGATCAATTCTTATTTGCAATATGTCCCTTTGTCTAAATTTTTTTATTTCAAAATTTGTGAGCATTGCATGTATGGGAAGTAGACTATATTATCATATAAGAATACTTAGTAAGAAGAGTCCAGGGCCATTGTACTTGGTTTATAGTGGTGTATGTGGACCTATGCCTACCATGTTTTTGGGATGAGCATTGTACTTTGCCATATTTATTGATGGTGCTATACACAAAATATGGGTCTATCCTATTTGAAGGAAGGCTGATGCCTTTAATGCATTTCAGAAGTTCTTAGCATATGCAAATAAGGTCCACAATAACTGGGGCTTAGCTTCCTGAATTCAATCAATGATATTGAGCTCCTCTTTGGGTGAGCATAAAGAAAAATCATGTCTCTTTCTTTGAAGACCGATAGCTGCCCTCCAAGATCGACATAGCCCTTTGGAGATATTTGATTACCTTAAATATCTTGTTTGATGTCTTTCAGTTGTTCATCCACTACTTTTTAGTTGATGGCTTTAACATTTTCATCTACTTCATCCAATATATTTTTGAAGGTTTTCATCTTTAGGATAGGATCAGAAACTTGAGTAGTGTGAGATAGTATTGATGCTTTGATGATAAGATGTATTGTAAGCAAAATCTACTAAGGATAGATATTGTATCCACTATTTTGATTCTTTGTAACAATATGGCCTTAGTATATCCTCAATGACTTGATTGACCCACTCTATTTTAGAAATAGTAAGAACGTTCAAATGCTTGCATATTGATCTCATAATATTGACCATGGGGGAGTGATGGACCTAAAAACGGGCCGGCACTGGCTCATGCACTAGCCGGGCCTCGTCACTACGCACAAGACAACCCCTCGGCCTTGCAGCCAGGAGCGTCTATCAAAATCTCTGCCTTCCTAAACATTGCGTTTGTAATACGTTGAAGTCCAACTGATCCTCACCCAATATTACTCCTCAAAGGGAGTCCCTTGCACATAGCCAAAAAGGCTCGAATCACATACACATGGGGTTCTTCCTACGGCTGAATGCCGTCAACCCTCTGCGACTCTCCTACACCTCGGGGATTGGGCCCTTGATGTGTCGCTCAACATATAGACATTCCGAACAAACGTCGCTCAAGGTACTCAATAAGCGTGTCCAGGAATGTACCATTGTCCTCACTTGTTTTCCCCTTTAGGACCCCACGACTAGTCTACAGCATGGGTATCTCACTGCCTCTCAACGTAGGTCATATCCTCACAAAACAATTGCAATGCATTTCCAGGAGCTGATCACTGATACTTTTAAATTCTTTTTCATGCTCCATGCATTTGGTGGATGCCTAGTGCTCAAACATTTAGCAAAACAGTATCGTGCACAAGTGCAAAACATCCTTTTCATGGTTCCTTTCTAACGATTGTGCTTCGTTGCAAGACCTAGCACCGAAGTGTTCTTCGTGCTACTAGGCCTTAATTTTAATTAATTCCTCGTCCTAAATGCTTATGCAATGGAAATCAGCAACTTTATCATTAATTCCAACAGCATTTAAACACTTCTCAACTACCCTGCCCTCCCCTGGTTTAGTATTGTTTCGTTGCATGTCATTTTACAGTTTTTTCCCATTATTTTTCATATAAAAAGCGGAAAACAACGAACTAAAACATGGAAACAAGGCTGATCTGAAGAAAATCTTCATGCCTCAGCCTTGCTATACATTCACGAACATTACTCATAATTTTCCCAATTTTCCGAAGCCCAAAATATAATTTTTCCCTATTTTTTAGGGTTTTTCCATCATTTTCTTGCAATTTTTTCCATTTTCTCCCATTTTTTAATTGCTAAAAATTAAGTTCAATTTATGGGCTGTGGCCTTAGTTCATTTCAGCAGAAACAGAAATTTTAGTAGGTGTGGATTAATTTATTGCATCATTTTTAGCCCAAAACCCTATTTTCCTTCATTTTTATGGTTTTTCGTGTCTCGGTTTTCTATTTTCTGCTATCCCACACATGTTTTTCTGATTTTTAAATGATGAACAGCTAGAAAACAACTCAAAGCACGACATACTCAAAACTCAATCCATATGAACACATTTTTATCAACCAAATTTGCATCAAAAGACCATTTTCTTTGTAAAAACAATTATTACCGTGTCTTGCGGGTTTTTTCATTAAATTTGGCACGTCCCACGATTGATTTCCAGCCATGAATTCTGCTTGGAATCAGCAATCTACAATGGTTTTGCATTGCTCTTTCATCCCGTCAAGAATCGGCATCCATCCGGCCGTCCATCTCCATCCTATTCCTTCAAGCACGAACGGGGGCTAAGAGGAGAGAGAGGGAGGAGAGAGAAAGACTGATTTTCTCTCTCTCCAACCAGTCCACCATTTCCTGCGCGGATTGAAGCAATGCGGAGCGTATGACGGAGGTAGAAGCCAGGCATGATGTAATCTTTGGCTTGTGTATCAAGTCTGATCATGATTGGGGGGGGGGGGGGGGGGGGCGCCGTTTTTTTCGCGCTGATCTGCGTGAGTACATGCCGCCCTCCTTTTTTTTTACATGGGGGGGTGCCCCCTTTGAAGGGCACCCCTTCAATCCTCAAGTGGCCACCCTTTCATTTCTGGCCCTTTTTCGGGCACCCCGGCCGGTTTCCGTCCCTCTTCCGCATACGGACTCCGATCGTCAGTCTGAAAATTTCTGTGAGCTCGTCTCAACATCCCGGACAGGCCTGCAGCTTCACTAACTGGCACGGGCGCATGGAAAAATTATGAAAATTCACGGAGTGTCGCACGGGCGCCCGTCAAGCACTTAATGCTTAAAATCGTCCTAGGTCGAGCCGCCGCCTTCGTGGTTGAGCATTTTCCCCCGCATTTTCACATTTTTCTGCTATTTTTAGGCACGTTCCGGGGCCTAAAATCCATCCTTCAGGGAGAGTACATTTCTCACACCTTTTCAAAAAATTTATGAAATGAGGGCTATCAAGAAGGAGATGACTCCTCTTCTAGATGATCTAGCTCAGAATGGGCCTATAGGGAAGATGAATACGACCATGTAGGAAAGAAGTTGTAGCATGCTATTAAATGCATGTCTCTTGTATGAATTTTGGGCTAAATCTCTCAAAATGCATTCGCCCAATCAATAGATTACCTTGTAAGCCATTGGATTGAAAAGTCATTGAAGATACATGATTAGTGTTGAGCCACAATGTAAGATAATTGCTAAACTCCTACTATTTCAAGAGCTCAAACCATTTGAGGCCAACCATCTCTGACCCAGTCACTCACCTCCCTTTCTCCTAACCATTAGGTACTCTCACAAGTGACAAAAAGAAACCAACAGCTTCAAGATTGTAACTTAAGCATGTGCTACTTATCCTTTGGGCATCTTGCATCCTACTAACATGACAGTTTGCCACTAGACATGTGCCCAAATATTTGCTACATTAACTTTGTAAAGAGGCTTGATATTACTTGTGGAAATCCTTGTATTGGAAGGAGGAGCCATTTTGGGATGTGCCACTCATTGGGCACATACTCAGCCTGCTCTAGTCTCATTATAGGCCCCTTTGCTAGTTGCTCCACATTACTTGCACTTCAAGGATGAACGTTTGTGGACATTGAAGGTAGCAAGAAGCAAGGCAAAAAGGTTACACAATTGCAACCAGTCCTCCACTAGCATTTTCTTGTGCACAGAGGGAATTACGATGTGGAAATTGACTATGCACTCTTCCATCACTCGAGAGTGAAAGTGAGAAGAGGATCAAAGCTGATGATTGCGATGTAAGAATGTCAAAAATGAAAGTTGGGAAGAAGGAAACTGGATTTTATATGGACATGAAGCAATGAAAATGAAATATAATAGTTCCACCAATGTATGTGTGACAAGTTAATTCAAAAAACCATGATGACTCACAATCATCACTTCTATATCAAGAAACCATATCATCATCAGGCAACCATACACATTGAAAAAAGAGTAGGTGCATTATAAACATGCCACATCAACCAAGTTGTTTAGGTCAAAAGAAACTTGGATTTTAATCTAAGCCCCCATTGGGGTATGCTCATTAGAATGTCCAGAGCACCATATTGGGGAATCTGGGAATTTCCCATAAGTTTGGGACACATGGTCAAATCTTTGGATTTGTCATAACTTGAATAGTATGACTCTAAATCAAGTGCTCTATAGCTCAATAGATTCCATTTTTCAAGTGTTTTCCAATGATAGGTCACATCATATGGTTTTGACAAACTTATGGGCATGTTATCAGAGTGCCACCTTTTTAGTATTCAAAAATGGGAATTGGGAGATTCCCAAACTCACTAATATTGTGTTCTAGGGAAAGAACCTAACTTTAGAATTGCAGGGCCAATAGGTTCTAGTAGAGGCTCCTCAGATACTGGAAGAGGGCAAGACTTCACCATTGAATTTTTATTGCCAAAACCCATTTATTATAGAACTAAAATGATTATATTGAAGAAATAATAGCCTTGACCATTGAAGAATGAGTAGGTGCATTGAAAACATGCCACATCAGCATGGAAATGCCATAGCCCAAAACCCATTTGCTATATAAATAATATGATTACCTTGAAGAAAGAATAGCCTTGATTAGTGAAGAAGGAGTAACTGCATTGAAAATAAGCCACATCAACGAAGTTGCCTAGGCAAAAAAATGCATGTGCCACGTTAGCTTACAAAACCATGGCAACTCATAATTGTGGCCTATTCTTCAAAATGTTTAGGGAAAGAGCTTCACTTTGGAATTGTGGGGTCTAGGATTTAGAGTCTATTTCCACTATGGACCATTCCACAACCTACTACAAATTTCTTCATGCTCTCTCTAGAACCTCTAGGTTGAGCTAGGTGAGCTCACTTCTCCAAACAAGTCACAGCATTCACAGTGGGATCCAAAAACTCTACTAATTCCATAGCTCTATTGAATGCCCAACATCTCAACTAGTCTCATGCAGACTCCCATGAATTTCAAAGACTTTAAAATAACTCCAAAACACTCCAAAATTTTTGAATTTCTCACTAAAACGCCAAAGGTTGTTTAAGAAACTCCAAATGAAAGAATCACTTCTTTAAAGCCCCTTCTAGGTGGTAGGAGGCTTGCCATTTCCAAATTTGATTGTCATAAGAAAAATGAAATTGAGCTTTAGACTTATAATGCGTGTGTCATAAATAATAGACAGGAGACTTATAATATGTGTATCATAAATAATCAACATGACACTTAAAATTAAACTCCCTAGCCTATAAATGGCCTTTAATCATAACTTGGGAAAAAAAAGGGTTTAAATACTTGAGACTTATAATATGTGAGTCATAATTGGCTTGACACTTAAAATAATCAACTTGACACTTATAATATATGTGTATCATAAATAATCACCCTAGCACTTAAAATAAACATCCTAGCCTCTCTATGGCCTTTGGTCATAATATAAGAAAAAGAGTTCAAATACTAGGTCAAATCAATCATTTAGGAGGGCATAGATGCAATGCCTTCCCTAATAAACAAGGTTACAAAAATTACTTGAGTATCCATAAGGCCCATAAGAGTAGTGAGCAAGATTGAAAGCATGGCTATGGGATCTTGATCTGTGAAAACCACATTAAAATTTCATGATGGGATTTCCCTTATCAATTGACTGATATACTTGATCTAAACACAATCCAATAGTCCAAGGGAGATAAAATTTCATGATTTATAAAGATTCATGAAATAAATACTTATTAAAGATAAATGGTTTGTTTTAGGTCTAGTTATTGTGCATACAATGCTTTAATTGGTGTGTTTACACATATATATACTATTTTAGTAAATGGCATATCTAACAAAAACATAATGTGAAATGCATACTGAATACATACATGAGATAATGGGGTACTATCTAGTACAATACTTTGAACATTGATTGCCACTTGCAATTTACCTATTGGAACCTAGAAAGAAGTGGATTATTGTATTGTGATCTACTCAAAGATTAAAGTTAATTATATGAATCAATCTCAATTACCACAAAGGTTAGTTGATGCATGGAAGGACGTGATAAACTCTTTAAATTGGGTGGGGGATAGATCTCAAAGAGATATGCTTCTCATCTTTTGCATTTGCTAATGGCTTCGTAGCTAGGATTGAAGGTTTCTTTCTAAAATCATCTATGGTAAAGGTTTATTCAAAGGCAAAGATACTTGGAATAATGACTCTCTTGATTTCTACACTCTTGCTACACAACTTAGCATGACTAAAGCTAAGAAGGATTGGCTATAAGTGACGTTTGCAAGAAGAAAAGATTCATCCATAGCCTAGTAGTTTCTTTAGAAAAAGGATTGACTTTTTGGATACTCAATAGAGTTTATAGAGAGAAAACCATGTGAAGGTTTTAAGCTATAATTATGAAATATTATACAGCTAAGGAATCAACTTATGAGAAGTGACTTAAGGAAAATCAATGTGTGGAAGAAAGATCAAACAACTCAAAATGGACAAGCATACAATCACATGAGAGATTTCACAAATGAGGCACATGGAACTTGGATTTATGAAGCTATTTATTATGTAACTCTATGCTTGTGGAGTAAGGGAAGGTAGTTATTCCACAAATTCCTTCCCTTAAGAGAAGATCCATCATACTAAGAGAAGCTCTATGCTTGTTAATATTTTCTAAGTTTAGTGAAGGTATCAGCAACATTTTTGTTTGTATTATAATGTTATTAAAAAAGTTTACCAACTTGAAATTTCTTTAGAACTAGATGCTCTTTTACATTGATGCGTTGGTCCTCTGATGTTGAATTGGATTCTTAACCAATGCTTTAGCTGAGGTGTTGTCACAATACATGGTCAACTCCATGTGTTCCCAACTTTTACAAACATCTTATTAGCCATAAAACTTCATGTGCTCATGTAGTTATGGATTTATATTTAGCCATGATTGATAAATTTAATGGTGCTTTGCTTCTTGGGAGCACCATGAAACGACTCTAGTTCTATGGAGAAAATCATGAAGCCTTTGACATGAAGGACTTAGGGAATGTTGGTGGCCACATTGTTCATATATGCACATTATGTGAGATCTAGACAAAAACATAATGCATTTATCTAAAAAGCAATACATCAAGAAGGTATTGGTGTGTTTCAATAAGGAGAGGGAGAAGGCTATTAGTGTTCCATTACCTCCATATTTGAAACTTATCCAAGATGATAGCCCCAAGTGAGTAGGTGAGCCAAAGGTTGAAAGGGATAACATTCATTATGCATATGCAGTTCGTAGCTTGATGTATGCCATAGTTTCTACATATCCAAACATTGCCTATCCAATGGGATTGCCAATGATAAATATTTAAGCCTTTTGATCTCAAACTCAACTAAGAGTCTCAATTTGACTTCTTTCACTAGTGTTTTATTGTCACAAATCAAAATTAGTTCATCAATATATAAGAGAATAAGAACAATATCTTTTCCTTGAATCTTCTGTAAAGAGTATGATCAACTTGTCTCCTTTGGAACCCTTGAGCTCTCAAGTGCTTATCCATGCTACCATATCATTTGCCATAGTTTTCACTTGTGAAGAGAAGACAATGAGATAAATAACTTGATGGAATTCATTTAGGCAATTTGTGCGCAAGTCTCATCATAGTCAATTCCTTACTTTTGAGAAAACCCCTTAGCAATAAGTCCTGTTTTGCACCTATCTAGCTTAACTTCTTTGTTATATGTTATTGGCAGTTGCTTGGTGGAAGTTTAATAAAAATACCAAGTTTGATTATTTTATAATGCAACCCTTTCCTTGTTCGTTACTTCTTTTTTCTTTAGATTATTTCTTGTCACATGAATCCTCACATAAGAGAGCATTCTCTCCTGCTTGAATTGATGGTAGAAATGGATAATTAATTGTTTTGTTGAAAAGTTGAATTGGTCTATGATAGGTAAGTGTTTATGGTTGACTTCTTTCTCTTGTAAATCTTTGAAGGGCTATGTTATGGTCCTTATCATCTTCTTCTACTTCTTCAATTGGAGGTTCTTGAAGAGAAAGTTCCTCTCCCTTGACGGTTGTTGATGATGAAAGGCTATCCAAATTTGATGTAGGTGTAAGATATTGGCTAGTTTTCTTGAGATGATGACATCTCAATTTCTCTTAAGTGAAGGGAATTTAACAGACCTTCCTCGTGAGAACAAGAATAAACATTTCCATGTGAACTCTTGCTTAGATAATTTCACATAATTAGTACAAATGTTTTTGGTAGGAATTACTAGAGCGAGAAAGACTTTTAGAATATGATTATCTTATTGTTTCTATACTATATTTTATTATTTTCTTGTACATGATTTAAAGGCATTTAACAAACTAGTGTAACAAGATTAAGGAAGATGCTTATATATGTCTTAGAGTGTGGCAGGACCTTAACTAGATAGCTACCCATGTTGGGGGTCTATGCATGGAAAGTGGTTGGATAGTAATTATGATGACATTGTTCGATGGGGATGGATAAAATGAATTAGTTGGGTGATTTCTTGAAGAAGGAAATAAGAACATGGCCGAATGTTGGTTGCCTAGGGTTTGTGTTATTGATTTCAACTAGCATAGTTTGAAGGGACCGGAACTAAGATTATGCCTTAGATGGAGAGGGGTTAAGCAAATCTCCCCTTCAACTCTCACTTTCTTTGAACCAAGTGCAGTGTTAACTTACTCTTAAGTTAGAAATCCTTTTGGTTTGACGCTAGATTTCTAACAAAGATTGCCAGGTCATAGGTCCCACAGGTTGATCCTAATAATGGGACGAGGTTGTATGTTTTGCTATTGAGGTAGACTTAGAAGCCACTTTACCAACTAAGTTTACAAATCCTAAGGGGTCCAGATAATCCTACTCAGGATAGGTATCCAAGCGACCACCATATGTCCTCCCCCTAGCTCGACTACTAGGGGTGGGTACATTATAGTAAGGAATCTCGCATGCTTCTTCATCGAAGAAAACATCTTGGATGTAAATGCATCCATCTTGATAGGATCATAAAGTTTTTAAGCTTTACTTGATTCACCATTGTTAGATATACTCAATGCCCCACCCTCGTAAGGGTGCCACCAATGATCCATGATGCTCTAAGTTGAAAGGGCCCCATTATGATTAGAAGCCATGTGTGCACATAGACATTAGGTGGGTCCTGACTTGTATGTCAGATGAGATCTATGTGACCAGATGGCAAAAAGGTGACCTTTGTGGATCTAGCCGTTGGGTTAGATAGAGTAGTTATGCTACTAGCAACTTGAGGCACAATGCATTGAGTTGCAAGTTATGGGAGTTATCAGGTTCATAATATGATTGGATTTCCTGACTAGACTACCTTCCCAAGCTATAAAAGAAAGACCCCTCTAAATCCATCGTCAATCTATCTTTCACCCAATCAGCAAAGCTCTTCCAGCAGCTACCCTAAGCTCTTCACCTATCATCTATTTGGATCGCCATCTAAGCTTCACAGTGGAAGCGCATGGGTGGACAGAGCCATCTTTGTATCAGTTCATTTGAAATTAAAGTAGTCTCTATTCTTCTCATATTTTCTGCATGTTCTCTACTCCTTGTTTAGATTCTATCCATTGTGACATGTAATTTCTACATCCATAACCAATAAAGATTTTTTAAATTACTTTATCATCTAAATTTTTCTTTTCTCCTCAAGAACATGTGCATAACCTACAAAACCAAAAAACCCTTAAATGATTTACCTTTGTCTTGCATTCAAAAAAGGATTTGTATGAAGTGGTTCTCCTCAATGGTCCAATGGGGGACCTATTCATCAAGGAACAAGTTGTGTTGATTGCATTTACCCACAATGTATTGGGGAGATGTTCATCTTTAAGCATTCATCATGTGACCACAAGGAGACCTCTATTCTTTCTCTCTACAATGTCCTTTGCTAATGTGTATAGTTGCAAGTGAGTTGCCTTCTGATGCCATGGCCTTGAAGGTGTTGGCTGAATTCGTTTGACATAAACTCTCCTCCATTGTTTAACTTGAGAAACTTAATTCTTCTCCTTGTCAAGTTCTCAACCATAGCACAAAATTTCTTGAAGATAGTAAGACTTTAGATTTGGATTTTATGAAATAAACCCAAATGTACATGGGGTGATCATCAATGGAGTTGACACAACATATATACCCATGTTTAAAAGGAGTATGGGATGAATGACATACATCTATACAAATAAGATCTCATAAGGCTTTAGCTCTATTAGTTTATGTTTAAGATTTTCTACATCTCCACATTGAATGGTGGTTGAATGATAAGACCTTGAACAATATCTTCATATTCATCCTTCAATCCATGAATGATGATTATTGTAAGCTTGCTATTAATCATCTTATCTCACATAATCATCAATTGCTTGTGTAGGTCTTTCACTTTCTTAATGAGGTCCAAACTAGTGTCTCTATTCTTCCTTGTTTAGTTTTCCAATTTCACATCTTAATGCAAGTTGCTTTGATGTGTTCTTTGATTCAAAAATCTTTCTCAAGTCTTGCCTAAGATCCCTTAGAAGTCATTACATCTCTCAAATGGCTAATAGTATCCTCCTTGACACTCAAAGTTATCATGTGGATTGTAGACATAGACTTCTTATCCCATTTGGTGGAGGCTTTCACATCTAGATTGGTTGATTTGGCTGTAGAGACCCTAGCTTTCAACAATCTTGAAAGAGTAGACATGATTCCATTGTGATCTCCCAAGTAGTATAATTGGTTCCATTTAGTTTCTCAACTCTCCCCAAGTATAGATTGCGCAAATTAGGTGCCATTATCCAAAAATCATTA
The DNA here is from genome assembly GCF_053477565.2 of Lygodium microphyllum. Taxonomy (NCBI): domain Eukaryota; kingdom Viridiplantae; phylum Streptophyta; class Polypodiopsida; order Schizaeales; family Lygodiaceae; genus Lygodium; species Lygodium microphyllum. The sequence continues at coordinate 17,250,483 of NC_141163.1, forward strand.
GTTTCAATAAATTAGAGAGATTGGGGGATTTTTATTTGAGGTATTAACTTCAATGAGGCCTCAAGAAAGAGGCCCTCATACCAGGTGAAGACTTCAAGTTATACTCATAAAATTTTGTACACCTAAAGAGTCAATTATGGGAATAAAAATTGATATGTGGAAGCAATATCATAGATGGAATTTCTAGGTGCTCGAACCTATCTTTCCTTTACACTCTAAGCCTTGATTTTAGGTGCAACTCCTTGATTCCTGCAAAGAGAAGCCTATTGTCTTGCATTTGTGCGGTCTTTACAGGTGGATTTATTAGGTAGCTAATATCTTTGCATGCAAATAAAATGTGCATGATCCCTTTGGTGTTCCTTTATCTTTAATGAAAGTAACATTCCAAGTTTCAAAAATTGTGAAATCAATGTATAGATTGAGAGAGATCTACTCTACAAAATTGCCACTTGAAAAGACAACTTTTGAAATTTTTGCACTATTATCTCCATAACTATAGGGACACTTTCAAACTTTTATTCATATGCATAACAAAATTCCTTAAATATGAAAGTGGGATTACATAAATGATGTCCAACCTATCCCACGAGCACATATAATAAAAAATGTGCTAATTCTTTGACCTTAGCTTATTAATCCATTATATTAAGGCTTGTTTTTATGTAAGTAGAGATGGTGTAAACTTGTATACTTTAAAAATCAAAGTGGAATAGGAGAAAACTTGCCTCAAAGAAGAAATATTTTCACTTAAAATAATATATTTAAGATAATATTTGTAGATAAATACCATTTTTAAAGGTTAAAGTAGCGCTTTAGTTGCAACAAACAGATTGTCAACTAAAGATAGGATGAAATTCATGGGCATTTCTTCTATGTGTCTTTTTTGCATGAAATTAGAGAAGTCATGGAAGCATATTACATGAGTTTGTAGGAAGGTGCATAAGTGCTTGAGAAAATTCATAAATACCATGGAATATATAGTGCTTCTCATCATATTCTTAGCTTGAAGCAAATGTTTTCGATTGATGAAAACTTTAATATGAAGAGGCTTAGAGTTTGAGCAATACTTACATCAATCTTGTGCAAACCTATATGGTTGTTAGAAATAATATCCTTTTTGAACATATGAAGAATAGAATAGGGATGCTATATTTTGTACTAAACTTCTCAGTTTTTTTTCTTTGTTTGACTTTTAAGGGGAAAAAATAGCAGTTTCAAGGTCACCAAGAAAATGCTTGTAAAGCTAACTGCGTCTCTTTAGAGATATAAGTACTAAGTATATGAATCTTTTGCATTATAAAATGAATGATGGGATAAAGATAACAAATTCATTTTCATTTTCTTTGAATTATGCATTTGAATGTTTGCAACAAGATATTGCTACATAATGGAGGAAGTACTTCAAGGGTAATAGACAATATGCAAGGTTAATTACTTAACTATTTGTAAAAATGAAATGCAAAGTATGGAATTCATACAATATTGATACAAGGATAAAATTTTGTTGAATATGCAAGTTATGGATAATGATGTATGAAGATTGAGTGCATATTTAAATTTGACAATCTTTACTCATATGCATGTCTCAGGCATTAATTTATGTTCCATTTGCTTGGTTTATAAAGGAAGAATGAAAGAAACTTTAAGATGGTTGTAAGCTTTAATTATTTGCTAAATGTGATGGTAAAAAGTATGGGCTTTAAGATAAACATATGACCATGAACAAATATTAGGAAAACATGCATCTTGAAAGTATTTGTCAAATGTCTAGCTATAACCTTACCTATTAAGATTTTCCAATAAAGACTCTTCTAGAACTTTAAAGAGCTTAATGTATATTGAGCCTCAATAAATCCAACACAAACTTGAAAAGTAGATGGATCTCTTTATAAATCTTAAGCAATAAATGCTTTTAAAGTGATCACATGTCAAAATTGAGAGATTGTGTTTTCTAAAAAATGAAGAAATTACATCTTCAAAATAGGTTGTAGGGTGTTGATTTATGAAACCTTTTCCTTTATTGAGAATATGTGAGTCTTAAAAAAACTTGCACCCTAAATTAAAATATGTTTAAAATTACTCTTTAAAGCACAATAAGTGCATGCCTAAGGCAATGATGTAGAAAGAAACCAAGTTAGATTCTTTTTGTGTTGATCATGCTGACAATCAATACAACCATCAATAGGGTGAGCGTCTATTTATTTTCAATACATAAGGAAAACAACTTTTTATGATTTCATTGATCATACATCCAATTAAACTAGTTTGGAGATATGTTTCCCTTTTGGTAATAAAAACAGCCATATGATGCAATTATGAGCTCTTACGAGAGAGCATGCATTTATATTTGCATAATTACACATGTTACATGAATAGAGATATGTTTCCCTTTTGGTAATTAAAACAACCATATGATGTAGTTAGGATCTCTTATGAGAGAGAATGCATTTATCTTTGCATAATTACAAATATAAGATGATATAGAAGCACCCCTCACAGTGATAAGTCGCATTCATGGAATATTTTCCAAGGGGAATACAAACTTTTCTTTAATGTAAGAAGTATTTTATATTACTATACCAAATATTCAGAATGCATAATTTAGATGCTATGAGATAATCCAACATATTATCTTTCACTACTTTTAAAATTGTCCACTATTAGATCATACAATCGATCTTTTTTAATGGTAGAGTTGAAGTAAAAGTAGCCACTTACATGGAATTGGTTTGTACTTGCATTTTATATGTTGAAAGTGCTCCACTTATACAATGAAATGCAATAATTTCTTTTGGCATGGTGATTCTTGCATTAAATACGCTCAAGTGTTCCACTTGTACCACAAGTAAATATCCCACCCATGCAAGGTTTGTATTAAATTTTGTAATACACTCTTGAGGTTCATATTTTGCAACTCGTTTATTTTCCCCAATAGTATGCTTTACAATATTCAAGGGGGTAACATAGTATGTCATATGCATGACTAAGATTGAGGCTTCAAATCTTATTAGCTTCATCACAATCTGTCAACTACACACTATGGGCAAGATTTATAAAAGAAAGAAAAGGTGGAATACTTGAGAGATCTACATACCAACTAGTTTTTTTGTAAAGTCTTTTAATTGTAATGTGATGAACATAGTTTTATGGATGATTACATGACTATAGATAGCTTTTTCTAACAAACTAGGTTCATTGACTCAAAAGAGTGTCATATATTAACTCTATTTTTAGCCTTTTCACCCATGGTTGCCATCATGCTATTTTATAACTATGTAGAGCTCTTAATATTGTACATACTAGCACACTTTGCATGATATGTTGTTTGGAATCTTTACTTCACTCATAATAATTCCTTGCAAAGTGATAAATGTAAATAATTATGGCTTGCATCACTTCATGTGTGAGGTCTCACCCATTGCATGTTGTGAATGAAAATTTACTCAATTCTCTTACCTTTCAATAACACATACACGTAGAAAATCCCATGTTCTTCAACATTATTGCATGGAATGGAGATAAAGGTAGCAACAACACAGTTGGCCTCTTAACTAGCATATTCAAGTTCACATATCTAACTAACTTTCTTACATGTGTGTCATTAGCACATTGCATAAATTGAGGTCTTTGTGGAATTCCCTTTCCATCCCAAGAATATTAGGAATTATAATTTGGCACCTTGCTTGCTCATGCATTGTAATAGTGCTCTCTTTTGTAGCGTACTAATGTACACATCATACAAATAGATAGAAAATTGGTATTCAACCTAAGGATACTTGATAAACATGGTTAGATCTGCAAGTTTCATAATTTGATCACAAAGAGTTTTCACCATAATTAGAAAACATATTATTTGTTTATAAAGTAGAATGGCATAAGCATACTCCCTACACCTTGCAAAGGAGAATCAAATAGATCATATGTGCTATGGACACAAAAAATAATAGAACATGAAAAAGCACCAAAACAATTTTCACAAACCCATCAGCATCAAATGATGATGATGAAATAAATAAGAAAAGATGTGCGATTATATTATATAACCCTACATCAAATCTATTGATTGCTATAGTTTGTCACATTGGAAATCCCTAATACTAATATCTACATAACATGTTTATACAACAAATAATGGCTTTGAGAAATAGGCTTTATAGTTTCACATTGAGATTCAAGAAATTATCTTCAAATAATAATATGCACATAATGTATAATCAATGAAAATTCATAGCCTTGAAAATTTTAAACACTCAACATAAATAATACAATAATATTCTTGAAAGTGTGTGGGTTGAAAAGCATGAGTCTCTATTCATTTGAAAGTGGCATAGCTATTGTTCTTCCATGATTGTGTCTAGCACAGTCATGTAGATTTCAATGCATGCATGAATGTGTGCCTATTTAAGATTCTCTTACATGTCAGTACTATGCTTTTATGTGAGCAAGTTTACATTGATTAAATGTGTGCTTTCATGTGTAATACCGTATTAGAGAATTTGGAAATCTCCCAAGTTCCACTTTCAAATAAGGAGTAAAGATTTGACTAAGTGGCTAAATCTTAACCACATATTTGAGAGTGGGACTTGGGGGAATTGCTTATATAGTATCTAGGGAAAATTTCACCTTCAAGTAAGGGGATAAGATTTGACTATGTATCCAAATATTAATCACATTAGGAATTCCTAAACTTCATGAGAATTCCCAAATTCCTGAATATGTGGTTGTGTATGCTTGATTGAGGTGCACATTAATGTGCATGTGTTGCTCTAATGCAAGAGTGAAAGGTTCACTTGTGTAAATGCACATGATATATAAAGTGGCGTGTGTGGAAAAGTGAAAAATATGTATGAATACGAGCATATATGCATCTAGGAGGGTGTGTGCATGATTATGTTATTGTGTCTCCACCCGTGAATTTCTACTTGTATAAATGCACATGCATATGTAAAGTGGGATGTGTGTGTGTATGTGGAAAAGTAAAAATATGTATGCATATGAGCATGTATGCATCTAGGACTGTGTGTGCATGACTATGTTATTGTGTCTCCATGCATGAATTTCTACCTACATATTGGTATCTATAGCTTTATGTGTACAACTCTATTGTCATCAATATTTCTCTCTTCATGTTAATCTACTAGAGGCATGGTCCCTCATTGTGAGGCCACGTTACACACACACACACACAAAATCTCTCTCTCTCTCTCTCTCTCTATAACTCAAGTGTTGAAGTATACTATACTTTATTGATTACTATACTATTTTTTTGTCATTATAGGATGCTATGTATCAAACTCTTGTTGAGTATTGCATGAAGTTTTAGACTCCCATGTTGGTACTCAAAAGAAACAACCTTTGATCATTTGTTTGACTAACCTTACATGAATAAAGCTCTAAGAAAATTTTGGAGTTGCAATCCATAAGGAGCTCAAGAAGCTCTCAAATGGTGTGGGTATCTCAAAGGTCCTCATGGATTACAACTTTGCCAACTAATAAAAGCCACAACAAGCATTTGTGAATGCCATACATACTTGGATAGGTGGTGAGAGGCATATGTGAACTTGAACTAAGTGGAACAACCATAGGTAAACTAGTGTACCGTGTCCGCTTGACCACTTGTGGGACACGTCTTAGTAGCCCATTGGGAGGGGAGTCTAGAAAGTGCCACCTAGCGCTCGCAAGGAATGTCACAGGGTTTGCGATCTAGGTCTTCCCAAGTCTGCCCCGAAGCGAAAGTATCCAGCCGTTCCCACTTAGGATCGACCTGAAGTCAGGGTTTCTTTCCTATCAGCCAAGTCTCTAGGAAGTAGCTAGTGCCGAGCTCCAGATGAACCACTTTGCATAGGAACAACAGAGTCAAAGCGGATTTATGCTGCACTTGGTTCATGGAGAATGGGAAATGAGAGGGATGCGAAGCTCAACCTTTCTGCCCATAAGGCATAGTCCCATTTCGCTCCCCTAAACAGCATAAATCGGGATTCTAACTCAACTGACTCTAGGTCTTCACTGTCTCGTTATCACGTCTTTTGAGAAAAGTTCCTAGCTAACCGGGACCACCCTTCCATAGGATGGACCCAAGTCGCGTCCACTGCACTTTCCTGGGGTTGCTTAGTTATCTAATTACCTACCACATTATGTTTGACATGCAAAGGCAGCTTCCTTAATTAATCAATTTAAACAGAGGTTCCTTCACGTAACTTAGGCATTGACAACAAAAAAAAACAATGTCAAGCAAGTTCCTTTTCCAAATGTTTGACCATTATTTATCACAGTCTTGGAATATATCAAGTATCATGCCCGAATGCTGTCACAGCAATCAACAGGATTGTTGCTCCAAGTTTCGCCCGTAGACTAGTACACGGGCCTCGAGATCCTATCTTGAGTCACGTGGGCCTCTTATGCGAGATCCGGAGGCAAGGAATTTACAGCCAGAGCCTCCCCTGGCACCCAAGCATCCTCGCGCTCCAAGGAGCACCCACGGAGAGACCTCTCGCGGCGGGTTCGGTCCATGTACCCGGTGTGGCTAAACAACCCCCTTGGATAGGGCCAGGCAGACATTCGGAGGTAACTGAACCTACCTCTCCCTCCAGGCTATTAACCTAAAGCATTAAGTGTTTGGCCTTGAATTAGTTCCTTGAGCAAAGAAGTTCAAAGAATGTACCTAAGTGTACAATCACGATCATTTATGTGGTCGTTTGTAGTAGGGCGACTACTCACTTCTTAACGAATCTAGCTTGTAATTAGATCTTGCCTCCCTTGGCCTAAGATGTAGTAGTAGCATCTTATGATTTAGTTGCTATAGCATCTGACCTTGTAGACTAGTTGCACAAGATAGGTAGCAGTGCCTATCTTGAGGAATTACATCCCTTTGTCGATATTACTAGTACTCGTGTCCTAAGGCATGGTACCCTCTCATTACTCGCAGCATAGAATGATCTAAGTACGAGAACGTTGGATTAACTTTGCAAGCGCCTATCTTTTCATATTGAATGTAACTATCACTTCATACATGTTGCATCCTATATGCTTTTCACCAACTAAAATATAACCCATTTTCCTTTCATACATCTACTTACGCATGCAAGTTGCTTATGCATGCAAGTTATGCTATGTACAGTTACAATGATATTGAAATAAAAACATAATCTTTTCCTTTCCCATGCAAGTCACGCGAAATAGAATGCAATTGCTTATGCAAAAATCTAACCCTTTTATTCCTCTCCATAGCAACTACCTATTCTTTAATTAAACATCCTTCTACGAATCAACCTATTGTTGGGGGTAAAGGTGCCTCTGCCTAGCCGCCCGTGTATTACTACACTGACAGTCACCGCCATTGCACACTGCAGGTGGTGGGCGCCCGTCACCGTCACTTTATTCTTTATTCTTTTAGTGACAGTTTGAATAAAGGAAGGCCCGGTCACACATTGTGACTGTTAGAGTTCCCATTTCTAGTCTCTCCCTTTCTTGCTCTTGCTCTCCCGCCATAGCTCTCAAGTCTACCCGTCGCTCCCTTTCAACTGGTATCAGAGCTTTGCTTTCCGACTCTTGAGCTTGGTTCATGGCATTCTCAGCATCCCATCGACTCCCTACTTGCATTGGGTCTCCTTGTCAGCAACCATATCCGACTCCTTCGAGCTCCCGTTACTCCTCGGCTTCCCGAGCACCTTCTTGGCATTGTTGGGCACCATTGAAGCTCCCTTGCTTCATATCTCACTTTCCTTTGAAAAAGACTTGCTGGAGCTTGTTTGAGGCCTTCCTTGGATTTTACCGACCCCTTTTGCAGCCCTAGGACCAGCATTTACAGTTGGCGGAATTATGCAGCCCTCCCATATGTGTCTTCAGCATTGATAGTCACAACAATAGCTCTCCCCCTCCATTGGCACTTGGAAAGGCTCCATTTCGGGCATATGAACATGCTTTGATGCTTGGTTTTGATGGTTGATGTGTTGGCATAGCATTTGGACTAATTTAACACTATTTTTGGACTGTCATAATGTCCACAAGCAGTTTATGATAGTCTTACACTGACATTTGATGCTAGAGCTTGTTTGACATTGTCATTTGATACGCGGTTGGTCTCCTTTGATGCCCGGATGTTAGGAGAATGTATGCCTATCATTTGGCAACCATTTGGAGCTGATTTTGCTGCTGAAATACTCAGTTTTGAACAGTAAATCACTACTGTACACAGTTGGGCTGAAGTCATTTTACTCATGTATACTTATGCCTATGCTTTTCAGGCTATGTTTCGGGCATATATGGTGATGTATTGACACTTGGGGCTCGACATAGAGCTTGGTTTTGATTCGGGATCATTGGTTGAGCTTGAGCTTACTTTGCAAAGCATTTGGATGCTCCGTCTTGGATGTACTTATGGCATGTATGTTGCTTATGTCTGACCGGTCTTGACATGCTTAGCCTATGCCATTACTACATGCTAGTTACATTGTTTGGAGCCTATTGCTACTGGAGTTCAGTCTTGGCTTGACCTTGGATTCTCAAAGCTTACTTGAGCTATTTATTGTCTTGCGAGAGTTGTATCTTGGGATGTACTTGATGTCTTACATGCTTATGGATGCTACATACGGATGCTCTACCGCCTACATGTTCGGGATGTACTATTGATGTATTGTCTTGGACTTATGTCATTGGCACTGTGCCTTGCCTTGGCTTGAGCTCTTGAGCTCGTACATATGGCTTTTGTGCCAGTGGGAGCATTCTTGAATGCTTATCAGACATTGAGCAGGTGGTACTTTTATGCATTGAGCCGTTACATGCTATTGAGCAGTTACAAACACTTGAGACTTTGGGACTGAGAGCGGAGTTTTTAGCTCGGGATGTGCCTAAAATTTGCCAAAAAATCCAAAATTTAGGGAAAAAATATTCAACATCGAAGGCGGCAGCTCCAGCTAGGACGATTTTAAGCACCAAGTGAAATACGACTCTTAAAAGGAACCCGAGCGACACTTGTTGATTTTTGATAATTTTTTAGACTACCGTGTGGGTTGTCAGGAGTTTCCAGTCAATGCGGGATGTCAAGCTGGATCCGCAAAAATTTATAGCACTTGAATCGGAGGCCGGACGGGGAAATGGCCACAAGATGGGCAAGATATGAAGAGGTGGACTATGTTGGCCAAATAGTCATGACCTTTGGGGAGGTTGGGGGCCCAAGTTTTATGCTACATGAAATGTAGATGGAAAAAACGTGATCATGGCGTGAAGGAACGTGGAGGAATAGGGTGCCGATTTTTTCGCTCCATCCATGGAGATGGAGATTCCAGCCTGCAAACAACCTACCTAACCGATCATACCCCCGATCTTCCCTCTCTCTGCTGATCATATCGTCGCCCTTCGCTCGTCCAATGGTGGCCTGGATGGAGAATTCTGATTCTAGTCTTTCTCTCTCCTCCCTCTCTCTCCCCTAAGGGGCTGTTCCTGTGTGCAAGTGGAAAATGAAGAATGATGAAGGAAAGCTTGTCCGGTTGAGACCGGATTGCTTCCGGGTTGATGAAGACATGAAGATTGCTATTTTTGAAGATGCTGGACATTGAATGTGGGTAGACCCGTAGTCCTGCACCAAAATCGAGATCCCGAGACATGAAGTCTAAGCGGTAATTCAATTTTTATGAATAAAAAATGAGTTTTATGCTATTTGATTGATGAAACATTGTTCCCATGGGCTGAATATTCATTATGATGTTGTTTTCTATGAGTTTTATCAGTTTATAATCAAAAAACTAGAAAATAATAAGTGATATGGCTGAAATTAATGGTATAAAACCTGTAAAACATGCGTTTAAGGGGTAAAAAAGGGGGTTTTTGCAAAATAAATGGGAAATATGAGATATAACATCAACAAAACCTGAAATTTTGATGTCAAAGAACCTAAGGGCCACAATCCATAAAAGAAAAATTCCAAAAAATTACATGTGTGTTTGTGTAATGTATAATGAAGGCAGAGCACGAGATTAGCCTCGGTTTACCCTCATTTCTATGTTTTTGTCCGTGTTTATGGCTTTCTTTATAAAGAAATACACATAAAATGACTCTTTCACATATCAACGAATGCAAAACATTAAACGGTAGGGTGAGAGGGGAGTTTGAGCGACAAAGTATAATCTTAAACCCGATTTATGTGTTGCATCATGCCTATAGGCCGTTGTTTTAAAATAAAAAGGAAGACAGCATGAGCGTAAGGCTCAGTGTCTGTTCTCGTTGCATTACATAAACGTTAGCATGGAAATTATGAAAAGATTGGTTTCGCACGATGCACAATGCTGATTTTCTTTTGTTTGTGCACTAAACCATTCACATTATGCACTATCATGGCTCATGGTATCAAAGGAAAATCTCCTGGACTGCATAGCAATTGTTTTCTTAGGACTTTGACCCACGATTGAGAGTGTGAGGTTATCCCTTGCCGTAGGATAGAGGGCCGGTTTCCTAAGGGACTGTTAAGTAAGGACACATGGTATATCTCGTGGAAATACGTGAAATATAAAAGAGAGGAGTTTGTGTTCGTTTGTTTTATATGTTTAGCAGTGCATCAAAGGGCTAATCCCTGCGATGTAGGAGAGTTGCAATGGGGCCGCGGTGTTTCTACCGAGAGGTTGCCTCCATATGTGTGTGATCATGGCATTGCCAATGTGTATGGGTTCTCCCTCTGAGGAGTTTAAGTGAAACGTTGGACTATAAACTATAAACACAATAGATTAAGCTTTAGGGTAGTTTGTCCTTTAGCATTAGATTGACGCTCTTGGTCCACGAGGCCGTGAGGGCGTTTGTGTGTCATGAGCATGAGGTCCAGCTAGTGCCATAGCCAGTGCCGGCCCATTTCAGGTCCCATCAGGGACTTCTTACCTTTTGGGATGATACATCATATGTCTTGGTTCACTATATGCTTATGAGCTAAGTCTCAGTTTTGGATCCGTATCTTTGTGAACTGACACCTACTTGTGTCAAGTTTTGGTAGTGGCAGGAACACTTTGCCCCGTTGCCTGGGGGGTGTGCCTACTCACTGGCAGATGTTTGTATGACATACTTGGGTGTTGGATTCATGCTTATCGACCATCATATGCTTATGCTATGCCCGCATGATGCCAGCTTTGGTCTTGGCAGTATCTGATTGCCTTGGGATCCAATTTTGGCACTGTTAGCTCTCTTTTACTGAAATCTGAAATTTATTACAGCAAGCATATATGTATGGACTAACATGGATTTTTCATGTTGAAACACTCTGAAATGATGTACTTTCACTAGTACTTGGTGGGCAGCAGCTTTGGTTCCACTTTCTTTGCCATTTTTTCTCGATTTTGGTGATTTTTTGGTCATTTTCTACAATAAACAACAAGCAGTTTTGAACCGACTACAGTCTTCCAGCCTACATTATGGCAAGTTCGTCCACTGATCATGTTATTTTTAGCATCACTAAGCTTGATGGTACGAATTACTCTTATTGGAAGAGCCAGATTTGGCAGGTGTTAGTGCAGAAATCCCAAATCAAACCTTTGAGGTTAAGCGGGCATCCACCTGCAACTATACCAGATGAGGAATGGCTTGAGCTTGATGAGTTATGCAAGTCCACTATTGTATTGTCTCTCACAAAACAGGTTCACTATAATGTCTTTGAGGAAGAACAGAGTGCATGGCAGTTGTGGGAAAAGATCAAAAATCTCTACGACAAGAAAAGTCCAGCGAGTCAGATGTATTGGCTAAAGCAGCTTATGGATCTGTGCATGAAGGAGAATGTGACTATGTCTACTCACTTGAGCCAGTTCCATGCTATACTCAAGAACTTGACTTCGCAGGACATCACTTTTGCAGAGGATGTCACTCCTCTTTTCTTGCTTGGTACTCTTAATGAGTCATGGGATGTATTCTGCACTCCATTATGTGCCTCTACTACTACCTTGAAATTATTTGATGTTGAGAGTGCTCTTCTGCAGGAAGAGGTTAACTGTAAGAATTTGGATGCCTCTCGTGTGTCTCATGCTATGACAATTAGAGGCAAGAATGATGGATATGGAAAGCATGGCAATGGTAATGGCCGTGGACGGGATTCTCAGAAATCTCGGTCCAAGTCTCGTGGGAAGTCACGTAGCAAATCCCGTGGCAGGAATGCAGATATTACTTGTCACCATTGTGGGAAAAATGGCCATATTAGGCCACAATGCCATATATTGTGCAATGAAAGGCACAAAGATAAGGGGAAAGACAAAGTGCAGGATAAGTATTCTGATCGCAGCATAGTACTTGCAAAGTCCAGTGTTAAAATTGAAGAGATCAATGTTATGCAGCCTGAGAATGTTGATGATGATGATTATATCCTAGCAGCTTATTCTAGTGCTTCATAGATGATAGAGATACACTCTATGTATGCACAGTGTTGGCTCTTGGACTCAGGTGCGTCCTTTCATGTGACACCTTGCCGAGAGTGGTTTCATTCATACTGTACTGCTTCGGGTTCTGTGCGCTTGGGTGATGACAACTCTCTTGATATTGTGGGCATTGGTGATGTTAGGCTGCAATTTCCTTCTGGCAGCAGTTTTGTTATGCAGGATGTACGTCATGTACCTGCTTTGACACGCAGTCTCATGTCAGCTGGACAGCTTGATGATGCAGGATATCATGTATGTTTTGGAGACTCTGCATGGAAGATCACTTGTGGCAGACTTGTGATTGCGAGAGGTGCCAAGGCTGGCAGTCTCTACCCCTTGATTGTATCAGCTTCTTCCCTTGATCATGTTTTGTCTATGGGTTCTATCCCACATGTATCTCTTTGGCATGCCCGTTTGGGCCATATGTCTTTGAAGGAAATGAAAATGCTTTCTGGTTTGCAGTACTTACCGCCTCTTGATTATGCATATTTTGATTCATGTGAGCATTGTCTTTATGGCAGGCATACTAGGTCTATGCATAAGAAGTTTGGTAGGCCACGCATGAGTAAGCCCTCGGCATTGGTACATTCGGATGTCCGTGGGCCCATGCCTTGTCAGTCTATGGGTGGTGCAAAGTATTTTGTTACGTTCATAGATGATTTTTTATGGAAAGTTTGGGCTTATCCCATTAAGCTGAAATCCAATATCTTGGCTATGTTTCAGAGATGGCTTGCATTGGTTGAGAACCAGTCTGGATATAGGCTAAAATGCCTAAGGATAGATAATGGGGGTGAATATGTCTCATGTGCTTTTGAGCAGTTATCTGATGAGAGGGATATTAAGCGTCAGTTGACCGCCCCCTACACCCCCGCCAGAATGGTTTGGCTGAGCGGATGAATAGAACCATCCAGGAGCGTGTACGCAGTATGCTTAGCCATGCAGGCCTACCACAGAGATTTTGGGCAGAGGAAATTAGTACAGCTGTGCATGTCATAAACAGATCACCCCCTAGTGGTTTGGATTTCCAGGTTGTAGAGGAGGTATGGACTGGAAAACCTCCCTCTTATGCACATCTCCGTGTCTTTGGATGTGAGGCATTTTGCTATGTGCCCAGGGTCAAGAGAAGTAAGCTGGATCCCAAGAGTGTCAAATGCATTTTCCTTGGTTATGGGGATGCAGGCGAGATGGGTTACCGTCTCTAGGATCCGCAGGCGCGCGAGGAAAGTCATCCGCAGTCATGATGTAGTCTTGCATGAAGACAAAATGCATAGGCAGCCTGAGAGAGTTGTTGAGATCCGTAGGGTCATATTTCAGGAGGAACCAAGAGCTCCCACACAACCAGTTGGACAACCTACAGCTGCAGCAAATGCTCATGGTCAGGGTGTTGGACAGGCAGCTGGGCAGGTAGCAGATCCTGTCGTGAGACAGTCTACTAGAGACAGACGTCCACCTGATAGATTTCAGCCCTCCATGCATTATGTCTTGGTTACAGATGTAGGAGAGCCTTTCACCTATGATGAGGCTATGCGCAGGGGTGACAGTCACTCCTGGGAGAGGGCTATGCAGTCTAAGATAGACTCCTTGCATAATAATGACACTTGGGATTTGGTTTCCTTGCCTACGGGCAAGAAGGCTTTGCCATGCAAGTGGGTGTACAAGCTGAAAAGTACCCCTGGACACCCCAAGTGAGCATACAAGGCTAGATTGGTAGCAAAGGGTTTTAAGTAGGAGCATGATGTAGACTTTGATGAGGTCTTTTCTCCTGTGGTTAAGATGACCACCCTACGCTTAGTCTTGGCTTTAGTTGCCCAGCTTGACTTGGATTTATACCAGATGGATGTCAAGACGGCTTTCTTACATGGGGAGTTGCATGATGAGATTTATATGGAGTAGCCTAAGGGCTTTGCAGAACCTGGCAGGGAGCACCTAGTGTGCAAATTGAAGAAAAGTCTTTATGGCTTGAAACAGGCACCTAAGGAGTGGTATCATAAGTTTGATGCCTTTATGCAGTCACAGGGCTACAGCAGGAGTGCTATGGATCCGTGTCTTTACACGAAGAAAGCCTATGATGGTTCTTTATTGATTTTGGTACTCCATGTGGATGATATGTTGATAGCAAGAAAAGCTCATGATGAGCTAGATGCTCTTAAGGCTCAGCTCAAGAAGAGCTTTGAGATGAAAGATCTGGGACAGGCCGCTCACATACTTGGTATGCACATTAGACGTGACAGGCATCAGAGACTCCTCTACTTGTCACAGAGGGAGTACATTCATAAAGTCCTTGAGCGCTTCCGCATGCAGGACATAAAGCCTATTGGCTGTCCATTGCCTTCTTATGTGAAGGTATCATAGGCTGATTGTCCGCAGACAGATGAGTAGAGGGCCAAGATGGCCAAGATTCCCTATGCATCCGCAATGGGCAGTCTTATGTATGCCATGATAGCCACTCGTCCAGATATTGCCTTTGCAGTTGGTGTTGTGGCACGCTATATGGCTACACCTGGCAAGAAGCATTGGGATGCCATGAAGGGTATCATGAGGTACCTGAAGGGCACTGCAGATATGTGCATATGCTATGGCAGCCAAGATACATGAGTCGTAGGGTACACTGACTCTGATTATACACGACATGCAGATAGTAGGAAGTCCACTTCCGGCTATGTATTCACATATGCTGGAGGTGTTGTTTCTTGGATGTCCAGGGTGCAGAAACGCACAGCCCTTTCTACTACAGAGACTGAGTATGTTGCAGCCACTGAGGCTTGCAAGGAGGCCATTTGGTTGGATCGTTTGTTTGCTGACCTTGGTATTGATGTTATCCCTACACTGCATTCGAATTCTATGAGTGCTATTTAGTTAGCTAAGAATATGGTCTTCCATGCAAAGACGAAACACATTGAGGTGAGGTATCACTTCATACATGGGGTCGTTGAGGACAAGTCTTGAGGACAAGTTTGTTGATCTTGTCAAGATCTTGATTGACCAGAATCCTGCAGATCTGCTCACGAAAAGCCTCTCTACAGAGCGCTTTGCCTTCCTCAGGAGGTTGATGGGCGTGGGATGAGATGACGTCTTTCCTCATCCTGTTGTACATGTGTACATGTTTGTGGGAGCTTTCGCTCAACCGCCAAGACCCACGGACTACTTATTGTTTCAAGCGTTCCAAGCCGAGCACTAATGGCTACCTCTCACATAGCCGATGCGCCATCCATATCTACGGGTGTAGTGAGCTTACCTTGATGCCGTTCGAGTTACCTCCTCTCCCGCGCACTCCGGTAGCTCCACGATCCAAGTGCAAGCTTCAAGCAGGCTCCATCCTCAAGCTCCACACTCCAAGCTCCATGTCCACGAGCAAGACAAGAGAAGAGAAGAGAAGAGAAGAAGAGAGGAGAAGATGGAGAGCTTCTCCTCCTCGGTCCCTCACCCTCACACACTCACTCCCTCACACTCTCACACTCCCTCTCTCAAGCACAAGCTCAAGCAAGCAAGAAGAAGGAGAAGAAGAAGAAGAAGAGAGCCACTTTTGGCCACACACAAGAATGAGCTTCTCATTCACTTTTCAACTTTATATACAAAACCCTAAATCCCTTTTGGGCGGTCATCCCCTTTTCCCCTTTTTACATGGTCGGCCATAGCCTAAGCCCTTTTTCCCATTGTCCTTCTATCTTCCTAGCTTCCTTGTCCACTGCCCGTCTACATTTACAAATTGCACGGGTGAGAGCCCGGCGCTCTTTTACAAGATTTCAGGGTGCGCCTTTTTATTTTAAAATGCGCCCTTCCCCTTTTGCCTTTACCTTGGACTTTTAAGGTTGCGCTTGCGCTTTTGGCCTTTTCTCCTTTTCTTTCTTTAGTTGGGCTACCGTTTTTCCACCTTTGCCCTGCGTCTTTTCCACTTCCTTTTGCTTTCTTCGTGTTGGGGTTAACATTACCCCCCTCCTAGACGAGTGCTAGTCCCATGGCACTCACCGTCGTAGATAGTAGGTTGTAGCACGCACCGAAGATGTGGGTGACAAGGACGCCTGTGGTTTTCGTGGAGGAGTGTTGGTGGTGGTGTGGCAGAAGGTCCTGGGGGCCTGTTGGTGGCCAAGGTGGCTGGTGGAAGGTTGTTGGAGTTGGTGGTGGGGCTATGCTGTGTTGGGGATTGCATTGATGGCTAGCACAAGTGTTGGTTTGTTGGGGATTCTGCACATGACGATTCTTTGCGGGCTTGTCGGATGGTAAGGGACAAGCATTCAAATTTGAGTATTGATGAAGAGCGAACAACACCTTATACCTGCAATTGGAAAACCTCACATGTGGTCTCTCCTTAAGGGGTAGTGCTAGGCTTCTCATCGTGCACAAGACACATTTTGATTAGTTTGGGAGACAGGTCGAACTCTAAGCAAGCCTAGAGTATTGTCCTGCACTTGAGGACCCAAACTGTGGATATACTTCGGTGCATATATTATGTGAGTGCTTGTGCATACTTAGATATTACATAGTTAGAAGACCGTGGGCTAGTTTCTCATAACAATGCGTGGATGAAGCAAAGTTTTCCATGTGGAGAAAGAGTACACGTGAAGGTATATGAGACATCCTTTGCATTGTGACTGCACGAAGCCAGTCAACCAAGGTCACCAGACGGACCTAATTTGAGGACCCTTAGGTGCTGTGCTGTGATCGTGGGTACTTCTTATCTTTCCAGTCATTTCTTTTTCTTTTCTTTTCTTTTCTTTTTTTTTTTTGATTTGCCTGAGTACAACCATTACAATATGTTGAGGCTATCAGCCTTTCAATGGGTTGGAAAATGTCAAACTTTGAAGGCTCAGAAAATGGATAGTACAATGATGATTGTGCCCTAGCCTCGTTGTTAGAGAAGTAGTTGGCGAAAGGGGGAGATACACTTGAGATATTGCGACCCTCCTTGTGGCACATGCGATGTGGGTACAATTGAGGTAACGACTGCCGTGAGCCAACTATAGAGCTTGACCCAGAAAGGGGGCGTGGCCGAGGAATGTGTTTTGGGCCATGCAATGTGGACGATTGGCAAGGGTGCTTTCGGCAGTGTGGCTTTGCCGTGGCTCGTTGTGGGGTTGTTGGTGTTGCGGTGATTGGGCATTGAACATTTTCGCACAAGGACCTGTATTATCCTGCACACTTGTCGCTTCATGAGAGTATATGCATTGTATATGCCACAACTATAATAAACCAGTGCAATACAAGGAGACATCACTTATCGGAATTCTATGGTGTTGACTTAGATATTTTATCACCTGCGCTTGATTAGCTTTTTCTTTTGCTAAAGGCGTAGCATATATTAAACACAGATATGAGAAGTTCATACAAGTCAGGAACATGTCAACACTTAACAAGTCGGGAACACTTAACCATTTAAAAACAAAAAGTCCTGGCCAGTTATCATGTGATAAGCCCTTCATGCATTATGGGCTACTCGATCTGTACGAGGCGGGGCAAGTCTGGATGGCCGGGTGATTGGGGCTCTACTGGTGTGGGGCTCCCACGGGGGTGAGCAGGGAACATGTCGGCCAGGACATGAATGGTGTAATCCTGGCCCACTACCATCTCCAGAATATCTTTAAATAATTCATTAAATTCTTCTCTTTCCCGAGCTGCCCTTTCTGCCTTTGAGCATCTGGGGCCCGAGCAGGAGCTGGGAGTGCGTACCACTAGTGCTGCCACCTGTTGCGCATTTCGAGTCTCGACTTTCTTGACTCAAGGATTCTTCGGCCTTCGCCCTGGGCAACGTCACTTAGGGCCTCGCTTCTTGGCATACCTCTTGATGGTGGGCACATAGCGCTCCGGTGGAGGGGCGCGTGCCACATGCTCCCGCCTTCTGCGAAGAGCGTCTTTGCATGCTAGATCCCCATGATTCTCCATGCGTTCTGCTGCAAAAGGAAACCTGCAAGACGCAATCCAAGGGTTTAGGCCTTGATACAGGATACAATTGTTTGCACGGAAGGGATTTTAGTGTGGTTTATGAAGCGCATATGACAAGGAGAGAAGGGGTGAGGCATGCGGTGTTTGTTGTAGAGGAATGGCCCCCGTGCTGATGTTCGCGTTGCCCCCAGTTATTAGCGGATATTAGTTTATGCTAAGTCGCGTGGACTGGTTGTCATGGAGTGGGATAGGCCACATCCTCGGACGGGTAGACCAAAACGGGGAGAAGGTGTATAGAAAGGGACTGCACCCTGTCTACAACATCAGTGTTGTTGGTCAAGGCCTCCTATGGCAGTAATGTGGGTTGCATGCCCTTCACTTGGGGGTGAGAATGGTCACACAACTTTTAAATGTGTGATGAGAAGAGGACTTGAGGAGCTTAGCCTGTCAAACCCAACTCTTCTGCCTGCGCTTGACTATCATTGCTTGCGTGTGTTGATATTGTTTATACAAGGTGACACAAGAATCAGTGTTTATTTATATACATCTTCATGAATCCATGTCACTTCACGAGGATAAGAACCAAGTGTAGAACTCGGGGTTGTACCCGAGCGTGGCACACGCATCTAGTATTCATGGCAGCTGACTTAATACTGATAGATACTTTGCCACGTCGAGTAGCATGGAACCTTGACCAAGTCTACTGGCAATATGTAACTCCTCCTCAATGAGAACCTTATCAATCAAAGGGCCCTGTAGCCTAGTCCCAGCTAAGCCCGTACCCCGAATGTCAGTGAGCACTTGAAGGGAAGTTGGTGCCACGTAGGTTGGGTCTCTTTGAGACCGCCATTTGGCCAATCGCTCTTCTGAGACCGTCATGACTTGAGCCCCTAGTTCAGCCATTACAACGCGGCTTTCGCACCAACGCTGCTCAAATTGACTCTGGCCTGCTGACAGTCGCTTTAGTAGCTCTATGTCTACGAGATTCGGTCGACAGAGCACTTCATTGAATGTGACGGTTAGGCACAGTTCGTCAGCCTCCTCGTCAGGGATGAGTCGCATATGTTCATGCAGGAGCCTGTCGTAGTGCCCGTTAAGATGTTCTTGTTCTTCCCATGATAGAGGAAAGGTCAAGTAATCTCCAAGCTGCTCCTTGGGGATCGTGCCCATGTTCACAAGGACGTAGACACGCGCGACCACTTTGAGCTTAGCCTCCAACTCAGTTAAGCATTCTGCGATACTTCTATTTCAACGAGGGCTTGCTTGGTTGCTATCTCATGCAAAGTTCTAAGAGTTTCCTTAGGCTTTAGCATGGCTAGGTGCTCAGGCCTAGATGAGTAAGATTGGTCAACGCTAGGTTTTCTTATTCTCTTGGGGTTCTCACGTTTCTCCTGAGGTTTTGCTGTTATTTCGTCATGGTTCTTCTCGGATGTGACTGGTATAGATTTGTCACCCTGTTGTGACAGCGTTGTATCCACTCTTGATTGATCAATATGAGTTCTATTGTCAGTGGATAGAGTGTTGCAAGCAACTGTTGATGGCAACTGTTGCTTTGGTTTGTTAGAGCACACAGATGTGTCTGAGGTTTCACCGCTATTAGGAGAGGCATTAGTGGGTTCATTGGTGGATGGACTCGATGCTTTATTCATCAGCTCTCCAGTGCCCTTCGTCTCAATGTTCTTTGGGTCCACAACCACCTGCATCTGTTGCTGTTTTCTCTGCTTTCTCCTCTTTTTCTTGGTCAATGAAGGTGCCTCTCTCAACAACTCAGGACCCTGGGCTATATCGACCGTTGATGTGCTTGGTCGGGCCTCAGCATTTCCCTTCTCTAGTGTGTCCTTATGGGAGATAGCTGTGATTTGCTAAATAGCCTTGCCCAGTTGTGAGGGCACAACTGCCGCTCTTTTCGGAGAGTCTAGCTTTTCAACCAACTCCCTTGCGTTTAACTCCTCCGTCCTAGGCTTTAGGCACTTTGAAAGTACTGGAGTCGTCGAGGGATTTGGTTGCGACACCTCCTCCACAGGGAGACTACTAAGGACACGTCCCACAAGGGGCATTGTCACAGCCAAGGGTTGTGACTACTGTGATCCCTGATTGGAAGTAGTGGCAACTAGTTCAGTGGGCTGGCTATCCTTGGTGGATTGCAGTGTCAAGTCCCTAGGGCGATCAGAAGTGGTTGTGTCTTTTGTTGGCCTTTGAGCACTCATTTGTGTAGATCGAACATGAGCTGATCTAGTCACATTAGGTGGCTCAGGCATATCCTTGGGTCGAGGGCTACAGATGGCATCATGTCCCACCTCTTTGATGGTTGGAAGCTTAGATGGAGATAGAGATTGGAATTGAGTAGTCGCCCTTGACAACTGCTGTAGTGCTTCCTGTGTCTGTTTGGGAGAAGAGGGCGTAGGAGATCTAGGGCTCCTAGGTGGATGTGGCACTAGCTGAATGATTTTCTCAAGGCTATTAGATGATTGTGCCATTTGCTTTGTTGAGTGAGTAGCCTTGCCATGAGCAATGTTGTGCCTATGATGTTTGTTCCCCCCTTGGGAAATCAAAGGCTCTTTGGGCACTAGTGATTTTTGTGCATGCTCAATGGCCACATATGACATCTGCTTATTAAGCATGCTAGGTTGAGGCTCTTTCCTTTGAACACTCATGTTTGGTTTCTTACCTTGAGACCTAGAGTTTCTCTTAGATTTCCTCATGTGCTTCGTTGCTTTTGATGCACTCTGGCCTTCAGTTGACCAGGGAGGTTTAGCAAGGGGTTTTGGTACCCAAATCCATCGGTTGCCTGCATAATACCCTTGAGCACGTAGCAACGCTTTGGATATCCATCGTGACGTTGTGTTGACTCTCCATCGATGCCTTCGTCTATAAGGCTTGGGCTTCTTCTGGGGTCTTCTACGATATTTGTAAGTCCAAAGCCTGTCCTTGGCATTGTCTCTTGACCTTCTTGTTTCACGCCTGGCCTCACTCACTGGTTCTTGTTGTTCGACCTGTGCTTGTATCAACTCTTCCAACAAGTCCTTGCTCTCATTAGTAGGCTCGACCATTACGTCAGCAGCTTCCTTGCCTTTCCCTTGAGGTTTGATGAGGTCACCCTTGCTAAAGGTTGCGACTATCCTCACACCTGGTAGTGTCAGGTGTATCCTCTGTGCTACATAGTTAGCCTCACACTTGGTTGCCCTTTTAAAGGGTCTTCCTAGGAGAGTTTCTTTCCCGCAGCTAGCACTATTTGGAGGAACATGAAATAGGATGGGCAAGCTTTCTGTTTCAATTGTCGCAAGGATTTTGCACTTCCCTATGAGTGCTTGTGGATGCCCCCCATAAGGGCTAAGGCTCGCACTAGTCGGTGTGAGCTCTGGTTGTCCTAGTAGGGTCCATGATTCATAGGTCAAGATGTTAAAATATGCTCCTTCGTCAATTAGAGCATCGATAATATGTTCTCTTTTTGCGATGAGTTTGACCCTAAGATAAGCTGGTGATACTATGTCTTCATCTTCGAGGTCTTGGCTTGTAAATTTAAGCCTTCTGACAGATGCCCTTGAGTTCTCGACTGCACGACCAGATGTGGATTCTCCACTGCTATCTTGGATCGTCAGTGCAATGGTATTCAAGGTACATCTGTCGTCAAGAGTGTCATGTCTAGTCATATTCGCATTTGTAGCTTGCTGAAGTTGCATTCTGCTCTGACTAGACACGGTTTGAACACAATGTCTTTGTGTTCTCATGGCGTGGCCTTTTTGCCCTTGATGGCTAGTTTGGCCCATTGATGTTCTAGGGTCTCTATTTCTCTCTGTTCGGGTATGGGCTTTTGGTTGCTCTTTTGCAAGTGAGGACACATGCTCGTGTAGAGCCATTACTCCACTAGGGTTCAATTTGGAGGACCTGTCACAGCGCGCATTTTCTCTCCAACCTACTTGGGGGAGGTGCGGAGGGGGAGGTACGGTAGATGCCATATGCAATTTGGAGGACCGTTTATAGCCAAATTTTGAACTATGTGCTCTAAGTTTCAGCTCAGTGATGGATCTGTGATGTGCCTTTAGCTCTACGTGGTCTTTGGGGTCAATCTTGGGGTTTAGATGTGTCAAAATTTGTGTTCTAGATACCTGTCCGATTTTGACACTTTTTTGTCCGATTCTCAGATGTCTGATTCTCAGATGTTCGATTTTCAGGAGTTCGATTATCAGAAGCGGACGTGCGATTTTGGGTTGGTCCGATCGGCCTAGTGATCCGATTTTGGTCACGTTCAATTCTGGGAGTCGGATCAAAAAGTGGTTTGATTTTCAAAGTGGTCCGATTCTGGGAATCGGATCGGACAGGGTGGTCCGATTCTGGCAGGTCCGATTCTGAGTGGTCCGATTATGGATTGGTCCGAGTATCCGAGTCAGACAGGTTGGTCCGAGCATCCGATTCTGAAAATCGGACGGGTTGGTCCGAGTGGTCCGAGTCCGAGTGGTCCGAGTGTCCGAGTCGGACGGGTTGGTCCGAATCAGAGTGGTCCGAGTGCCACGTGGCACGTCCGATTCCGAGCTAGTCCGATTCTGGGAATCGGACCAGACTGGTCCGACTCACTCTCAGTTGGGCGGTCCGATTCTGGAAATCGGACGGTCCGACTCCAGAACTCGGGTGGTCCGATTCTGGGAATCGGACCACTGCAAGTTGGTCCGAGTGCGTCGGTGGTGGCGGGCGCGATTCCCGCGCGTTTGACCCCTCCTTACTGTCTACTGCCCGCAATCACCACCGACTTTCTAGATCTGATTAGAGCAGTTGTTGGGAAACACCAAACTCACCTGGAGCAGCACGAATCGCCGGCGCCTAGAGATCGGGGTAGCGCTTCCTCGTCCTGTGAACCAGAAGTTCTCTCTCTCTCTCTCTCTCACACACAAGGCAAACCAAGAAACTGAGGTCTGTCCTGGCCTCCCAGGCCTCTTAAGGTCCTTTCCCAGCACTGCAGAACCTCACAGCTAGTTCCCTGTCCCTGTCTCACCCAGAACTCAAATCTGGTCTCCTGTTTTCCTGTTTTAACCTGTTATGCAGCAACATAAAACCCTACTGTTTGTTTCTTTTTCTTTGTTTTTTCCTATCCTAAATGCATCCAAAACACAAAGTAAATACCTACACTACTCCAACTCAATCATAAATCTCAAGAAAGCAAAACACCTACTTGCCAAGGAGATCGAATAACCTCTTCAACCCCCTCGCTTCCTACCTATCTATCTCAAGCACCGGTTCGGGGAAAACCCTACTCCAATGCTCGATTCGAAGCGCACAAGTGCTCAAGGCTTGAATCCGTTGGTCCTGGCAATGGAACCAAAATGTGGAAGCTTTCGCTCAACCGCCAAGACCCACGGACTGCTTATTGTTTCAAGTGTTCCAAGTCGAGCACTAATGGCTACCTCTCACATAGCCGACGCGCCATCCATATCTACAGGTGTAGTGAGCTTACCTTGATGCCGTTCGAGTTACCTCCTCTCCCGCGCACTCCGGTAGCTCCACGATCCAAGTGCAAGCTTCAAGCAGGCTCCATCCTCAAGCTCCACACTCCAAGCTCCATGTCCGCGAGCAAGACAAGAGAAGAGAAGAGAAGAGAAGAAGAGAGGAGAAGATGGAGAGCTTCTCCTCCTCGGTCCCTCACCCTCACACACTCACTCCCTCACACTCTCACACTCCCTCTCTCAAGCACAAGCTCAAGCAAGCAAGAAGAAGGAGAAGAAGAAGAAGAAGAGAGCCACTTTTGGCCACACACAAGAATGAGCTTCTCATTCACTTTTCAACTTTATATACAAAACCCTAAATCCCTTTTGGGCGGTCATCCCCTTTTCCCCTTTTTACATGGCCGGCCATAGCCTAGGCCCTTTTTCCCATTGTCCTTCTATCTTCCTAGCTTCCTGTCCACCGCCCGTCTACATTTACAAATTGCACGGGTGAGAGCCCGGCGCTCTTTTACAAGATTTCAGGGTGCGCCTTTTTATTTTAAAATGCACCCTTCCTCTTTTGCCTTTGCCTTGGACTTTTAAGGTTGCCCTTGCGCTTTTGGACTTTTCTCCTTTTCTTTCTTCAGTCGGGCTACCTTTTTTCCGCCTTTGCCCTGCATCTTTTCCACTTCCTTTTGCTTTCTTCGTATTGGGGTTAACAATGTTGTACTATCTTTTTCTTTTTCTTTTCACTCCTCACTAGGGCAGATTCGCCTTTAAGTGGGAGGTTGTTGGGGGTAAAGGCGCCTCTACCTAGCCGCCCGTGTATTATTACACTCACAGTCACTGCCATTGCATACTGCAGGTGGCAGGAGCCCATCACTGTCACTTTATTCTTTATTCTTTTAGTGACAGTTTGAATAAAGGAAGGCCTGGTCACACATTGTGACTATTGGAGTTCCCATTTCTAGTCTCTCCCTTTCTTGCTCTTGCTCTCCCGCCATAGCTCTCGAGTCCAACCTTCGATCCGTCGCTCCCTTTCACCTATTTACGGTCATCACAAGGGATTTTTTTATTGCACAAATGCATTGTGTACATCATAACTTATTATTACCAACGTAAGTTACCCAATGCACACCTTCCAATGCACATGAGCATCGCAATATATATTTAACCTATGTGCATGATGCAACTAGGACATTATTGCATGAGTGCATCTTTTAACACATGAACCATATATTCAAGAATGCAACAACCTTTCATCATGATGGTGCGAGGAATATAAGTACCTTGTCATGCAATTTAAAACTTTTCCGAACATTTCTATGATCTTTTTAAAATAAAGCGTTCTAATAATGCAATTAAGTTTTCCCTATGCGAATTTATACTTAATGCGCCCATATCATGCGAAAATGAAAAGGGTGAATTTGATGGAACCTGAACATCCACAGGAGGAGTATTATCGATTCTTGCACTTCAGGTGGGGACTCCTACATGGGATCCTCTTACTCCCGCATGTGTTCCTCTTGTATGGCGCTTTGGGGCCATCGCAATAGGGACTTGGGAATAAGTCGGCGGACAGGTGGAGGGCGTGCTGAAATTCTCTGCGAACTATCAGTCCTTCATTCTTGCAAGAGAACTCCCTTCGCAAACGAGTTGTGCCCTTCCACGGTCTGAGGTTGAAACATCCCCTAGGAAGCTTTTTTGTGGAAGCTTCTTTGAAGTTTTTTTTTTTAACTTCTTGGTTTCTGACAGGGGCCCTGATAGCATCGTGATGGAGAGGAAGATGATGATGATGGGGGTGGCGGCATCCTGGCAGCCTGGGGGGTGGCGCTACATGTTAGGTGGAGGGGGGGCGTGACATGTAGGCGGCAGTAGCAGGGGGCGGCGTTTCTGAAGACCACTGGGGGGGGGCTACATCTGAGCCCACGAGGGAGGGGGGGCGCCCTTTTTATAGTGTGGAGGGGGTGGTTCATGGGGGGGAGACAGTTGTGTTGAGAATCAGCAATCACACTCACTCAAACAGCCTCTTTGTATGGAGCTTCAAGGTCAAGGATATGCAGGCTAACCTATCCCATATGCACAATGGTGCCTACTATAGTTTCCTACTTTCCTATAAAGCATTGTACTTGCTTCCTTTTCTTAATGCAATGATAGTACTCTTTTCTTTTTAGTGAAGTGTCAATGTCATTGTCCACATACACAAGATTGTGTTTATGAGTCCAAGTCTCAATCTTGGAACCTAATTCACTTGTGTAACAAACAATGTCTTTTCCATCATGAGTCCACACTTCTCCTTCCATCCTCCATAGCTTCCGTCTTTGCCATGCTCTAGATCCCGCATTTCTCACATGGTATCAGAGCCCAGTTGGGCATGGCATTGCTTCTCCAGCCTCTCTTGATTCCTCTCAACCTCAATCTAGCTCAATGTCAGCTCATGACTTCATCTCCCAACTCTACTCTCACTGAAGCTTCTATGGCAGCCATAGCCAGTAGCACCCTGTCAGATTGAGCTGCTTATATCTCACTCCACAGGTCAAATATCTTGGAGCTTCCTTCTGGAAAAGTATTCCCCAACTCACAAAGCTTCCCTGTATCACATCAATCCAGGACATTTGACCATCTGGAGCTCAGCATTGTGAAAATTCTCAATCTCTGCTCTGTGTCTGCCATAGCCAGACAGGACCTACCTCACTTGGAGCTTCAATAACTTCTCAACTAGGCCACTTCAGCTCTTGATTTCTTCTAGGGAGTTGTTCTTCTACTCAAGGCACTTCATCTTGGTATGAAAATTGATCACATTGCTGCACCCTGACCCTGGTATTACAGAAATCGTGGAAACCTGTCCTGAACTGCGCCAAATCTGATCGAGGGCCCTGCGTGCTTCATACAGTCCACGATCTTGACAATTTTCATAGGGCTTTGATAGCCCATGAAGTCAGCTTCCTAGGCATGTAAAAATTTTTGAAAATGATCAAGTATAGCTCCTGCAATGTTGAAAAAACTAGGCCCCTGTCTCAGAAACCCTAATTCCATCATAGCCAAAATTTCTCAAGCTTTTTTTTCCTCAGTTTTTCTTTCTCCTGACACTCAACCCAAGCCTCTGTCACTCTAATCCATTGACCTAGCATCAAATCAAGGAGGGGAAGGACCTGAGAAGATTGAAGAACGACCGAACGATCCTGAACAAGAAGAATCAAGAATCAAGCTCAACATCAACACTGACATAGTGTGTTTTCACACTGTCACTAACTGTGTCTCTTGACACACTGCATTCTGCTCTTGTACTGATAAAATCTCAGGATTCTGGTGTTGATTTGTTGCTGATCTTGCAAACCTCAACATGGGAAAAGACTCTCCAAATGCTCGATTCAAAGGAGTCGGGTTTCACACCTGGCAAACCCGCATCAAGCTCATCTTGATGAAAAAGGGTCTATGGGCCATCACAAATGGCAAAGAGAAGAAACCTCGGGACACAGACCTTCCAACTACTTGGCAAAAGAATGATGACAGAGCCCACGCCATTATCAAACTGGAGCTAGACGACAGTTATATCCACCATGTGGATAACTGTGAGACCTCACAGGATACATGGAAAAGACTTGACACCCTGTTCGGTGCACAATCTAAATCATCAAAGTATGATCTCCTGATTGAGTTCTTCAGGCTTGAAATGAAGTCCAGCACATCACTTGCCACACATCTCAATTACATGGAAGGACTCCTAACCCAACTTGCAGGAATCAACATTAAAATGGATGAATATGTTTGCATCGGTGTTCTACTTAAGAGTTTGCCTCCTGAATATAATAATGTATCAACAACTTTAATCAACATGCCAAATCTTGAACTTGTTGATATCCAGGCATCACTGTTAGAAGAAGAAAAGAAACTTAAAAGCAAAGAAGAGCCCAGCACTTCAAAGGATGCAAATGTTATATGTAAACAACAGATACAAAGGTAAAGCAGGAATCAACATTAAAATAGATGAAGATGTTTGCATCGGTGTTCTACTTAAGAGTTTGCCTCCTGAATATAATAATGTATCAACAACTTTAATCAACATGCCAAATCCTGAACTTGTTGATATCCAGGCATCACTGTTAGAAGAAGAAAAGAAACTTAAAAGCAAAGAAGAGCCCAGCACTTCAAAGGATGCAAATGTTATATGCAAACAACAGATACAAAGGTAAAAAGGAACCGCTCTTCTGTGACTTCTGCAAAAGGACCGGACATACTGAAAAGTTCTGTCATGCTAGGAAGAGGTCCCAAAGGCCTATCTTGCAGCTGTAAAAGAAGAAGAAGACCATGGACCAAAAGATGAAGATGAAGATGAAGATGAAGACCACCAGGATCGGAAGGACAAGACTCATCAGTCCTTCTACTCTCATAACTCTGATAGACTGTTTTAAAAGCCTTGTACTTCCTTGCCCTAATGCTTCCTGCCATAAGCTTTGTAAAACTCCTTATGTAACTTGGCATTACAGTCCCTGTACACTTTGTGAGGCCCCTGTTACAGCCTCTGGATGTCCATCATGTTTTGGTGCCCACACTTAGCCTTTTCTACAATAGCCTCTGGTGTCTACCATGTTTGTGGTGTTCTCACACTTTGCAGGTGGTTCTCATTACAGCCTCTACACACTTTGTGCCTTTCTAGTTGCCTTCTGCTGATACAATGAATCCCAGATATTCAATCTGTCACTTGAAAAATGTGTACTTTTTCTTCTTGGCATAAAGCTTGTATGCTCTCATTGTTTCAAGAATAATGCGAAGCTGGGGTTCATGGTCATTTCCCTATTTTGAGTAGACTAGGGTATTGTCAAAAAAGACGAGTACGAAGCCATCAAGATAGGGCCTAAAGATATCCTGCATTAACCTGTTGAAGGTAGCAAGAGCATCCTCAGCCTGAATGACATCACTAGGAATTTGAAGTGTCCATACCTTGTACTGAATGCAGTCTTCAGGATATCTTCTTCTTTGATCCTTATCTGATAATACCCAGATTTGAGATCTATCTTTGAGAAGATCTTTGCTCCTTGAAGACGGTCAAATAATTCATCTATTCTTGGAATTGGGTATTTATTTTTTATGGTTGCTTGATTCAACCCTCTGTAGTCAATGCATAGGCGAATCGTTCCATCTTCTTTTGGAACAGTACTGGAGCTCCCCATGGAGAACTGCTAGGACGGATGTAGCCTTGATCTAACAGTTGCTTGAGTTGCTCTTTCAATTCGATAGCTTTCGGGATGGACATTTTATATGGCCTCTTTGCGATTGGTGCAGCTCCTGGCATAAGTTTGATTTCGCGGTTGACTACCCTTTGGGGAGGAAGTTCCGTCAGATCTTCAGGGAATACATCTGCGTATTCCTTTAACCATGAAGGTTCTCCTCCGGATTACTGATTCTGATCTAGCTTATTCGGTTTAATCAGATAGACAGGTAGACCCTTTTGAACACCTTTTATTATCTGTGTTGCTTTTGCCAACTGTATTTTTGGCTTACCAGCCTCACCTTGAGTTGTGACTAGTTCCCCTTCAGAATTTTGGAAGGAGACTTGGCCCATCCCACAGTGGATGTGGGCATCATTGGGTATTAGCCAATCCATTCCGAGTAAACATTCATGGACTCCTAGGTTCATTACCCTGAATCTCACAAAAGTTGTCTTCCCACCCAGTAGGAATTTCACCTTAGCAGTTTGCCTAGTACAAGTGACCTCACGACCATTTGCTAATTCCACAAGTAAAGTAGGTGCATCTATTGTGGCTATCCCTAATCTTTTTGCACAAGTTGGTGAAATGAAGAAATGTGTACTGCCATAGTCAATCAAGGTTTTGAAGCTTTTACCTTCATATTCTGATGGAGTTTGAATCACTGAGAATTGGCGATTTGGACCCTTCTTGTGAAGAGTGGCGTGAACCGTTTCCCTCTCAATGTCAACATCCATGGATGGATCTTCTTCATTGTCCAGCTCCTTGGTGGAAACATTGGAGGTTCTCCCTCTGGCCATAACGTGTTAGAATATCAAGCTCATATTATTCTCATGTTAGTATGTATGATCAACATTAGATATGTCCAGCCGTATCAGCAAGTGTGGGACATTAAATAAGTCGGTGGTCTTAGACCCAGTGTGAATGGTCCTACGGACCTTAGTACTATTGTATACACTTTTGCTATGTGTGTGGTTATGAGATAATGAATGGAAGAAGAAGAGAGAAAACTTGCTCTTCACTCTGTCTCTATCTCTCTCAATCTTTACATGGTATCAGAGCACCCATGACTGAGCTTTGTGGAAAGCGTTTGTGAAGAAGGCTGGAAAATTGAAGCTTTAAGGTTCTTGAGAAGAAGGGCTAACTGCTCCTGCTCCTGTAGAGGTATGCATCTACTCATTGTGAGGTCTATGGTTGATATAAGTACTTGAGGCTTGTATGGAGCCTATGGGGAGCTCTATTGAGCATGACTAACAGCTCATTACCATCATTATCACCAGTATAGGCTGTTGAATACATCAACAGATCTGCGTGAACTGTGCCTGTCCAGAATGTGAACTCAGATGCTTGAAAATCATGATTGTAATCAGTCACTCACTGGTAAAGAGATTGTGTGAACCCTTTGAAGGGTGATTGAAGGCTTGGAACCATTCTTGTTTGCTGTGAGCTCATCTGGGAGCTGAAATCACTGATTGCAGGTTGGGATTTTTCACTATTTGCTGTATACAAGGTACATACAACATGAATGCATGGTTAACATGAGTCTGGAGCTCTGAAACATGTCCAAAACAACCACTGGAGCATGGGTACATGCAAAGAAGACATATAAACTAGATGTTATGCATTGAAGCTGAAATTTGTTACTGAAAATACACAGATCTAGAAGTCTAAAGCAGGCTGGAAAACTGTCAAAAAGTGTGGGCAGCAAGCATTAGCCTTATTGAAGCATTACATGTCTTTGGTTGACTCTTGTGGTGAGAGGAATGACTTGACATATATGTGTCAAATGTTTTGAGCATTGAGAAGGAAGTTGAATGCAAATGTTTGGAGCTAAAGCAAGTGGCTTGACACAGTTTTGAATGTCAATGAACTGCGGATGAACTGTGAATGTCTTGGTTGCTACTGTGTCTTGAAGACGGGACAATCTTGGAAACTTTCAGGTTCATGTATTGGTTCCCATGTATGGTGGCATATGTCAGTGACATTTTGAGAGGTTTGGTGGAGTGAAATATATTGTCATTGATTGTTTTGCTTGGCTAGAATTTATAGCAAGTGTACCTTGCTCTTGTACTTGCAGTTCCTGATGTATTCAGTGTCAGATTGATATGTTTGGAACCCCATATGCAAAGATAAAACTTTGAACTGCTATAAGTGTTCTTGGGGCATGTATCCTCTGTGTTGAGCTCAAAGAAGAGCTGCTGGTTATTGTCAGTTTCAGCCTATAGACTGCTTGTCTTTACATGAACAGGTTTCCCAAATACATGCTGGTTTTGCATTGAATGCAGTCTGTACATGCAAGCTACAATACCTAGGTGATTGTCAAGTGTCAGGAGGTGAATGTACCATTGTTTTCAGGCTGAAATACTGATTGTTTGAGCACAGAGGTTGCTGAAAACTGTCATAAACAATTGCAGGCTGAAACTGAATTGTTACGAAGACTTTGGCTTGCAAGTAGTCAGACAGAGCATACGACATGGCTAATGCAGAGAGGACTGACAACATA
Organism: Lygodium microphyllum; assembly: GCF_053477565.2. Classification (NCBI taxonomy): domain Eukaryota; kingdom Viridiplantae; phylum Streptophyta; class Polypodiopsida; order Schizaeales; family Lygodiaceae; genus Lygodium; species Lygodium microphyllum. The sequence goes on from NC_141163.1 coordinate 17,281,864, forward strand.
ACCTAGATAGTGGGGGAAAAGCTTGACAGTAACAATTATGCCATATGGAAGTTTTGCATGGAGAACTTCTTAATAGGGAAAGGCTATTGGGAGTTGGTGACTGGAGTGGAAGCTGAACCTGAGCTCCTAGATCGACCTACGGCTGATCGAAAATGATTACACTGAGCTTGGATAGAAAGAGATCGTAGAGTCTTGCACTGGCTCTCTTTATGTATCTCAGATGCCATGGTAATGCAGATAATGAACTATAGCTCTCCTAAGAATGCATGGGACATTTTGGTCAAGTATTATGGCACAACCATAAGTGCCAGGAAGATATAGTTGAAGCAGAAGTTCAACAACATGGAGAGGAAGAGCAGATCTATACAGGATTATGTCACGGAGGTTAAGACCATTGCGGATCAGTTGGCATTTGTTGGTTCACAGGTTGAAGATGAAGACATGGTTGCTGTGACTTTGAATGGCTTGGGGCATGAGTATAAGTCTTTTGACACTTTTGTGTCTATGCGGGCTGAAATGCCAGATTTCAATGAGCTGGTTGCATTGCTTATCCATGAAGAGGTTAAGCTTGGCTTGGCTACAGGATCTAGCAATTCTAAAAACAAGGATGCAGTTTTCTATTCCAATCAACGCGGCCGTGGAAACTGTGGTAGAGACTATGGATCTGGCAGAGGAGGCCAACAAAATGCATCCTATGGCAATAACCAGCAGGTATCAAATGCAAGAGGTGGTGAAAAATTTAGAGACAGGGGGAGATCTAGCCCTAGAGGTAGAGGCTCCTGGCAACAGTAGCGTCCATCTGCTGACAATCCGAACAAGGATAAGGATTGTCATTACTGTGGGAAGTATGGGCATATTGCCAAGGACTGTTGGAAGAAGCAGGGCAATCAGAAAGGCAAACAACATGGACATTTTGCTACGTCTAGTCAGGCAGACGATACTTCAGGAGATAGATTGTTTGCCGTGCAGTATGTAAAAGATAGAGTTACTGAAAAATGCACTGATGATGTAGTTTGGTACATTGATTCAGGGGCATCGAATCACATGACTCCTCACGGTGATTGGTTCATTGATATGGTGGTTGAAAAACATGGCTATGTCTGTACAGGTGATGACACGCAGCATAGCATTGAGCATAAAGGCAAAGTGCCTCTTGTGGTTCATGATGGCAGAAAGAAAAATTTGCATGATGTATTGCATGTCCCTTCGATTACGAAGAACCTACTGTGTGTTGGTCAGATGATGGAGCAGAAATTCCAGGTTAGATTCAACAAGCATGGTTGCTTTATTAAAGAGTTTGGCAATGGATGTGATGGGAACTAAAATGGGTTGGCACTGGCTATGGCACTAGCCGGACCTCATGCTCATGACACACAAACACCCTCACGGCCTCGCGGACCAGGAGCGTCTATCAAATGCTAAAGGACAAATTGCCCTAAAGCTTAATTTTTGCGTTCATAGTTTATAGTCTAACATTTCCCTTAAAACCCCTCAAAGGGAGAACCCTTATACATTGGCAATGCCACGATCACACACAAATAGGAGGCACTCCATCGACTAATAGTCGGAGCCCCACTGCAGCTCTCCTACATCGGAAGGATTGGCCCTTTGATGCGCTGCTAAACATATAACACATACAAGAACAAACTCCTCTCTTTTATATTTCTCGTATTTCTAGGAGATATACCATGCTTCCTCACTCCACAGTCCCTTAGGAAACCGACCCTCTACCCTACGACAAGGGATAACCTCACACTCTCAATCGTGGGCCAAAGTCCTAAGAAAACAATGGCTATGCAATCCAGGAGATTTTCCTTCGATACCATGAACCATGCATAGTGCATAATGTGAATGGTTTAGTGCACAAACAATAGAAAATCAGCATTGTGCATCGTGCGAAACCAATCTTTTCATAATTTCCATGCTAACGTTTATGTATTGAAACGAGGAGAGACACCGAGCCTTACGCTCACACTGCCTTTTCCTTTATTTTAAAACAACGTCCTATAGCCATGATGCAACACATAAATTAGATTTAAGATTGTACTTTAATGCTCAAACTCCCCTCTCACTCTACCGTTTAATGTTTTGCAATCGTTGATAGGTGTAAGAGTCGTTTTATGTGTATTTTTTTGTAGAGAAAGCAATAAACACGAACGAAAACATAGAAACGAGGGTAAATCGAGGCTAACCTCATGCTCTACCATCATTATACATTGCACAAACACTTATATGATTTTTTGGAATTTTCCTTTTATCGTTTCCTAATTTTCTCCCATTTAAAACCCATTTTCCACCATTTTTTGGTATTTTTTCTTCTATTATCTTCAATAAAAAATGACTAGAAATTGAGATTGATTATGGGCTGTGGCCCTCAGGTTTCTTGATAGCAAAATTTCAGGTTTTATTGATGTTATATCTCATGTTTCCCCTTTATTTTGCAAAAAAACCCCATTTTGCCTCTTAAACGCGTGTTTTACAGGTTTTATACCATTAATTTCAGCCATAACACTTATGATTTTCTGATTTTCTGAGCATAAACTGATCAAAATCATAGCAAACAACAACATAATGCATAATCAGCCCATGGGAACAATATTTCATCACCCAAATAGCATAAAAACTCATTTTTTCTTCAAAATTTTTGAATTACCGCTTAGGCTTTGTGTCTCGGGATCTCGGTTTTGCTATGGGACTGCATGTCAGCCCTCATTCAATGTCTAGAATCTTCAAAATCAGCACTCTTCATGCCTTCATCCACCCGGAAGCAATCCGGTCTCATCCGGACAAGCTTTCCTCCATCATTCTTCATTGTCTTCTTCCACACAAGAACAACCCCTTAAGGGAGAGAGAGAGAGGAGAGAGAAAGATTGAAATCAGAGATCTCCATTGAGGCCACTATTTGACGGGCGAAGCACGGCGATAGAGTCAGCATCCAAAGGGGAATCAATGCCCATGATCATTGGGGGGGGGGGTTGTTTGCAGGCTGAAGATTGCATGATCAACATGATGGCGCATTTTTCGGCCGCCTGATGGCGCCTTCATCCTCCACGATTTAATGCATCCTCTTCATCCAAAGTTTCATGCTACATCTAACATTTGGGTTCCCAAGGGTCACTTACCCATTTGACCAAAGTTTTGTCCACCTCTTCGCATCTTGACCGTTTCCTTGGCCATTTCCCCGTCTGGAGTCCAAATCGAGCTCTAAAAAATCCTGGGCATCCGGCTTGACATCCCGCATTGGCCGGTAATGTTGAGATATCGAGCTCCACTCGTGATACGCCAGGGTGACCGTTGTGTATTTATGTCACCGACTTGTCAGTTGCAGACGCGGTTGGTACACCGCCCATGAATAATAGCTACATGATAGCTATCCTTATCTACTCTAGTTCGTGGCTCAGTTAGTATGCCACCTTAGTTAGTTGAGTTTGGTTTGAGACCCATATATAGGGTTCTTCTATTTCTTTGTACTTGAGTTCTTTTGGCTTACACAACTAAGAAGAGGAAAACTGTTTTCAGCCTCCACCCTTGTGTGTCTTCCCCCATTGTGCAAGCAAGAAAGCTTCAAGCGAGACTCCTTCCTTCTCTCCCACAATCTTGACATGGTATCAGAGCCTTGTTCGTGGTAAGGAGCTCAAGAAAGCAAGCCAAGCTCGCGGTGGTCTGGTAAGAGGAGCAGTGTTGCTTTCATTTTCTGTTTTGGGAGCAGATCTCTGCAGGTAGCACAGCCGGAAATTGCAGGAGTGCATTGTCTCAGGTTGAGACGCCCTTCGCGGTGAAGCAAGAGGGCAGTATATGCTGCGGGAGAGGGCTTTAACCCTTGGCGACCTTGTTTTTTTGATTTGAGGCCATTTCGGGGCCTGTTTTGCAGACGGAAGTTTTCTGCACGCACTCAGGAAAAGGCTCAGTTTTATGCTGTGCAGCCACTGTTCTACAGGTCAGTGAAAAGTTACTGTAGAAATTGCATCATATGCTTGTGCGCAGAGACATTGGGAGTTTCAGAATCATCCGTGGTTCCTGTTTATGCAAAATCGTCACTAGGAAGTGACTGTGTGGTCAAATACCACTTTCGCCAGTTTTGCAGATTTGCCCTTGTGAGGGTGAAGCTGTGTTTTTTGCAGTGACAGAATTTCTTGCAGTATTCCGTAATGGCGTCTGATTCTCTTTCACAGATTGTCACTGAAAAGCTTGACAAGAACAACTTCCAGGCATGGAAGTTTAGAATGACGAATTTCCTTATGGGAAAATGATATTGGGAATTTGTTGCAGGAAATGAAGAAGAACCAGTTCTTCCTGATGTTCCCAATCAACAACAAATGCAGGCATTTAAAACATGGCATGAGAGAGCCAGGAAAGTTATGTACTGGCTGTCTATCAGCATTTCAGACTCTATGATTGTGCATATTCAGGATGCAAGTACGCCAAAGGAGGCATGGGATACTTTGTCAAAAATGTATAGCACAAATACGCAAGCCAGGAAAATGTTACTCAAGCAGGAGTTGCACAATGTGCAAAGAGAAAATATGAGCATCAACGACTACCACATGAAGGTGAAGAAGATTGCAGATGCACTTGCTTCCATTGGGTCTCCAGTGGAAGATGATGATTTAGTTTCTGTGACCTTGAATGGTCTAGGAAAGGATTATGCACAGTTTCGGACATCCATTTCAGTTCGTGAAAGATTTCCTGATTTTGAGGAGTTGATTGCTCTTCTAATTTCTGAGGAACAGAGAAATGGTGGTGCATCTTCTTCAGGAGGAACTTCAAAAGAAGCTGTCTTCTACTCAAATGCTGGAAGAGGTAGAGGCAGAGGTAGAGGAGGCCGATTTGGAGGCCGTGGCAGAAATCAGAATATGCAGCAGACTCAAGAAAACCAGTCCTATGGAGGAGGACGTGGTAACTCTAGAGGCAGGGGGAGCCAAAGAGGTCGTGGTGGATGGCAAAGAGGCCAAAATGCAAACAGTAATGTTGAATGCTACTACTGTGGTAAAATGGGTCATATGGCTAAAGACTGCTATAAAAAGCAGAATGACATCATGAATGGAAAACTGCAACAAGGGAATTATGCATCTTCTAGTAGACAGGGTGATGACAGAAATGAGCACTTGTTTATGGTGCAGCACATGAACAATTCTATGACAAGTGCAGAAGAAAGCAATGATGTATGGTATGTTGACTCAGGTGCATCAAACCACATGACAGGTCATGCAGAATGGATGGAGGATGCAAGGAAAATGGAAAAACCAGGATTTTGGAGACTGGTGATGATACTGCACATCCTATTGTGCAGATTGGAAAAATTCCCTTGTCTATGCAGGATGGGAAAAAGAAATACCTGTCCGATGTATTTCATGTCCCGAATATCACCAAGAATCTGGTTTCTGTTGGTCAAATGGTTGAACAGGGCTTGCAGGTCAGATTTAATCCTCATGGATGCTTTGTTGAGGATATGAAAAATAAAGGTCGCTTGATAGCAAAAGGAAAGAAGAAGGGCAGAATGTTTACATTGGATGCAGACATGTCTGAATTGAGTGCAGCAATGTTTGCACATGGGACCGGTGTAGTTGCAGATATTGATATCTGGCATAAACGCATTGGTCATGTTAATGTACAGTGACTTAAATCAATGCAGGCCCAAAATATTGTTGCAGGTTTGCCGAAATTCAAGGTTGCAGAAATGCATAAGGTATGTGAAGCCTGTCAGTTTGGAAAACAGGCAAGGAAACCATTTCCTAGACATGTTCAAGAGAGTGAGAAGCCATTGGAATTAATCCACTCTGATGTGTGGACTACTAAAGTTGCATCTCTTGGAGGCTGTCATTATTTTGTCACTTTTATTGATGACTATAGCAGAAAAGTTTGGGTGTATTTTATGAAAAAGAAAAGTGAAGTTTTTGGGCATTTCAAAACTCTTAAAGCTATGGCCGAAAAAGAAACAGGTCTGCAAATAAAATGCCTAAGGTCAGATGGAGGGGGAGAGTACCTCTCAAATGAGTTTGCAAAGTTCTTGCAGGAGCATGGCATAAAGCAGCAATATTCATGCAGTTATACCCCACAACAAAATGGAATTGCAGAAAGGAAAAACAGGCATATTGGAGAGGTATCTCGTGCCATGCTCAATGAAAAAGACTTGCCAGATTTTTATTGGGCTGAAGCAGTTGCTACAGCAGTCTACATAATGAACAGGACTCCCACTGCAGCAATACATGGAATGACTCCAGAGGAGAGGTATACTGGTAGGAAACCAGATATTTCTCATTTGAAAATTTTTGGTTGCATTGCCTATGTACATGTGCTAGATGAGTTGAGATCCAAGTTGGATCCAAAAGCTGAAAAGTGCATCTTTATTGGTTACTCTCTGCAGCAAAAAGGGTATAGATGCTATAACCCTTCTACTCGTAAGTTTACAGTAAGCAGAGATGTTGTTTTTGATGAGATGAGTAGCTGGTATAAACCAGTAAATGTGATTGATGATGTAGATGCACAAAATGGTAATGCTGCACAGAATTCAAAGCAGCAGTCACAAAATATTAGTGGACCTGGAGCGTCCTCTAGCAGTGGTTCACATTCTTCGCCATGGACAGGCAGATTGAGATCAGGAGAATCTTCTGAAGGCAGCGCAAATAGTGGTATGCAGGTATCACGAAAAGGAAAAGAGAAGGTAGATCAGCCCATGTTTGATGTGAATGCAGGTCACTCTTATGTGGATGGTGAATCCAGTGGCTCAGAACAGAGCATTGATGATGAGTTGGGTATTCCTTCTATTGTTACACCTGGAGTAAGGAAGACCAGGGATGTTTTGAGAGCACCTGGGAGTGAACCCACTTTGCGCAGGTCTACCAGAGTTAGGTATCCTGTGGATAGGCTGAAATATGATGGATTTACAGCCATTCACTATGCATATATGGTCAAAGTGATACAGGAACCAGAACCCACTTCTTTTGAGCAAGCCATGGGAAAAGAAAAATGGGAGAAAGCCATGGATGAAGAAATGGATGCCTTGGAAGCAAATGCTACATGGGAATTGGTACCTTTGCCTAAAGGTAAAAATGCAATTGGCTGTAAGTGGGTTTATAAGGTGAAGCACAATGCAGATGGTTCTGTGAACAGATACAAGGCAAGATTAGTAGTCAAGGGGTATGCACAAACATATGGCATTGACTATGAAGAAACATTCAGTCCGGTTGCAAGGATGGCAACTGTAAGAGCAGTCATTGCTATGGCTGCATCAAAGGGATGGTCTTTACATCAGATGGATGTAAAGAATGCCTTCTTGCATGGTGATTTGCAAGAAGAGGTCTATATGGAGCAGCCACCAGGTTATGTGCATGCTGTTCATCCTGAGTTTGTTTGCAGGTTGAAGAAAGCCTTGTATGGCTTGAAGCAAGCACCTAGAGCATGGTCTGACAAGATAGGACAGTATCTTGTCACTATTGGCTTTCAGATTTCCAAGGCAGATTTCTCACTTTATGTGAGAAAAACAGAGAAAGGTATTATGCTACTTGTCATTTATGTTGATGATTTGATTATGACAGGTGACAGTGATGAAGATATCCTTCATGTGAAAATGCTATTGAAGCAGAAGTTTGAGATGAAGGATTTGGGAGAGCTGCGCTATTTCTTGGGCATTGAGGTGATTAGATCACCAAGTGGGATACAGCTCTTGCAGAGGCAGTATGGATTGGACATGCTGTCCAAATATGGGATGACAGGCTGTAAGCCTATTTCAGTTCCTTTGGAGCAGAATGTGAAGCTGAGCACAGATGCAGGTGAGCTTCTGGAAGACCCTACTATGTACAGACGCATAGTAGGAAGCTTGATTTATATGACTATTACCAGGCCAGATTTGAGCTATGCTGTTGGATTGATAAGTCAGTTTATGCAGGCTCCAAGGAAACCACATTTGGATGCGGCTAGATGCATACTCAGGTATGTGAAGTCCACATTGCAGTATGGACTATTTTATGAGACTGGGGTTCAGATACAGTTGCATGGATACACTGATGCTGATTGGGCTGGTAGTATTTCTGATAGACGATCTACCAGTGGATATGTATTCTCTTTTGGGAGTGCTGCAGTCACTTGGAGCAGCAAGAAACAGCCTACAGTTGCCTTGTCGAGCACAGAGGCTGAGTACAGGGGTGCAGCAATGGCTGCATGTGAGGTAGCTTGGTTGCATAAGCTACTTTATGATATGCATCAGTCTACAGATGGGCCAGTTGTCATTTATTGTGACAACATGAGTAGTATACACTTGGCAAATAACCCAGTCTATCATGCTAGAACAAAGCACATTGAGGTGCATTATCACTATGTGCGAGAGAGGGTTTTACTAGGTCTTATTGATCTAGTTTATGTCAGCACAGAGGATCAGGTAGCTGATATATTCACGAAGGCATTGGGCGTAGAGAAGCTGCGCAAGTTCAGAGACCTGCTTGGTGTGCAGGAATTGGGATTGAGCTCGAGGGGGAGTGTTGAGATATCGAGCTCCACTCGTGATACGCCAGGGTGACCGTTGTGTATTTATGTCACCGACTTGTCAGTTGCAGACGCGGTTGGTACACCGCCCATGAATAATAGCTACATGATAGCTATCCTTATCTACTCTAGTTCCTGGCTCAGTTAGTATGCCACCTTAGTTAGTTGAGTTTGGTTTGAGACCCATATATAGGGTTCTTCTATTTCTTTGTACTTGAGTTCTTTTGGCTTACACAACTAAGAAGAGGAAAATTGTTTTCAGCCTCCACCCTTGTGTGTCTTCCCCCATTGTGCAAGCAAGAAAGCTTCAAGCGAGACTCCTTCCTTCTCTCCCACAATCTTGACAGGTAACTCCTGACAACCCGCACGGCAGTCTAAAAAATTATCAAAAATCAACAAGTGTCGCTCGGGCGCCTTTAAAGTACTTTGACGCTTAAAATCGTCCTAGGTCGAGCCGCCGCCTTCGACGTTGAATATTTTTCCCTTGATATTCGTAATTTTTAGCTATTTTTAAGCACTTCTCGGCATCAAAATTCCAGTCTCATTGGTGACCACGGGATAGGGCGACTCGGCCCGTCAAATCCCACAATAGATCTGCACAAAACAACCAAAGGAAGCATCAAGCTAATACAAGATAGATCCATACTAGACACAACACAATGCTCACCCTACCCCCTGACAAAACCAAGACATGACATCCACAAGGAGTAGGCCTAGCATAATCTGATAGAATGTCCGAAGCTAGTCACTAACCGACTGCTCCAACACAGCCAAACTAAAAAACTGTCAAAGAGGTTGCCCTAAGTGGTGGTCTGAACTACCTACCTAACTAAGGACAACACAACCAAGAGCTCCTACTAGACGAGGACTCCTATAGCCTGATCAAGAAGTATTTTCTTTCAGCACATTTCTTCTATTAGGGTTTTTATTTTATTGACATACTCGGGCATGTAAAAAGGAGGGAGCTGAGCGTAGTGACCCAAGGAGAACAGGGCATCGGCCTCAGGTCCTGTCTCGGTACCCAAGAACCTACCAAGCCCTCGCAAGGTGACACTTTTTCTTTCATTTTCTATTTTTATAGGGGGTTAGAACCCCTTTTTACACACCTTTGTATATTTTTATTGTCTTTTCAAATATTCAGGGTTTTATTTCTCCTATCATCATTATTTTTCTTCTGGCAGGCTTCTCTAACTGCCTCACAACTAACAAGAACTCCTAGAACGGCTGCCTAGCAAGCTAGTAGAACAGGGTCACTAGGACTACTTTCTAAAACAGATCTTTTGGTGTCAGCTAATGTCTTTACAGGAGGCAACGACTACTCAGACCTCCCTCAAACACACTGAACCTAAACTTGGGACTTCATGCCTTGGACGCCGGTCCCCAACAAGAAAAGAAAATCCCCTACAAGTACACAAACACATATAGCATAAAAACCACAATACTCATAAAGGAGAGATATCACCTGGATAGGGCCATGAGAAGCTTCCGCACAACAAAAGGCTCCTTCCAAGCTCTTCTTCGAACCTGTCTAGCACAAAACTAAAACAAGAAACCATTAACCGTACCTGCACTAAATAGACAATTGGCCCTCTTGGCCTAATGAAATAAAGCACTTCACCACAAAACTTAATCGGTCCTCTTGGCCTAACGAAATAAAACATTCAAAACCTCGCAAAACGGGCCCTCTTGGCCTAACGAGATCAAACAGAATAACACCTACACATCCCTCCCTGAAATTGTACAGATATACAATAATAAGCTCCTTTCTAGGGAGGAAAAATAGGCTCGTAGCCCTAAACTAAATGCATAAGGTTATGACCCATCCCTCTTGCATATATAGCAAGAGGCGTATGCATAACATGTTGTCTAATCAACCTATGGGTCCAGGATAACAACGGTAGATTGGTCTCGGCTACTCTTTGCATCACCCATATCAACCATCGTCTACCATATATTTCCTGCTCTGATAACATTCCCTACAAGCGACTGGGTCCTGTGTCATCATTGATCACAATATCCAAACTAGGACCACAGTTAAAGAAAAGGTCTTCTTCATAAGAAAGATTTGCCAGTGAATCCGCAAACTGATTCCAGTAACGTGGAATCAGCTGAAAAGACACTCTCTCAAACTCTTCAAGTAGGGTCATCGCAGTTCGATGATACATACAAAGAATGGGATTCCGCATTGTGTATGTCCCATCTAGTTGATTCAGGATCAACTGGGAATCCCCTTTTACTAACAACCGACGAATACCACCTTGTTTGGCAATATGCAGTCCCATAATCAAGGCTTTATACTCTGCCATATTGTTAGTGAATCCTACCCCGAGATAAGCAGCTAACTTCATCGTAACTCTTCGTCATGGATCTCAGATTACTACTCCAACACTCCCTTTTTTATTAGGGCCCCTGGATGCTCTGTCAAAATATAATGTGTACATCCACAATGGGTTTACACATCCTGCCATCACGAACTCCTCTATTCGTAATTATGATAATCAAAGTTTAGCATGTTAAGAGGATGAACTGATGGCTCCATCCCACCTTCTTCATTGAACTCAACAGGGATACTCGTCAACAGTCGCAAGTAGTGATGGCAGAAGACTTTGATCTCCTACACAAAGGTTCCATCTTCTTGCTCAATCACTTTGTATCCTTTGCTCCATCAGATGAGTTTCCCCTGATGGTATCTCTGCTCCAGATATGGGTGCTCCAAATAAGAAATTAACCGCCCCATCAACCGACTTTAAAGCTCTTTTGTAGGTCTCAAATCATCCTCAGTATGGATCTGCAATGCATTTCTCTATATTAGCATACTTAGAAATAATAAGGTTTAATCTTATTAAGATTAACCTTATTTTTAAAGTCTACTCCCTATAAATTCACCTTTTCTATCAACCGGCCTTAGCGGTCCCCCTTCTATGCTAGGATTTTGGACTTGCGTCCCCTTATCCCCTTGTTTAGGGTTTACCTCGACCGGTTTTGTATTATCTCTGTTAACCTCTTTAGCCTTTTGGCCTCTTGTCACAGCTCTTAAGTTAGAGGTTTCAGCATCATGGACTCATACAGCCTCAATAAGGCTGACTCTGTTGCCTTGTGGCAAATATTCTATAGTTATTTTTTCCCTCTGCAATATTTGTCTTGGTACATCATTCTGCTGCAAGTTATTTCCTTGCGCTCTATGATTCACTGGGCTTGGCAGTTTACTCCCTTGTTGGAGAGAACTAATCTTACTCCAACAGGTAGCAGCTAAATGGCCTGACTTCCCACAAATGCCACATTTTACATTTGGACAGTTTCTGGGGAAGTGTTGTCCACCACACCATTTACAACTAAATCTAGAGGGTCCACCCTCTTCAGGGCGTCGACTCCCTATCAGATTTTGTTGCTTCTTTAAGAAATTAACATCGACAGCTATTTGTCGATATTGTTCGGAAATCATATCGATATAATGCTTCATCATGTCCTTAACTTTGCCAAGGACATTAGATGCAATCGACTCATAGCCTCGATCATCAACCCGTCGTTCCATTGGCCTAACAATTTGATTTGGCATTGCCTGTTGACCCACAGGAACAATGTTAGAATTTGAAACTTGGCCTCCAACATTTGTGGAGCCAACTGACTTGCCATAGGCGTAGTCACACTAGGAGGAGCCGGTAGTAAAGGTACATTCGAAACCATACTCCCTCTCCCAATAGGGTTAGTCATAGGCATCCCTTGACTTCCATTCATCAATGCTGGATTGCCACTAGGTACTAAACCCCCATTAACATTCATTCGAGAGGAGTAGGCCATTTGTAATCGTGCTTCTACTCCCTCTGCCCGCGTAATAGCGGTGTCTATGTCTGCCAAGGCCACACTGCTCAATTGTACTTGGATATTAAAATCCAACCCATGCAAAAAGTATTGCAATTGGCCAGCTGGTGGAATGGGAATGTAAGTTTGTAACTTATGGAATACTTTCTTCAGCTTCTTGGCATATGCTTTTACATTCTCATGAGGATCTTGACGTGTTACATTCAAGACCCGCAACCAATATTGGCCACCTCTTTCAGGGGCATATTCCACTCGAAAAGCTGCATAGAATTGATCAATGGTGGTTATGGTTACAGACTCTATGCTGTGATACCATACCACAGCCCTTCCTTTTAACGTAATATTGAAGAACATCATGAGATGTCCCTCGTCTTGGATGCGATAATTGAACATCAATCTTTGAAATTCACAAATGTGAAATTCTGCATCCTCTTCCACTAACTCATTAGAAATGGGCAAGGGAACTCCTAAGGCTGGTAAATTGGGCGTCCCTGCGGGAATTGCAATAGGCTGTGCCATGGTGACAGTCGAATTAGCAATAGGAGCTTGAACGGGTGAATTCACCCCCCCACTTGAAGTGGGTAGACTTGGTGGAGGAGAGGAAGATCTTACACTTCCTCCTGCACCTAATGGAATAGGTGGAGTAGTTAAATGACTAAGACCACTACTTTGTATACGTACTGGGCTACTCCTTTGAGGAGAATAATGGCTTACAATCTCTAACCACCGTCTAGCCCTCTCAGCACATTCTGCTTTTTGGATTTCAGCTTGACGGTCCTTGTTAGAGGACATAAACCAACTTCCTTTTGGTCCCTAGAAACCCTAGATCCAAAAACCACCACTTATAAGTGGCTCTCGGCAGACGCACCACTGACGGGACCTAAAATGGGCCGGCACTCGCTATGGCACTAGCCGGACCTCATGCTCATGACACACAAACACCCTCATGGCCTTGCGGACCAAGAGCGTCTATCAAATGCTAAAGGACAAACTACCCTAAAGCTTAATTTATGCGTTCATAGTTTATAGTCCAACATTTTCCTTAAAACCCCTCAAAGGGAGAATCCTTATACATTGGCAATGCCACGATCACACACACATAGGAGGCACTCAACCGACTAATAGTCGGAGCCCCACTGCAGCTCTCCTACATCGCAAGGATTGGCCCTTTGATGCGCTGCTAAACATATAACACATATGAGCACAAACTCCTCTCTTTTATATTTCTCGTATTTCCAGGAGATATACCATGCTTCCTCACTCCACAGTCCCTTAGGAAACCGACCCTCTACACTACGGCAAGGGATAACCTCACACTCTCAATCGTGGGTCAAAGTCCTAAGAAAACAATTGCTATGCAGTCCAGGAGATTTTCATTCGATACCATGAACCATGCATAGTGCATAATGTGAATGGTTTAGTGCACAAACAATAGAAAATCAACATTGTGCATCGTGCGAAACCAATCTTTTCATAATTTCCATGCTAACGTTTATGTATTGAAACGAGGAGAGACACCGAGCCTTATGCTCATGCTACCTTTTCCTTTATTTTAAAGCAACGTCCTATAGCCATGATGCAACACATAAATCAGATTTAAGATTGTACTTTAATGCTCAAACTCCCCTCTCACTCTACCATTTAATGTTTTGCAATCGTTGATAGGTGTAAGAGTCGTTTTATGTGTATTTCTTTGTAGAGAAAGCAATAAACATGAATGAAAACATAGAAACGAGGGTAAACCGAGGCTAACCTCATGCTCTATCATCGTTATAAATTGCACAAACACTTATATGATTTTCTAGAATTGTTCTTTTATCGTTTCCTAATTTTCTCCCATTTAAAACCCATTTTCCACCATTTTTTGGTATTTTTTCTTCTATTGTCTTCAATAAAAAATGACTAGAAATTGAGATTGATTATGGACTATGGCCCTGAGGTTTCTTGACAGCAAAATTTCAAGTTTTATTGATGTTATATCTCATGTTTCCCCTTTATTTTGCAAAAAAAACCCCATTTTGCCTCTTAAACGCGTGCTTTACGGGTTTTATACCATTAATTTCAGCCATAACACTTATGATTTTCTGATTTTCTAAGCATAAACTGATCAAACTCATAGCAAACAACAACATAATGCATAATCAGCCCATGGGAACAATATTTCATCACCCAAATAGCATAAAAACTCATTTTTTCTTCAAAAAAATTGAATTACCGCTTAGGCTTTGTGTCTCGGGATCTCGGTTTTGCTATGGGACTGCGTGTCAGCCCTCATTCAATGTCTAACATCTTCAAAATCAGCACTCTTCATGCCTTCATCCACCCGGAAGCAATCCGGTCTCATCCAGACAAGCTTTCCTCCATCATTCGTCATTGTCTTCTTCCACACAAGAACAACCCCTTAAGGGAGAGAGAGGGAGAAGAGAGAAAGATTGAAATCAGAGATCTCCATTGAGGCCACCATTTGACGGGTGAAGCACGGCGATAGAGTTAGCATCCAGAGGGGAATCAATGCCCATGATCATTGGGGGGGTTGTTTGAAGGCTGAAGATTGCATGATCAACATGATGGCGCATTTTTCGGCCGCCTGATGGCGCCTTCATCCTCCACCATTTGATGCATCCTCTTCATCCAAAGTTTCATGCTACATCTAAAATTTGGGCTCCCAAGGGTCACTTACCCATTTGACCAAAGTTTTGTCCACCTCTTCGCATCTTGACCATTTCCTTGGCCATTTCGCCGTTCGGACTCCAAATCGAGCTCTGAAAAATCTTGGGCGTTCGACTTGACATCCCGCATTGACCCGTAACTCTTGACAACCCACACGGCAGTCTAAAAAATTATCAAAAATCAACAAGCGTCGCTTGGGCGCCTTTAAAGTACTTTGACTCTTAAAATCGTCCTAGGTCGAGCCGCCGCCTTCGACGTTGAATATTTTTCCCTTGATATTCGTAATTTTTAGCTATTTTTAAGCACTTCTCGGCATCAAAATTCTGCTCTCAGGATGCAAGTTGATAGCTCGTGGCCACATGAATGGCAAAATGTTTACTCTTAATGCTACCTTGCCAGAGCTGAATTCAGCTATGTTTGCCCCATGGTTCTTGCACTATCAGAGACTTGGAAATTTGGCATAAGAGAGTGGGGCATGTAAATTTGCAAAGGCTGCAAATTATGCAGAAAAAACAGCTTGTTACAGGTTTACCCAAGTTCCAATATTTAGATATTGGTCATGTATGCGATGCTTGCCAGTTTGGTAAGCAGTCAAGGTTGCCATTTGTCAGGCATGTAAGGCAGAGTACACGTCCAT
The DNA here is from genome assembly GCF_053477565.2 of Lygodium microphyllum. Classification (NCBI taxonomy): domain Eukaryota; kingdom Viridiplantae; phylum Streptophyta; class Polypodiopsida; order Schizaeales; family Lygodiaceae; genus Lygodium; species Lygodium microphyllum. The sequence continues at coordinate 17,297,468 of NC_141163.1, forward strand.
TGGAGTTAGTGCACTCTGATGTTTGGGGGCCAGCCCATAATGCATCCATGGGAGGCTCGAAGTATTATGTGACATTCATTGATGATTACAATCATTATACTTGGGTTTACACTCTGAAGACAAAGGATGAGGTGTTTGCTATTTTTCAGCAGTGTAAAAAGCAAGTTGAAAAGGAATTTGACTGCTATATCTCTTACTTGAGATCAGATAGCGGTGGGGAGTATGTGTCAAATGAGTTTGACAACTTTCTGGTTGAAAATCGCAAGGCAGCTTACCTGCAGCTACACTCCTCAGCAGAATGGGGTAGCTGAAAGAAAGAATAGGGTCTTGATGGAAGCTGCTCGTGCCATGATGAATGAGAAGAAGATGCCGCTCTATTATTGGGCTGAGACTGTTATGGCAGCCATGTATATCTTGAATCGGACTCCCATTGCAGGTATTCATGAGATGATACCGTTTGAGAAGCTGTATGGCTATAAGCCGGATGTAAGTCACATGAAAGTCTTTGGCTGTCTTGCTTATGTGCATATTCCAGATGAAAAAAGAAAGAAGCTGGATCCAAAAGGGCATAAGTGTGTTTTCATTGGATATTCACAGGAGAAGAAGGCATACAAATGCTATGATCCCTCTACCAGGGAGACGTTGGTGAGTAGGGATATTATTTTTTATGAGATGGGTTCTTGGTATGTATCACCGGCTACAGTGCCATCGGATATGCCTTCTACTCATGTATCTATAGTTGATATGCAGCAGAACACTGCTATGATAGAACCTAGTAGTCAAACAGTATCCCATGGACAGGGAGATTGAGGAGCTCACCGTCCACTGACACCAGTATGTGAGTGAGGGGGAGATATGATGTCATAGACAGCAAAGGAAAAGAGAAAGTTACTGAGGATGTATATGGGATGATGACACCTGGTAGAATGACTTCTGGATATGAGTCTACTGACACTTTAGACAGTAAACTTGGTATTCCGACTGTCTATACGCCTGGCGCAAGGCAGAGCAAGGACATTCCGTCTCATGAGAGAGGGGAATCGAGCAGTGCACCACAGCCTAGATGCACAGAGGGTCAAATACTCTGTTGACAGGTTGACATATAGTGGCTACACTACAAAGCATTATGCTTACATGACAAAAGTGATGGAGATCAAAGAACTAGGTACATATGCTGAAGCAGTGGAAGATGAGAATTGGTGTGCAGCCATGGATGAAGAAATGAATGCCTTGGCTGAAAATAAGACATGGGATCTTGTGCCACTGCCTAACGGAAAAAAGACCATTGGCTGCAAATGGGTCTACAAAATCAAATGTAAGTCGGATGGCAGTGTGGAAAGTTACAAAGCCAGGCTGGTTGCTAAGGGGTATGCCCAACAGTATGGACTTGATTATGAGGAAACATTCATCCTTGTTGCAAAGATGGCAACCATACGCACTGTGATTGCTTTGGTTGCTGCTAGAGGCTGGAAATTACAGAAGATGGATGTGAAGAATGCCTTTCTTAATGGTGACTTAGCAGAGGATGTCTATATGGTTCAGCCAGAAGGATATGTTCACCCTGATTTTCAGCATTATGTATGCAAGCTGAAAAAGGCACTGTACGGGCTGAAGTAGGCTTTGAGAGCTTGGCATGCTAGGATCAGTAACTACTTGTAGAGGTTGGGATTTATTGTTGGTAGGGTTGATCACAGCCTATTTACAAAGAAGACTAACAGTGGCTTGGTAGTGCTGGTCATATATATTGATGATTTGATAATCACTGGTAATGATGACTTGGGCATACAGCATGTAATGAAGATGCTGAAATCTGAATTTTACATGAAAGATCTAGGTGAATTGAAGTACTTTTTGGGTATTGAGGTAATCAAGGCTGAAAATGGTTTATGGCTGATGCAGAAACATTATGCCATGGAAATGCTGAAAAAGTATGGCATGGCTGAATGCAAACCATTGGATACACCCCTTGATCAGAATGCCAAGTTGGACATTAGCACTGGAGCTGAAATTTAGGATGTGACTATGTACAAGCAGATGGTTGGAAGTCTAATCTACTTGACCATCACTAGGCCAGATTTGAGTTATGCAGTTGGGCTCATATGTCAGTTTATGCAGAAGCCCAGGAAGCCATATTTGGATGCTGTTAGGCGGATTATGAGATATGTTAAGTCCACTTTAGATTATGGGCTATTCTATATGAGAGATAAGCCCTTGAAACTAGTTGGATACACAGATGCGGATTGGGCAGGATGCTCATATGATCGCAGATCTACGAGTGGTTATGCTTTTGGCTTTGGAAGTGGCATGATCAGCTGGAGCAGCAAGAAGCAACCAACGGTTGCATTGTCTAGTACTGAGGCAGAGTACAAGGGTGCTGCATTGGCAGCATGTGAGATTTCATGGCTGCTCAAGCTTATGGCTGATTTGGATATTTATGTGGATGCTCTAGTGACCTTATTATGTGACAATCTCAGTAGTGTACTCCTGGCAACAAATGCAGTATACCATGCTAGGACAAAACACATAGAGGTACACTACCATTTTATCAGAGAGATGGTTCTTGCATGGAGAGTAGATCTTATGCATGTGAAGACTGATGAACAGGTTGTAGATATATTTACCAAGTCTTTGGGTAAATATAAGTTTAGTAGCTTTAGAGAGTTACTTGGAGTTCATCAGATGATTTGAGCTTGAGGGGGAGTGTCAAAATATAAAGCTCATATTATTCTCATGTTAGTATGTATGACCGACATTAGCTATGTCCAGCTGTATCAGCAAGTGTGGGACATTAAATAAGTCGGTGGTCTTAGACCCAGTGTGAATGGTCCTATGGACCTTACTATTGTATACACTTATGCTATGTGTGTGGTTATGAGATAATTAATGGAAGAAGAAGAGAGCAAACTTGCTCTTCACTCTATCTCTGTCTCTCTCAATCTCTACATAACAGTGGTTCCTTGGCCATGAGCGGCTCTATTTTGACCTTGGAATTCCCCCTAGCGATGCCCTCTGCCAAGCTTGGGACACTCCCTCTTGAAGTGTTCGGGCTCGTTGCAATGGAAGCAACGTGGGTTGAGATCATTGCTTTGTGTTGGAACAAAGTTGTTGATAGCATTGACCCTAGCTTTCTTTCTTTGGCCCTGATTCTGACCCTATGCTCTTTTAGTCTGAGCCTTATACATGCCCTTATTCTGATCTTTGTAAGGCCAAATCTTATTGTTCCTTGGTTTGGTCTGCACCTCCTGTACTATTGGAGGAGCTCGAATGAGTGTGTCTTGTAGGTCCATTGGGTGCATTGATTCCAATCGAGTGTTTATGGGTGGATTCAACCCAATACAGAATTTTGACACCTGCTGTGTCATATCCATTGGGAGTGCATACTTTAGGAGTGAGATGAACTTTGAATAATATGCTTCAAGGGATAATCCTAGCTGCTTCAAGTCATAGAATTCATTCATCCTTTGTGTGCAGTGTAAGCGGGTGGCAGATACCTCCCTCGCATAGCTTCCTTAAGCTTATCCCAAGTGACTGTCCCCTCCGAGATTGCTTGGTCTCTACACCATTGTTTCCACCAAAGTCTCGCTTCAACTGTAAGCTTAAGTTTGGCAAGCATGGCTTGGTTAGTAGGTGCAGTTCCTATTGCCTCAAAATAGTCCTCCATGGACTCAATCCAGATCTCGGCGTCGGCTTGAACAGTCCTTCCCTTGCCATCAAACTCAGGTGGCTTAATTTGTTTGAGAAGGAATTTCTTCTCTTGAGCCACAGTTGGACTTAGTGCAGGAGTCGAATTTGGAATTTGCGCTTGGGGTTGCATCTGAACAATAAGATTCTTTATGTTAACATCTTATCATACGTTCCCATATTATGTTAATATGACTAGCACAGCTTTTTAGCTAAGTGATTTAATCACTTAACACCTCAGTTAACATTTATGATCAAGATAGACAATTGTAAAAAGTCTTATTTATTCATGAAGGCATATCCCTTTGAGTGCATTTATTTTGGATAAGTAGGACTGGCTGATTGATACATTAGTTTGGGGAAAATAGGATTGTGTTACAATCGGCTACAGTGATGGAATAATAATATGGAGTGGGGTCATGGATTTTCAGGAAACGGTAAGTCATAGGAAGCTTGGGGTATCCCTTCCTTTGATACCCGTTCTTCTCATAGCGCCCTAACACTTTGATTCTGAGCAGAGATCACCCGGGTCACTTCTTCATAGACATACTTGTTCTGCTTGACTTGCCGACCGCCAACATGAAAAGTTGTGTTTACGCGAGCTTCGACAAATATGAACAGCTTCACGATCTTTAAATCCCCCATCCACTTGATTATCTTTAAGTTGGTTTGAAGGTACGCAAGTCGGTGGGCTACTATGTAGTATATTTCTAAGTCTCTCATCCATCTCCGTTCCTCATACAGGGGCGACGGATTATAGATGCGGTCCAGAATATTCATCATGCCAAGCCTCTGACGATAATTTGAAGCATGCATTGCAGTCACGAACATGACCTAGAACACCAAGAACTTGCCCCATGCTTCATGACTCTGCAACCCACCATCCATAAGTGAGTAAAGAAATGTTTTCAACAGAAAACACTGCTCTATTCTACTCATTCTCCCCTGTTTACCCCCTTATTCCCTTTATTTTCCTCCATTAAGTTCCCTTATAATCTTTAAATCTCGTTGGTTTGCTCTAATTCCAACTGTAACGTGTTCGCTTGACCACTTGTGGGACACGTCTTAGCAGCCCATCGAGGGGGAGTCTAGAAAGCACCACCTGGCACTTGCAAGGAATGCCACATGGTTTGCGATCTAGGTCTTCCCGAGTCTACCCCAAAGTGGAAGTATCCGGCCATTCCCACTTAGGACTGACTTGAAGTCAGGGTTTCTTTCCTATCAGCCAAGTCTCTAGGACATAGCTAGCATCGAGCTCCAGATGAACCACTTTGCGTAGGAACAATAGAGTCGAAGCGGATTTATGCTGCACTTGGTTCATGGAGAATGGAAAATGAGAGGGATGCGAAGCTCAACCTTTCTGCCCATAAGGCATAGTCCCATTCCGCTCCCCTAAACAACATAAATCAGGATTCTAACTCAACTGACTCTAGGTCTTCACAGTCTCATTATCACGTCTTTTGAGAAAAGTTCCCAGCTAATCGGGACCACCCTTCTGTAAGACGGACCCAAGCCGTGTCCACTACACTTTCCTCTGGTTTCTTAGTTATCTAATTACCTACCACATTATGTTTGACATGAAAAGGCAGCTTCCTTAATTAATCAATTTAAACACAGGTTCCTTCACATAACTTAGGCACTGAAAAAAAAAAAGTTAAGCAAGTTCCTTTTCCAAATATTTGACAATTATTTATCATAGTCTTGGAATACATCAAGTATCATGCCCGAAGTTTGTCCCAGCAATCAACAGGATTGCTGCTCCAAGTTTCGCCCGTAGACTAGTACACGGGCCTCGAGATCCCATCTCGAGTCACGTCGACCTCTTGTGTGGGATCCGGAGGCAAGGGATTTACAGCCAGAGCCTCCCCTGGCACCCAAGCGTCCTCCCGCTCCAAGCAGCACCCACAGAGAGACCTCTCGCGGCGGGTTCGGTCCATGTACCCGGCGCGGCTAAACAACCCCCTTGGATAGGGCTAGGCAGACAGTCGGAGGTAACTGAACCTATCTCTCCCTCTAGGCTATTAACTTGAAGCATTAAGTATTTGGACTTGAATTAGTTCCTTGAGCAAAGAAGTTCAAACAATGTACCTAAGTGTACAATCACGATCATTTCTGTGGTCGTTCATACGACCAACTACTAAGGTGTGATTCCTTTTTCCCAAATACTCCCAGCATTCAATCTTGGACCGTTCACAACTTGGAGAGATTCCAAGGGCTTGGCAAGCCAAGTTGCTTTTTTACCCTTTTCCTTTGGGTTAGGGTTTATACCCTACCGACCCCAATTATCATTACCTTAGTTCTCCTTGTGAAATAGATCTTAGACAACCCCGTTGTCCTCGGTTGGTCAATTTTCTTCTTGGCAAATCACAATTTCCCTAAGTATAACAAATTGGTCCCCAAGAGAGAGAGTTGGAGTAGGGCGACTACTTGAGTTCTTAACAAATCTAGCTTGTAATTAGATCTCGCCTCCCTTGGCCTAAGATGTAGTAGTAGCATCTTATGATTTAGTTGCTATAGCATCTGACCTTGCAGACTAGTTGCACGAGATAGGTAGCAGTGTCTATCTTGAGGAATTACATCCCTTTGTCGATATTACTAGTACTCGTGTCCTAAGTCCTAGTACCCTCTCATTACTCGTAGCATAGAATGATCTAAATACGAGAACGCTGGATTAACTCTGCAAGTGCCTATCTTTTCATATTGAATGTAACTATCACTTCATGCATGTTGTATCCTATATGCTTTTCACCAATTGAAATATAACCCTTTTTTCTTTCATACATCTACTTACACATGCAAGTTATGCTATGTGCCGTTATAATGATATTGAAATAAAAACATAATCTTTTCCTTTCCCATGCAAGTCACGCGAAATAGAATGCAGTTGCTTATGCAAAAATATAACCCTTTTATTCCTCTCCATAGCAACTACATATTCTTTAATTAAACATCCTTCTACGAATCAACCTATTTACGGTCATCACAAGGGATTTTTTTATTGCACAAATGCATTGTGTACATCATAACTCATTCTTGCCAACGTAAGTTACCCAATGCAAACCTTCCAATGCACATGAGCATCGCAATATATATTTAACCTATGTGCGTGATGCAACTAGGACATTATTGCATGAGTGCATCTTTTAACACATGAACCATATATTCAAGGATGCAACAACCTTTCATCATGATGGTGCGAGGAATATAAGTACCTTGTCATGCAATTTAAAACTTTTTCGAACATCCCTATGATCTTTTTAAAACAAAGCGTTCTAATAATGCAATTAAGTTTCCCCTATGCGAATTTATACTTAATTCGCCCATATCATGCGGAAAAGAAAAGGGTGAATTTGATGGAACCTGAACATTCGTAGGAGGGGTATTATCGGTTCTTGCGCTTTGGGTGGAGACTCCTATAAGGGATCCTCTTACTCCCGCATGCACTCCTCTTGTGTGGCGCTTTGGGGCCATTGCAATAGGGACTTGGGAATAAGTTGGGTAGGTGGAGGGTGTGCTGAAATTCTCTGCAAATTGGCAGTCCTTCCTTCCCGCAGGAGAACTCCCTTCGCAAGTGAGTTGTACCCTTTTGCGGTCTGCGGGTGAAACATCCCCTAGGAAGCTTTTTTATGGAAGCTTCTAGGAAGCTTCTTTGAAGATTTTTTTCTTTTACTTCTTGGTTTCTGACAAGGGCCCTGATAACATTGTGATGGAGACGAAGATGATGATGATGGGGGTGGCAGCGTCCTGGCAGCCTGGGGGGTGGCGCTGCGTGTCAGGTGGAGGGGGGCGTGACGTGTAGGCGACAGAAGGGGGCGGCATTTCTGAAGACCACGGGGGGAGGGGGGGGGAGGGAAGGGGGGGCACGCTACGTCTGAGCCCATGAGGGAGGGGGGCTCCCCTTTTATAGTGGGGAGGGGGTGGTTTATGGGGGGGGGAGATGGCTATTTAGCGGCCGCCACCCCTCCACCTGGGGGGTGCATGCCCCCTCTCCCACTCATACTCCCTCTCTCTCTCTCTCTCTCCCCACCATGCTATCGACAGGGGGAGAGAGAGAGAGGTAAAAAATTTAAAAAAATTTTAAAAAAGGGGGGTTCTCATGGGGGGGCATGGGAGAGATGTTACAACTAGCTTAAACTTCACATATGATGGCACCTTGAGCTCAAGATATTTGGTAAATCTAGAAACTTTAATGCATATTTACTAGGTTGATGAGGTGATTAAGGACCATTGAGGTATGGTTTGAGAAAGTGTATGAGGCATTAATGTGTCTGTAGTTGAAGAAAGTGTATGCAGCCTTGATGTGTTTGAGAAAGTTATGAGGACTCAATGTTTTTTGTAGTTGAATAAAGTGCATAAGCAATGCAATTACAATAGTACACATAGAGGTGCTTACTTCAAAAAATTAGGATTTTGGTTTAGCAATTATATTAAGCATTCAGTATAACCTATAATTGATTCAAAGATAGATACTCTAGATATTTAAGGATTGAATATAAGCCATGATTTATGATAATTAGTAGTGATGATTAGGGTATTCAATTTAAGTAGCCTAATTTATGTGTTTAAATGTGTGATTAAGAAATCGTTTACTAATATGGTTAAGTGTTTGATTAAGAAAATTCTATACAATGGAGATTATCTCATGTTGGAGCATCTAAATGAATAGCTTGGAATTTGAACCAGGACAACATTTTGATATCTAAACTAGGCCGTGTAAGCTCAGAATAGATCTCAAGCCCCTCCACTTTTCATCTAGCAAAGAGAGGTAGGTGGACCCTAGGAATAATAGCTAAAAGTGGGTGAATGATGAAAGTTGCAAAATTGTTCAATGAGGATGGAAATTGTTTTAAATAAAATATATTTCCCTTTTGGAATGTTCTTGAACAAAGTAATTCTAATTGCACTCTACATGGCGACAATAGCATCACAATGGGCTTTTCCATAGGGACAAAAAAAAATCCATGACATCATGCTAGCATCTACTCTAATCCGTAGATTTGAGGTCAATGAGGGAGATTCTTCACAAGCTAAAGAATGAAGCAAGAAGTGCAAAGATCCAAGTAGGAAGATGCATCTAGTGAGGGAGATCATACTCTATCATCAACGACTCCTACCCATTGGATGATGCTTGGGTGAAATCAACAAAGGCAATGGTGGAGGAGGTTAGGGTAGAGTCTCATGAGCAAAGAGCACCTGCTACATGTATTAGCACAAATACCTTGAGAGAACAAGAACAAGGGATGAGGAAGAGGATGGGGATGATGATGAAGTCAAAGAACTTGGCAAACTAGCACTTAATTTTGGCTATGCACAAGGAGCTCTATTAGTGCTCCCATAGCTCTCAGGGATTGCATCTCCATCAGCTAATATAAGACATATGAGATAAGGAGTCTACCATAATGAGCATTTGTGAAGTCTTGACTACTCTACTAAAAAGAAATCAAATTTTTTGATTGATATTCCATTGTAGCTAATACTAGACACATACTCTCTAAGAATATAGTAAATTATAATAGTACTATCTAATCAATGCATGCATTGCAAGGAAAACATTGAAGACAATGTTAGAGAGAGAACTAGGGACAGAGAAAGAGGAGAGAGAAGACTTCAGAAGAGAGAGAAATACTGTAGGAAGAGAGAGAAGAGTGATGAGGAGAGAGAAATACTAGATTTAGAGAGAGAAAGACAGGAAAGAGAGAGAAGCCATAGAAGCTGTGAGCAAGATGGGAGAGAAAGACTGTAATTGTATTAATGTGTCAAAAAGATATGAAAATTTACACGTCCTCTCCTTTTATACCAATGTCAGTGTGACATGGCATAATATCAATATTATTTACACTAAAACCTTATTCCCAGCTTCTTATAATCCATCCCTTCCTAAAAGTTTTTGTCCTAAAAAACAAACCTAGAAAACTAGAAAAATATGGATAGAACAGAGTACTATTCTATTTTTTATAGCTTTACAAATGGAAAATGAATGAAGTATGACCAACTATATGGACTAAGATTGAAGAGCGGAAGTAAGCCTCAACTATATACATGATCTAAAGTACTTTAAAAGTATATGGAGCCATAAAGTCTTCAACAAATAATCTCAAAACAAAGTAGACAACTTGCTATGTAAACAGACCCTGCTGGACCAAATCTGCCATAACTTCTAGTACAAGTGTCCAAATGAGATGTACCATATATCAAAACGGAGCTCTTGAGGAGTACTTTAAGCCCATGTAGATAGCTTAATTCTTCTAAAAATTAGGCACGATAAAAATTGTTCTAAAAGAGTGTGTTGTCCTGAACCTGTTTGCATCATCACTAGCTCCATAAGCAATAGGCTTCCACCAATGTATCCCTTAAGAAAGGAAACTCATCCAATATAGAATGAGGTCTCCAAGAAGCTTCCTCAGGTGGTAAACCTCTCCATTTGATCAAATATTCCACGATAGAATGAGATCAAAGCTTTTTCTCACGCTGACCTATAATAGCCTCTAGGATATACTGAATAAGACCATCTTCATCAATAAGTGGTAGCTCATCAACTATATCCACTGGATCACCATAAAAGGGCTTGAGCTGACTAACATGGAATACATTATGAATCTTTGTGGAAGAGGGAAGCTCTAGTCTGTATGCCAAATCTCCAATTTGCTTAAGGATTCGATAAGGACCATAAAACTTGTGGGCAAGCTTATTACTAGATCCATCTTTTAATGTAGAGTACTCGGACTTGGGCACCTTTAATAAAACCAACTCCCCTTCTTGGAACTCTAAAGGCCTCCTCTTCTCATCAGCATACATCTTCATTTGATCTTCAGCCTTCCTTAGATTCACTTTACGTTGTTGAAGAAAGGTCTGCATTCTTTCTAACTCTTCCTTCCCATGAGGATTGATCTTTTCATTAAAGATGACTGTGGGTAAGGGCACCTTGTAACCATACAAAGCCTCAAAGGGTGAAACTCCTATACTAGCATGAGTAGAATTCTTATAAGAAAACTCAGCCAAGTGTAACCAAGAATCCCATGAAGTTTGGACATCATGGCAAAAATGGTGAAGATAAGTCTCCAACCATTTATTGACTCTTTCTGTCTGTCCATCAGTTTGAGGATGATAAGCCGTAGATGGAGCCAATTTAGTGCCCATAGATGTAAATACCGCCTACCAAAAGCTACTCATAAACTTTGAGTCTCTATCATGGACAATCACCTGCGGCAATCCATGTAGTCTAAAAATCTGCACCATGAACTGACTGGCCACTTGAGAAGCAGTAAATTGAATCTTGGTTGGAATAAAATGGGCTGCCTTGGTGAGTCTGTCCACCACCACATCTATATTATTCCATCCCTTCTTGGTAGTAGGTAAGGCAGTAATTAAATCCATAGTAATATGAGTCCATTTACATGTAGGAATAGGTAATTGCTATAACAAACCTCCTGGCTTATGGGTGATGTCCTTATTCTGCTAACAAGGCATACACTTCATAACAAAGTCCTTGACATCTTTCCACATTCCTTTCCAATAGAAACTTTTACTGATCCTATCATAGGTCTTGAAAACTCCTAAATGTCCAGCCAGAGGTGAAGAATGTAGTTCCTCCATAATTTTCCACGTAAAAGAAGAAGTAGAAGGAATAACAATCTTGCCTTTCAACCAAATAAGGCCATTTTTAAGCTGGTAATGCAAGTTTTCTTCCATAAGACCTTGCTGTAATTTCTGAAAAATATGGTTGAATTCTTCATCCAAAAGATAAGCCTCCTATAATTCTTCAATCCAGTCATTATGCAATTCTGTCATAGCTGAAACTTTGCAAGCCCACATACAAGAAAGAGAATCAGCCACTATGTTATCTTTGCCCCTTGTATGAGTGATGTCAAAATCATAATTCTGTAATGTAGCTACCCAATGACGTTGCTTTGGAGTAGGATTGAACTGAGTAAGGAAATACTTAAGTACCCTGTGATCACTATGTACTCTGAATCGGCTGCCATATAAGTAATGGTGCCACTTCTTAATTGCATGCAAGATAGCCAACATCTCCTGGTCATAAACATTCATGGCCATTTCTTTATCTATAAGCTTACGGATCTCAAATGCAATTACTCCATGCTCCTGTAGCAAAACAGCCCCAATGCCACGGCCACTAGCATCACACTGTATAGTAAATTCTTTGGGAAAGTCCAGGCATACTAAGATAGGAGCAGAGGTAAGGAGTTTCTTTAACTGGTTGAAGCTGCTATCTGCAAGAGCATCCCAAAAGAAAGCCTCCTTCTTCAACCTATCAGTCAAATGAGCTGCAATGGCGGCATAATGCTTAATGAAGCGGCGATAGAATGAAGATAAACCAAGGAATCCTCTAAGAGAGGTAGTAGTAGTAGGCGTTGGCCAATCTTTTATACATTGCACCTTCTTGAGATTAGTCTATATTCCTTTTTCACTGACAATATGTCCCAAGTATTCCACTTCAGTCTGCATGAAAGAACACTACACTTCAAGCTGGGAAGGGATCTGCTCGGATTTGATGAGGGCAAGGGGAGAGAGAATAAAAAAAGAAATAAACAAAGATCGCGAAGGGTGAAAGGGAAAAAAGAGTAGGAGCAGGAGAAGGGGGAAGGAGGAGGAGGAGGAGGAGAGGAGAAGGGGAAGAAGAAGAATGAGAATGAGAGAGAAGAGAGGAGAAATTGCAGGCTGTAGCCATGCACCCTGCAGAGCTGCAGGGCTAGCTGTTCCCAAACCTATAGGCCATGATCCTTGGAGGGCTAAAGCTTGAGAGGAATAACTAGAATCTCCATTTGAATGGACAACAGAAGGCAGTAAAGGTCCATTCAGGGAGTCACTGAAGGAAAATTTTGGCTGAACAGACTGAGAATACAAGACTGCTCCAAAGGTAGGGATTGAACTCTTTGAAGGAGGAATTGCTGAACCAGCCCCACTCACCACCTTAGGACCACTCATTTTTACCCCTTTCTGTTGAGGTGGTTCAGGGGACATCCGTGGGACCTACCTAGCATGGATCAGTCAGCCCGTAGCTGTTTGTTAGCCGTAGACAGACCTTTTCAAAGCATCGGTCCAGGAGAGAAATGGAAGCATGAGTTTGCCAACTGACATAAATGCAGACCTGAGTATGGAGGCCTCTTGCAGGTGTATGCGGATTGGGTAAAGAACCATCACAAAAGAACATCGGGATGTAGACTATTCACAACTGTAGTAAATGCATGTGCTTGGGGTTGTATGGTCACTACTAAAGTAGAAGAAGTAAATGCATTGATATGTTGTGTTGACTTGTTGTGGTTGCAGCTCATTTGTGATTGTGGTTGCAACTGTGAATGCATTGTGATGATGGTGCAGCAACACGAGCTGCAATAGACGATGCATTAACATTGTGCTAAGCTGAGCAACAGTAACAATTGGACTGGAAGAAGTCCCACAGCTGATAATCATTTTCAGGAAGCATTGTTGGGAAAACAGTCCATAGTTGACAATAATAATGCATTTTCAAGATCTTAGCAATGGCCAAGGACCATTTGAGGACGATCAGATGCTTGAAGAGCTCAGCCAACTCTACAACACCTTGCATGAGCATGAGACATAGTTCTCTAGCAAACCCAAGCAATTAAAGGTGGAAGCCAAGCAAATGCTCATTAAATTGATACCCATGGTCAATGCAGAGGCTCAAGGAGATCTCATGGAATCTTTGAGAACCTTGTGCAGCAATGGTATTAATCTTTGGCAATCTCTTCGAGGGAGAAAGGGAGTTTGGCTGCTCACATCATTATTAGGACGGCTATCTAAGCAACGACAACATCAAGATGAATCCATTGCAACACTAATCTCCATTCTTAATGCAGAGGTCAATGCCAGCAAATGGGCATGGATAAATGCGAGTGCAGGTGGCCTCCCTCCATTGGTTAATATACTTGGAACAGGTTCTACTAAGGCCAAGGAAGATGCTGCTATTATACTTGTTAATCTTTGTACTCATAGTAAAGAGGTTCGAGATTGTGTGGAGTTTGCTGAAACTCATCTACTAAAGAACGCTAGATTTAAAAGGCAAATGCTAGCATTAAATGCGATTTGGTGCAGTCATAAGGGGCAACTTCAGCCATCTTTACAATATGCGAGTGTTTCATTGGAGCATCATGATGACCCTTCATTCCAAATGCGACAAGGAAACCGATGCAGAGAATGAAAAAGATATTGCTGAAGGTAATCTTTATGAGAGTCAAATGAAAGAAGGACTCCAGCTCAAGGAAGAAGATTGTGGGCAGATTGTTGATCAAATTGAGCAAACTACTAATCATACTTCCCCAACCACACGAAATACAAAGGATGACGCAATGATTGTTTTGGCATATGCAGCCTTGTATGCTTTTGAGTGCATCACGGGAGAATCAAAGACTCACTTTATGCTGATGGTTGAGGATTACATCCATAAGACACTGATTGACTTAGCCCTGTTTGCTTATGGTGTTGGGGATGATGATGTCAAGATTGTGGGAGAGAAGGAAGGAGTCTCACTTGTAGCTTTCTTGCTTGCACAATGGGGGAATACACACAGAGGTGGAGGCTGAAAACAGTTTTTCTCTTCTTAGTTGTGTAAGCCAAAGGAACTCTACTAACTAAGGTGGCATACTAACTGAGCCCACGAACTAGAGTAGATAAGGATAGCTATCATGTAGCTATTATTCATGGGCGGTGTACCAACCGCGTCTGCAACAACTGACAAGTCGGTGACATAAATACACAACGGTCACCCCGGCGTATCACGAGTGGAGCTCGATATCTCAACACTCCCACTCGAGCTCAATCCCAATTCCTGCACACCAAGCAGGTCTTTGAACTTGCGCAGCTTCTCTGCGCCCAATGCCTTCGTAAATATGTCAGCTACCTGATCCTCTATGCTGACATAAACTAGATCAATAAGACCTAGTAAAACCCTCTCCCGCACATAGTGATAATGCACCTCAATGTGCTTTGTTCTAGCATGATAGACAGGGTTATTTGCCAAGTGTATACTACTCATGTTGTCACAATAAATGACAACTGGCCCATCTGTAGACTGATGCATATCATAAAGTAGCTTATGCAACCAAGCTACCTCACATGCAGCCATTGCTGCACCCCTGTACTCAGCCTCTGTGCTCGACAAGGCAACTGTAGGCTGTTTCTTGCTGCTCCAAGTGACTGTAGCACTCCCAAAAGAGAACACATATCCACTGGTAGATCGTCTATCAGAAATACTACCAGCCCAATCAGCATCAGTGTATCCATGCAGCTGTATCTGAACCCCAGTCTCATAAAATAGTCCATACTGCAATGTGGACTTCACATACCTGAGTATGCGTCTAGCCGCATCCAAATGCGATTTCCTTGGAGCCTGCATAAACTGACTTACCAATCCAATAGCATAGCTCAAATCTGGCCTGGTAATAGTCATATAAATCAAGCTTCCTACTATGCGTCTGTACATAGTAGGGTCTTCCAGAAGCTCACCTGCATCTGCGCTCAGCTTCACATTCTGCTCCAAAGGAACTGAAATAGGCTTACAGCCTGTCATCCCATATTTGGACAACATGTCCAATCCATACTGCCTCTGCAAGAGCTGTATCCCACTTGGTGATCTAATCACCTCAATGCCCAAGAAATAACGCAGCTCTCCCAAATCCTTCATCTCAAACTTCTGCTTCAATAGCATTTTCACATGAAGGATATCTTCATCACTGTCACCTGTCATAATCAAATCATCAACATAAATGACAAGTAGCATAATACCTTTCTCTGTTTTTCTCACATAAAGTGAGAAATCTGCCTTGGAAATCAGAAAGCCAATAGTGACACGATACTGTCCTATCTTGTCAGACCATGCTCTAGGTGCTTGCTTCAAGCCATACAAGGCTTTCTTCAAACTGCAAACAAACTCAGGATGAACAGCATGCACATAACCTGGTGGCTGCTCCATATAGACCTCTTCTTGCAAATCACATGCAAGAAGGCATTCTTTACATCCATCTGATATAAAGACCATCCCTTTGATGCAGCCATAGCAATGACTGCTCTTACGGTTGCCATCCTTGCAACCGGACTGAATGTTTCTTCATAGTCAATGCCATATGTTTGTGCATACCCCTTGACTACTAATCTTGCCTTGTATCTGTTCACAGAACCATCTGCATTGTGCTTCACCTTATAAACCCACTTACAGCCAATTGCATTTTTACCTTTAGGCATAGGTACCAATTCCCATGTAGCATTTGTTTCCAAGGCATCCATTTCTTCATCCATGGCTTTCTCCCATTTTTCTTTTTCCATGGCTTCCTCAAAAGAAGTGGGTTCTGGTTCCTGTATCACTTTAACCATATATGCATAGTGAATGGTTGTAAATCCATCATATTTCAGCCTATCCACAGGATACCTAGCTCTCGTAGACCTGCGCAAAGTAGGTTCACTCCCAGGTGCTCTCAAAACATCCCTGGTCTTCCTTACTCCAGGTGTAACAATAGAGGGGATACCCAACTCATCATCAATGCTCTGTTCTGAACCACTGGATTCACCATCCACATAAGAGTGACCTACATTCACATCAAACATGGGCTGATCAACCTTCTCTTTTCCTTTTCGTGATACCTACATACCACTATCTGCATTGCTTTGAGAAGATTCTCCTGATCTCAATCTATCTATCCATGGCGAAGAATGTGAACCACTGCTAGAGGACGCTCCAGGTCTACTAATATTTTGTGACTGCTGCTGTGAATTCTGTGCAGCATTACCATTTTGTGCATCTACATCATCAATCACATTTACTGGTTTATACCAGCTACTCATCTCATCAAAAACAACATCTCTGCTCACTGTAAACTTACAAGCAGAAGGGTTATAGCATCTATACCCTTTTTTCTGCAGAGAGTAACCAATAAAGATGCACTTCTCAGCTTTTGGATCCAACTTCGATCTCAACTCATCTGGCACATGTACATAGGCAATGCAACAAAAAATTTTCAAATGAGAAATATCTGGTTTCCTACCAGTATACCTCTCCTCTGGACTCATTCCATGTATTGATGCAGTGGGAGTCCTGTTCATTATGTAGACTGCTGTAGCAACTACTTCAGCCCAATAAAAATCTGGCAAGTCTTTTTCATTGAGCATGGCACGAGATACCTCTCCAATATGCTTGTTTTTCCTTTCTGCAATTCCATTTTGTTGTGGGGTATGACTGCATGAATATTGCTGCTTTATGCCATGCTCCTGCAAGAACCTTGCAAACTCATTTGAGAGGTACTCTCCCCCTCCATCTGACCTTAGGCATTTTATTTGCAGGCCTGTTTCTTTTTCAACCATAGCTTTAAGAGTTTTGAAATGCCCAAAAACTTCACTTTTCTTTTTCATAAAATACACCCAAACTTTTCTGCTATAGTCATCAATAAAAGTAACAAAATAATGACAGCCTCCAAGAGATGCAGCTTTAGTAGTCCACACATCAGAGTGGATTAATTCCAATGGCTTCTTACTCTCTTGAACATGTCTAGGAAATGGTTTCCTTGCCTGTTTTCCAAACTGACAGGCTTCACATACCTTATACATTTCTGCAACCTTGAATCTAGGCAATCCTGCAACAATATTTTGGGCCTGCATTGATTTAAGTCGCTGTACATTAACATGACCAATGCGTTTATGCCAGATATCAATATCTGCAACTACACCGGTCCCATGTGCAAACATTGCTGCACTCAATTCAGACATGTCTGCATCCAACATAAACATTCTGTCCTTCTTCTTTCCTTTTGCTATCAAGCGACCTTTATTTTTCATATCCTCAACAAAGCATCCATGAGGATTAAATCTGACCTGCAAGCCCTGTTCAACCATTTGACCTACAGAAACCAGATTCTTGGTGATATTCGGGACATGAAATACATCGGACATGTATTTCTTTTTCCCATCCTGCATAGACAAAGGAATTTTTCCAATCTGCACAATCGGATGTGCAGTATCATCACCAGTCTCCACAAATCCTGGTTTTTCCATTTTCCTTGCATCCTCCATCCATTCTGCATGACCTGTCATGTGGTTTGATGCACCTAAGTCAACATACCACACATCGTTGCTTTCTTCTGCACTTGTCACAGAATTGTTCATGTGCTGCACCATAAACAAATGCTCATTTCTGTCATCACCCTGTCTACTAGAAGATGCATAATTTCCTTGTTGCAGTTTTCCATTCATGATGTCATTCTGCTTTTTATAGCAATCTTTAGCCATATGACCCATTTTACCACAATAGTAGCATTCAACATTACTGTTTGCATTTTGGCCTCTTTGCCATTCACCACGACCTCTTTGGCTCCCCCTGCCTCTAGAGTTACCACGTCCTCCTCCATAGGACTGGTTTTCTTGAGTTTGCTGCATATTCTGATTTCTACCACGGCCTCCAAATCGGCCTCCTCTACCTCTGCCTCTACCTCTTCCAGCATTTGAGTAGAAGACAGTTTCTTTTGAAGTTCCTCCTGAAGAAGATGCACCACCATTTCTCTGCTCCTCAGAAATTAGAAGAGCAATCAACTCCTCAAAATCAGGAAATCTTTCACGAACTGAAATGGATGTCCGAAACTATGCATAATCCTTTCCTAGACCATTCAAGGTCACAGAAACTAAATCATCATCTTCCACTGGCGACCCAATGGAAGCAAGTGCATCTGCAATCTTCTTCACCTTCATGTGGTAGTTGTTGATGCTCATATTTTCTCTTTGCACATTGTGCAACTCTTGCTTGAGCTGCATTTTCCTGGCTTGCGTATTTGTGCTATACATCTTTGACAGAGTATCCCATGCCTCCTTTGGCGTACTTGCATCCTAAATATGCACAATCATAGAGTCTGAAATGCTGATAGACAGCCAGTACATAACTTTCCTGGCTCTCTCATGCCATGCTTTGAATGCCTGCATTTGCTGTTGATTGGAAACATCAGGAAGAACTGGTTCTTCTTCATTTCCTGCAACAAATTCCCAATATCCTTTTCCCATAAGGAAATTCGTCATTCTAAACTTCCATGCCTGGAAGTTGTTCTTGTCAAGCTTTTCAGTTACAATCTGTGAAAGAGAATCAGACGCCATTACAGAACACTGCGAAAAATTCTGTCACTGCAAAAACTCAGCTTCACCCTCACAAGGGCAAATCTGCAAAACTGGCGAAAGTGGTATTTGACCACACAGTCACTTCCTAGTGACGATTTTGCATAAACAGGAACCAAGGATGATTCTGAAACTCCCAATGTCTTTGCGCACAAGCATATGATGCAATTTCTACAATAAATTTTCACCGACCTGTAGAACAGTGGTCGCACAGCATAAAACTGGGCCTTTTCCTGAGTGCGGGCAGAAAACTTCCGCCCCCAAAACAGGCCCCGAAATGGCCTCAAATAAAAAAAACAGGGTCGCCAAGGGCTAAAGTCCTTGCCCGTAACATATAGTTCCCTCTTGCTTCACCGCGAAGGGCGTCTCAACCTGAGACAATGCACTCTTGCAATTTCCGGCTGTGCTACCTGCAGAGATCTGCTCCCAAAACAGAAAATGAAAGCAACACTGCTCCTCTTACCAAAACACCGCGAGCTTGGCTTGCTTTCTTGATCTCCTTACCACGAACAAGGCTCTGATACCATGTCAAGATTGTGGGAGAGAAGGAAGGAGTCTCACTTG
Source organism: Lygodium microphyllum (assembly GCF_053477565.2). Classification (NCBI taxonomy): domain Eukaryota; kingdom Viridiplantae; phylum Streptophyta; class Polypodiopsida; order Schizaeales; family Lygodiaceae; genus Lygodium; species Lygodium microphyllum. The sequence goes on from NC_141163.1 coordinate 17,316,836, forward strand.
TAGCGCTCTTGCTTGCACAATGGGGGAATACACACAGAGGTGGAGGCTGAAAACAGTTTTCCTCTTCTTAGTTGTGTAAGCCAAAGGAACTCTACTAACTAAGGTGGCATACTAACTGAGCCACGAACTAGAGTAGATAAGGATAGCTATCATGTAGCTATTATTCATGGGCGGTGTACCAACCGCGTCTGCAACTGACAAGTCGATGACATAAATACACAACGGTCACCCTGGCGTATCACGAGTGGAGCTCGATATCTCAACAGATGACCCAATGGATGGTAGTGATGTCACTTTTCCCTTTGATCCAGGTGGACAAAAGGGGTGTTAAAAACTCTATCTAGGTCAGTAAGCATCTTGGCTAATCCTCATATCTTCATGATGATCTTTGGATGCAAAGGATGCAAGTTAAGTGCCCTGTTTCATTACAATCTACTTCCTGCTAGCTCTTTGTTTTGAGCTCTTTAAAATTCTAAATTGCTTACAGATATGTACCACTTACATCAACTGATAGTACACTAAAAGAGCTTTCTACAAAACTATTAAACGCTTGGTTTGGTCCAACCTACCCAAACTTATGGCAGTTTTTCTACAGCAGGGTCTGCAGGATAGCATGGTTATTCTATCAGGTTGCAATTCATGATTGCAGAAGAATGCATCAAGTCATCATCCTATGGTTCCACAATTGATGTATGCATCTGATAGTATGCTTGCAGCCATATATATAACCCACCATATGAAGATTTGGAGATTGTAATATCTTTGTACACCTGCATAGAGTCCCATATCCTCTCCACTACAATTTCCTTACCCATGTAATTAGTCCCTCCTTCTTTGTTTTTGGGACAAAAACATCCAAGCAGGGATGGATTGTAATGGAGGGAAATACCTAGTGCCACACTGACCTAGGTATAAAAGGTGTAAAGGACACTAGCATGGGACCATTTGATAAATATGCATCTGTCCTTTCACCTTCTGCACCTTCTTCCCTGTCCTTCCATGACTGCCAACCATTTCTCTCTCCTCTTCTTGTCTCTCTCTCTCTACTCCTAGTCTTTCTCTCTCCTCGTCACCCTCTTTCTCTCTCTTTCTCTTCTCTCTACAAGTATTCTCTCTCTTCCTGCAGTCTTTATCTCTCTTCTGCACTCTCTCTCTCCTCTCCTTCTCTCTCTCCTGTCTCCTTCATTACAGATACCCTTTAAATGCATGTCCTATAGATGATTTATTATAGGTGAACCCCCTAAGAAAGTTAGTGACGTGCATTCCTAACATGGAAACCAATAGAGAGAAGATACCATGCTATCTTAGCATGTTTTTAGTAAATACAAAGGTACAAAAGATTAAACTCAAGCAAGAGTTGAATACCTTCAAGAGAGAAAGGAAAAATGTCTATTAATGAGTATGTTTTGAAGTTGAGGAGCATTGTAGATGGAGATTTATGCAATGTCTTTGATGATGATGATTTGGTTTCATCTACTTTGGGTGGCCTTAATAATAAGAAGGCTTGAAAATAATTTGTCACTTCTATATATGTACAAAAGCCATTTCCAGATTTTAATCAGTTGGTCTCTCTCATTATAACTAAAGAGATTAATATGCAAAGTGACTTATCCGAAAGAAATGATAAACAAGTCCAAGATTTCTACTCAAGTTCAGGAAGGGAATGTGGTAGATCCTCTTTGAGAGGCCATATTATGGGATGTGCTGGTGATAACCAGCAAAAGACATTATTTCAACAATTTGGTAAAAAATAAGTTTCAGGAGGCTGTGGAAACTTTAAAGACAGGGGGAGCTCTAGAGGAAGAGATGGACGGTAGAATAGAGGTTCTAGAAATTCTACTATTGTTTGCCATTATTGTGGCAAAACAGGTCATATTGTAGCCCGTTGTTATGAGAATAATGATGATATCTATAGTGGTAAATTGTAGCAAGGAAAGTATGCATCGTCTTCATGATAGAATGATGACAAAAATGAGTGTTTGTTTGTTACAGCATACGATGAATGTTGTTACAAGAAAGGGAATATGGAATATCAATTCACAAGTGCATCTAATTATATGACCAGTCATGTATAATGGTTTGATGAAGAGATGCAAGACTTATAAAATCCAGGCTATGTGCAAAAGGGTGATGATTCATGCCACCCAATTTCACACATTGGCAAGGTTCCCTTGTCCCTGCATGATGGACAGACAAAGAGTCTGTCGGATGAATTACATGAACCATTGATCACAAAGAATTTAGTGTCTATTGGCCAAATGGTAGAGCAAGGACTGAAAGTTTAATTTAATGCAAAAGGTTGTTTATAGAAGACTTTAATGATAAGTGTAGGTTAGTTGCAAAAGGAAGCAAAGTTGGTCGCATGTTCACTTTAGATGCTAGATTTCCTCTGCAATGAATGATTCTATGTATGCTAAAAAGGAGTGGTTTTAGACATTGAATAATTGCTTAAATGTATTGGACATACAAATGTGCAAAGGTTGAAATTAATGAAGTCCAAAGGATTGGTTTCAGGATTGCTTGTTTTTAGAGCAGTAGAATTTCACAACGTATGTGAAGCATGTCAGTTTGGTAAGCAAGCAAGACAACCCTTTTCCCATGACAGAGATGTGAGTAGAAATATACTTGACGTTGTGCATACACATGTTTGGGGGCCTATACAAAATGTATCTCTTTGTGGCAGCAAATCCTTTATTGCGTTTATTGATGATTATTCAAGGAAGCTATTTATGAAGAAAAAGAGTGATGTATTTGAGCATTTCAAATCTTTCAAGGTAGCTACTAAAATAGAAACATGCTTGAAAGTTAAGTGTTTGAGATTAGACAGAGGGGGAGAGTATCTCTCTAATGACTTTAATGCCTTCTTGAGGTCTCATGGGGTAAAGAGATAATTTACTTGCAGGTATATCCCATAGCAAAATGGGATTACAGAAAGGAAAAATAAGTATACTGCAGAAGTTGCACAGGCATTGATGGCTAAAAAGAATATGCCAAAACTTTTTTGGTTTGAAGCTATCTATATTATAAAGAAAACTCTCACAGTTGTAGTTCACGGAATGAATCCTGAAGAATGCTTTATAGGCAAGAAGTCAGATGTGTCATACTTGAAAGTGTTTGGTTGTATTACATATGTTTATGTGCTAGATGAGTTGCAACCCTAATAGCTACTAGAGATATTGCATTTGTAATGGAATCTAGTCCAATGATTTCCTTTCCTTACTTCTCAAAGGGAGATCCCACTTGTCTTGGTATAATATACCATATAACACAAACATAAAGGAGGCACCCCCTCCGGCTGAATGCCATGGCTCCACTGCAGCTCTCCTACACTGAGAGGATTGGCCCCTCAATGCGCTACTCTAACATAAAGGACATACGAACAATCTCCACTCTTTGATTTTGAATGATCCAAACGACTTCAATATTGGTAGGTTCTCCTTCATATTTCTTTAAAATAGCATTGAAGTTTCACTGAATGTGCAACATCTGTGTTGTTCCTCCGGTAATAGTAAGAACTTGACCCCTCTCTAGATCCATTGGCAGAATCTTTTTTCCATAGAATGCGAGGAGCTTTTGATTTTATTTGCAAGAAGGAAATTTTTTTGGATGTGTATCTCATTTGAATGAAGAATTAAAAAAACAAGGTAACTAGGTCATGAAAAAGATAGAAGAGTTTTCCTCTATCGTGCATGTCTCTAGTTCTAGTGATTGTCACACCTTCAACTTCACAATACGAGTGGATCTAAAGTCATCATTGGATCCTATCTTATAGAAATTGATATTCTTTTCTCAAATAGCCTTGTTGGGGCTAATTAAAGAAGAAAGTACAAAAGCTGAATCAATCATATTGAAGTTTCAATCCTTTTGAAATAGGTTCCTCCTCAAGTAGTGATTAGTGATATAATTTGATTAGATAATTTTTTATATTTTGATTAAACATATTTTGTTTTCCATATTATCTCTTAATCTATTACATACTATTAGAGTGAGATTGGAGAAAGCATCATGGGCATTGCGCAAATCAATTGACTTTTTATAAGAGACTGATGCAAGTGGATATCTTATGTCATTAGTAATATCACGATTACATGGTCCAACTACTCACACACACACACACACACACACACACACACGCACACGCACACGCACACACACACACACACACACACACACACACACACACACACACACACACACACACACACACACACACACACACACACACACACACACACACACACACACACACACACACACACACACACACACACACACACACACACACACACACACACACACACACACAAGAGCCCAAGTACATCTCTCCCTTTTTCCACTAACTAGAGGAGGACTCACATAAGCATATTAGAGAGGTATATTTTCAGCACCCTCCCTAGCTCAAATAATAGGCAAGAAATGGATGAGGTAGGATAGGATAGATAAGGGTAGATGTCAGCTAGGTGGTACTAACTTTGATAAGACAAGTTAACATCTATAAATTCAGAAAAAAGGAAGTCTAGGATTACAAATCAAATTCATTTTGGTATCCATGGAGACCAAGATTACTAAGAAAAAATTCTAGAACTTAAAACAACAAGTCTAGGAATACTAGGAAAACTACCTTTGGAACTTCAAAAATAGGAAGTCTAGAATTACAAGACAAAATACTTCTAGAAATTAAACCCAACAAGTCTAGGGTTACAAGAGGAAACACCAAAATAAAAACCTAGCCTCTATAAAATGTTTTTTTATGGTCTTCAAATTCTCTAGTTGACAAACCAAGCATATTTGATTATGCTTAATGGCAAGCACAATGTATAACTCTCAATGATAAAGAGAACTTGAGCATAGCAAATCCAAAATGTGTTGATCTTAGTTTGTTGATGAAGAACTTATTGGTTGTTGGACACATTGATTGATGACCCTAAAAATTCCTAAACTTCTTTTGCATTGTTTTCGTTGATGGAGTGGTTCAAGATCAATGGATTTGATAGCCATCTCTTACTTCTAGCATATAGATATAATACTCTCTTCATGTAAGAAACATAAAGCACTTGATTTGAAAACTTTCTATTGGTTGATTTTATGAAGTTCTAAAATCTACTCCTTGATGTTTTATTTTATAAAGAGCTACTCTTTGTTGTTAAAAATACAACATCAAAATGCTTTTACCAAATGCTAATGCCCTTAAAATTGTGTCCAACGTACATATGAATAGTATTTAGGGTGAACAAGAGCTTAGACTAATGATAATAATCATAGTAAGGTTTAAAGACCTGAATAGATAATCCTAAAGGGCTTATCTATTAGCATCAAATGATGAGATCTATGCCTTGATGCCTGCCATGGAGATTGTGAGTGGACTGATGAGCTGCTAATATTTGAAGCTTGCTATAGCTGCTGCCATGGACTTTATGATAAATAAATCTTGAAGGCTTGCTAGATTTTCAATGATGTAGTGTAATTGGAGAACACAAGCTAAGAGTTGCATTGATATAGTTGACTATGGATTACCATCAAATGTTGCTAATGATTGCATGATACCATCACTATCTTTCATGCTCTAGAATCAAGATGTAATGGATTGCACTCTAATGATTTCATAGTTGTTAATGTTGAGTTGCAAAATTGATAGTCGTGAAGCTCACTAGAGATACTCTGCTTACTCATGTTGATTTGTTGCCTTCTCGTATCTTGAGTAGGAACCAAATGTTCTCTTGGGTAACTCTGATCTAGCTACTATGGATCAGTTGAATGCTCAACAAATAGTTGCACTTATGATACATGGGATTCATGTTGAGCTAAAATTTTGGAATTTTAGTGCTTTCACATGATCATGAGCTCAAAGACATGGCTATGGAGGATGGTATCATAGAGTGCTCATGATTGTGTGAGAGAGAGAATCTGTTGTGGAGAGAAAAGAGAGAGCAATATAGACAAGCTAGCTACAGACTAGAATTGTATTCATGAGACACCTACCCATATCTATCCTATCCTACCTTATCTGTACCTTGACTTTTATTCAAGCCAAGGAGGGTGTTGGAAGTATGTCTCTCTAATAGGATGATGTGAATCCTCTAGTTGGTGGAAAAAGGGGGAGATGTATTTAGATTCTTCTAAGAGAAGTAGTTGGACCATGTGATCCTAACATCACTAGTGATGTAAGCAAGCCACTTGCCTCAACATATGGAATAGGTTCATTCTCATTATTACAAACAACACTTGAATCAATCATCATGAATTTAGGTAGCTTGTTTATCTTGCTCTCTCTTTTCTCTCCACATACATTCTCCCACATACACAATCATGAGCACTATACAATACCATCCTCCATAGCTATGCCCTCAAGCTCATGATTTTGTAAAAGGCTAAAATTCCAATATATCTTTGTAGACCTTAGTCTTAACTTAAAAGCCTAAAACCAATTTTTGAATTCATAATATTCAATTTAACAACTAATGTTGCTACACCATCTAAGAATTTTATTGGACTATTGGACTGTGGTTTTACACTAAAGAAAAGTAGTGTTGGACCATTGAAAAGTGGCTTTGCACCACTAAAAGTTGTTAAAAGTGATATTATATTACAACATTTTAATGATGAAACACTATTTGGAATTAAATTTTCACCCCACTGGAGAGTGGCATTATATCACGTCAAAGTGGTTAACAATAGTAATTTCTTTTAAAGTTCCATCATACCACTCAAAAGTGGTCCAAAACAACCCAAAAGTGGTTCTAAACATTTATAATTCAAAGAACATGGAGTAGTGTAGGAACATGTAAAGAGTTTAAAGGTGTATATATTCACAAAGACATATACTACACTTAAATCTCAATCCCTCTTTCAACCCTAAGCCACATACATGAATACTTACATCTTGGATTGTGTACATGTTGACTCCTTACGTTTAGAGCTAGGTCACTTAGGGGAACCTAGGCTAGGCTACATAGCCCTAACATAGCACATTAGGTACACCTCTTGTAATACACACGTTGTTTATGGGGCCATGCAATGATCCATTAGGTAAGGTTTACATCATCTTTCTTAGGTACCCAAACATGCTTGAAATATGGCTAGAAAGAGAGGGTGGGGGGAGTGAGAGAGAGGGGGGGATAGGGAGCTTAGGGATATCCTATTCAAAGTATTTTCAAAGAGAAAGCTCAAGGAGAGGTGGACATCACTTCAATTTTTATAGACCTATAAACATAGAGACAAAGAATAAGAAAGAAAGAAATGAATGAAGGAAAATTGAGAGAGAGTGTGTGTGTGCATATAGTATAGCTCAAAGAGAGAGAGAAAGAACATGGGAAAGTGTGTGTAACTGCAAGGATACAACTATAACTAGAAAATTTCATTGAATAGAGAAAATTTAATTTTTGCATATCTAGATTATGATTTAAAACAATAAAAATAGATCAAACTATTGACATTCTCTTTGAGATTATAAGTACTTTCAAATGCCTAACTTTAAGTGTCAAAAAGCAATGTCCTTGACATTCCTTTCCAAGCTACCTATATATGCTTTTACCCATATATGTTCTCTAACATTATGTCTATATCTCTCATGATGCTTGGTAATGGTATAAAGGAGAGACCACACTTTATCTCTCAAAGGGATATTAGGGGAAACATGGACTCAAAAAGGGCCTCATAAGAAATGGATTAGGGGAGGATTATTTTTTCTAATCTTAGAAGGCAAGTGGGCCTAGATGTCATAATGAGGGTATATGAGATTTTGAGCTAAACTAAAGGTAGATTTTGTGGAAATAGCTAAAAAGAAATATCAAATTATTAAGTTAATTTTTTAATTTTCATACTATCAATATAAGATTAACCCATAGCCTAGTGTAGGGTTGTGGTCCTATGTACAAGGGGTCAAAGTTCAAAACCCACACAAGCTATACTAGTAAATTTATTTTTAAATGAAATTCAATTATTAAAGATGCAAAATGCAATGCAATTTGTGGTGCTTGTCTCCTAGTAGTGGACAAATGGAACATAGGGCATGTAGATTAATGATGGGACCTAAAATGGGCCAGCACTGGCTATGGCACTAGCCAGGCCTCGTCCACACAACAGACAACCCCACCACACGGCCTCGCAGCCAGGAGCGTCTAAGACTCACTCTACACTAAATTCTAATGTCGATTCTGTGTTTGTATTAGGTCATACTCCAATGTTTACCATCCCTTATCCTCAGAGGGAGATCCCATAAAATATAGGCATAATACCTCCTAGCACAAACATAGGGAAGCACCTCTTGGCTGACTGCTGCAGCTCCACGGCGACTCTCCTACACCTCGGGGATTGGCCCAAAGATGCGTCGCTCCAACATAAAGTACACACGATACAATCTCCACTCTTTCATTTTGAATGTATTCCAAGCGATACCATGTGTCCTTACCAAACAAATCCCAAAGACCGATCGAGTAGCCTACAAATTACATTGTCTTCCACACTCAAGCATAGGCCATCATAATGGAAGATAGGTGCTATGCATCCAGTTCTTTGTATTCTAATACCATGGTTGATATACACATGAAAAAGTGGATGATCCTAATGTGCTCAAACATAATTTTCAATCAGAAACGTGCCATGTACAATCATGCTTTCCAATGCTCATTCACTAACTCGTTGCGATGATGTAAGGATAGCACCGAGGCAACACTCATACTACTATCCTCTTAATTAAAATAATATGAACCCTATATCATGATATGCATAAGCAAAATCAGTAATAATCAGTAATAAATAGCCCCCAAATTGCATCATTCAAACACCCCACCGCCCACTTTTAGGTAGTGCTTTCGTTGCATAGGTATAGGGGTTCATTTTGTCATGTTTTAATGTATGAAAAGTGATAAATCGCAAACTTTGACAAAGAGATAGAAAAAACTGAGGCTAAACCTCATGCTCCGCCACTACCATACATTCACAAACACTCATTATAGTTTTTATTATTTTTATGAAGCATATTTCTATTTTTTCTTATTGTTAAGCATTTATTTAACAATAATCACTATTATTTACTGATTTTTTCATGCCAACCATTCTAGCATACTAAAATTAAATTTTATTTTTCATTTTCCTCCATAGGAACACATTTCACCCACCTGAAACGACACAACCATCATTTTACCCTTAAAAACCACATTTTGGGCTTTGCGGGATTTAAATAGTGCATGTAAATCATTATGAAATCAGAATTTTTGATAAACAACAATTAAAAATTATGAAACCAGTACTCAAACAAATTTTCACCACATAAGAACATCATTTCCATCATAAATGTCAAAAAAACTTCATTTCCTTCATAAAAAATAGTCATACCGTGTTTCTATGAAACCCGAGATGCATTAAATGAGTGCATGACCAGCGGACGGAGCCTCCATTGCTCTCAATTCCATGCTACACATCAATATTTAGCATCTCCATTAATCTCCATCATCATTTGCTTCAATCTTCTTCTCGATTCCTCCTTCAAAGCAATGCACATGAACAACCCATAGAGGGGAGAGAGAGGGAGGAGAGAGAAATACTAGAATAGGATCTCTTCATCTGGGCAACCATTGGATGGGTGGAGAACGGTGATGGATAGCGTAGGAAGAATGTAGATCAGGGATGTAATCGGTGGGGTGGGTTGTATTGTACCTCCATAGCCCCCCTCTCCCTCAAAAACCGGCGCGTATAGAGACCTCGCCATTTTTTTTCCTTCCTCATGAAAAGAAATGCACCCCCTCCCCGCTCAATTCATCAATTTTTGGGGGTGGAAACCCCAAGGGTCACACCCCCTTGGCCTTACAAGTCTTTTTACACTTAAGTTCCTTTTGGGCCTTGGCCTCCAGGCACCCGTGACCTCCTAATCGGCTTTTGAAAAATTCTGGCCTTACAAGTCTTTTTAAACTTAAGTTCCTTTCGGGCCTTGGCCTCCGGGCACCCGTGACCTCTGAATCAGCTTCTGAAAAATTTTGGGCATCCATCTCGAGGTCCCGCACTGCTTGGCTCTTCCCAAAGTCTCATGAGACATGTCGAGAAATTATGAAAATTTCCCAACCATCTCTCGGTGGGTCTTTAAGGCACTTTTAAAACTCGTCGATTGCTTGCTACCTAAAATCGACTTGAGTGCCTATGCCGCCTTTGACGAAGTCTATTTTTCCCTTGAAATGTGGATTTTTTGGCTATTTTTAAGCACTTCTTGGAGTCAAAAATAAGCTCTCATTGGCGACCACAGGATAGGGCAACTCAGCCCGTCGAATCCCACGAATAAATCTGCACATAAACACAACCACAAAGAGCATCGAACTGATACAAGATATACTCAACAAAACACATCACAACTGCCACTTTACCACCTATCAAAACCAAGGCATGAAATCCACGAGGAGTAGGCCTAGCATAATTTGACAAAGAGTCTAAAGCTAGTCACTAACCAACTACTCCAACACGGTGAAGCTAAAAAGAACTATCAGAGAGGTCATCTTAAGTGGTGGTTTGAACTACCTACCTAACGAAGGATAATTCAACTAGGAGATCCTCCTAGGTGAGGACTCCTATAGCTTGATCAAGAAATATTGTCTTGTAGCACACTTACCCTTTTAGGCCTTTATTTTCCATATTCCGTCGTGTAAAAAGGAGGGAGCTGAGCGTAGTGACCCAAGGAGAACAAGGCATCGGCCTCAAGTCTTGTCTTGGTACCCAAGAACCTACCAAGCCCTCGCAAGGTGACACTTAATCATTTTCTAACACTCACTTTTATTTTCATTCCAACCTTCTCTTATTCTTATTTTTTTAGCTAGATGCCACCCCTAGGAAGACAACCAGGCCTTCGCAAAGCAATGAACAACTGCTCAAGGATTTTTCTTTCTTTCCTTTTCTATTTTTGAGGGGTTAGAACCCCTTCTTACACACCTCTATATATATATTTTTTCTTTCTTTCAGATATTCAGAGTTTTTTTATTTTGGTTATTTTTAGCAGGCTTCTCTAATTGCCTCACAACTAATAGAAACTCCTAGGATGGACGTCTAGTAGGTCAACAGAACAGGGTCACTAGAACTCCCTTGTAAAACAGGTCTTTTAGTGCCTGACAATGCCTTTGACAAGAGATAATGATTACTCAGACCTCCCCTAGACATATAGAACCTAAACCTGGGACTTCATGCCTTGAGCGCCGGTCCCCAACAAACAAAAAGAAAGTACCCCTTACGTACAAATGTATCATTAATTACTTAAGGGAAAAAAATTGGGAAGAGGGATGAAACCACCTAGGATGGCCACTAGAAGCTCCTTCGTAGCAAAGGCTCCCTCCAAGGAATTTGTCAACTTGTATGATGCAATCACTAAAACAAAAAACCATGAAATGCATCTACACCAAACAAATATAGGTCCCTCTTGGCCTAATGAAATAGCACATTTTACTGCAAACTAACTATCCCTCTTGGCCTAATGAAATCAAGCATTAAAACCTTAAAGCAACTGGCCCTCTTGGCCTAATGAAATCAAACAGAACAACACCTACACATCTCTCCTTGGAATAAGGCAGATATACAAAAATACGCACCAGTCCAAGAGAAAAAATGGGGCTCAGTCCTAAACTAAATGCATCAAGTTGTGACCCATCTCTCCTACATATATAGCAAGAGGGGTATGCATAACATGTCATCTGATCAACCTATGGGTCCAAGATAGTAGTGGTAGATGGGTCTTGGCCACTATTTGCATTACCCATAGCAACCATCGCCTACCATATAACGTGTGGTCTGATAAAATTCCCCACAAGTGACCAGGGCATGTCTCATTATCAATAGCAACATCTGGACTAGGACCACAATTGAAGAAGAGGTTCTCTTCATAAGCAAAATTTGCTAGGGAATCCACAAACTGATTCGAAGAATGTGGAATCACTTGAAGAGATATGCTCTCAAATTCATCAAGTAGGGGTCATAGCAGCTCAATAGTACATACAAAGGATAGGATTCCGGACTATGTATATCTCATTGAGTTGATTTAAGATTAACTGGGAATCCCCTTTTACTAACAACCACCGAATACCATCTTTCTTGGCAATGTTCTGTCCCATAATCATGGCTTTATACTCTGCCATTTTGTTAGTGAATCCTACCCCGAGATAAACAGCTAATTTCATTGTAACTCTACATCGCGGATCTTGGATAATGACTCCAATACTCCCTTTTTTATTAGGGCCCCTAGACGATCTATCAAAGTATAATGTATACGTCCATAATGGGTTTACACAGCTAGCCATCAAGAACTCCCCTATTCGTAATTATGATAATCAAAATTCAACATATTTAAAGGATGAATTGACGGCTCCATCCCTCCTTCTTCATTAAACTCAATAGGGATGCTAGTCAGAATTTGTAAGTAGTGATGGCAGAAGACTTTGATCTCCAACACAAAGGTATTGTCTTCTTGCTCAATCACTTTGTATCCTTTGCTCCACCAAATAAGCTTCTCGAGAAGGAGGACCTGTGCGACCGATGGACCATGACTCATCCAGGTGATTCGAGGACTGCATCGCAGGCTGCTCTCAACTATCAAAAGGTTGTTGATTTGGAGAAACATTTGTTGACATCTCTTCAATCCAAAGGTCCTTTTGATCCAAATGTAAGGATTCTTCGTGATAATATACGAGAACTGTATGAGTCTATCATACTTGATGATCACGAATTTGCTGAGTCACATGATGTTGAGCAACATATTTGGCGCTTGCATCATACAAGAATTGATGACTTTCGAGCGTGCATCAAGAAGAGGACAGGGCACCATAGCAAATATGCTAAAGTTAGGTGTTGCTCGTTTGCCAAACTCTTCAGTGTCACAGATTGGTAATGTTGTCAGTCGCTCAGTTCTGGACACAAACTTCAAACGTATCAGAACCGAGTAGCATTTTGGCTGTCTCAATTTCCTGCCCCTTCTTCTCTACCCAGATCTTTGAGTGGTCCTCTTACCAGTGAAAAATTTGATGAGATGGACAAGTTTGAGTTGTAGAGGGCACTAACAGCCTTGGGCCTTCCCACCTCAAGAAAGCTGGAGACACTCCGAGGGAGAATGAAAGAAGCGCAGCAGCAGAGGAAATGATCATTAAGCAAACATTGGTGTACCACCCACTACAGTGGCATATGGAATTAATGCCTCAAATGTGCCTGTGGCCATGATACCCAAAATGGCGACATACTCCATTTTCCAGCCATACTCCAGAATCCGTCTCAAAAGAAAATGGCCCAGAAACATACTTGTTCTCTACATGCGACCTCTTGGCAAGGAACTATGGTGAAGATGTTCGCTGGCACAGAAAGCCTGCGACAACCAAGCAACATACCCCAGCTAAGGGCCAAAGAATCATAGCCACATGGGATTTGGATCTTGTTCCATGAGCAGTCCCGTTCTTAAGCACCTCTGCTGGAAATGGTCCACATAAAACTTCAAATGCTGCAGGCCCAAATTTGTCTCTAGCACCAGAAGCAACACATCCTGAGAAGAGGTTATTTGATAGGGAGAGGTACTGCAGACGCGACAGATGCCATAGCTTGGGGGGTAGAGGACCTTGAAGGGAGTTGTTGAAGAGGCTGAGGTGCGACAGGAAGGGGATGTTCCATGGCAATGAGAATGAGACAGGGAAAAGTGTTCTGAGTCAGGTTCGGATGAGCTCGATGTGAAGAAAGGTGGAGAACTATATTTCCCAAAGTTGAGAGGGCTCGTCATCTCATCAAAGATGATACATTGTCAGATTATTGTAGGAAACAGGGCTCATCCCTTCAAAATAGCCTGTGAATGAAAATGACCTGTTAATTTTAGTGATCGGCCTCCATTTTACCTCCAACTTTTGAGAATGCCTTCAATGCAGCTTGTCTTCTCCTTGGGAATGTCCACTGGTTAATGCACCACTACATGTAAGTCGGTACCCCTAGTACTTGTCTGCCATAGATGACCTGATTAAAGAAATAGGAAAAATTAGTTGAAATGTAACCAAACCGGGATCAAGAAGCCTAAGATCTGATACCACTGTAATGAAGGAGACAAGAGACAGAGAGTGCAAAAGAGAGATAAAGACTGCAGGAAGAGAGAGAAGAATTTTAGAGAGAAGAGAAAGAGAGAGAAAGAGGGTGACGAGAGAGAAAGACTAGGAGTAGAGAGAGAGAGAGAGAGAGACAAGAAGAGGAGAGAGAAATGGCTGGCAGCCATGGAAGGACAGGGAAGAAGGTGCAGAAGGTGAAAGGATAGATGTATATTTATCAAATGGTCCCATGCCAGTGTCCTTCACACCTTTTATACCTATGTCAGTGTGACACTAGGTATTTCCCTCCATTACAGTATCTAGAACATGCTATAAGGGTTCATAAAATTACCCCCTTTGCTTTACTAAACTTATTCATGAATTGAGTGAAATGCACTGAAAAATGAAATGGAAGTGGGTAGGAAATACCTTTAGCAGTGACTCACTACATTACAAATTTTTCCACTTATCATTAGGGACAAATTTTCTCATGACATTTGAGACAACAATTGAGCAAGGCAATGTCATGCTTAGGGAAAAATAGATGAGAAATTGGAAGCTTAGAGTATGATTATGGAAATGAAATTAGAGTGGTTTGGTAATTATTACCATCTATGAAAGCTCTAGAGAATGATCATGTAATGCATTTAAGAATATGGATAAATTTATTACCAATTTAACCTCTCTTTCCATCAATTGGATGAGCTCAACAATAGAATATTCAAGAGAGATTAAAATATGATTGAGAATACCTCTTGTACTTGGAGTTGAAGTATATTATTGATGAAGAATCCTTTGACAAGAATGGCTTTAATTCAACCTCAAATTGACAAATATTCTCCATTATAAGCTTGCTCCATGTTGGATTTAACTCCTTATAGCATTGCTCTTCTTCTTCAAGCTCCATAGGTACTCCATTGAGCCAATATTGGTTGAATGTAGCCAAAATACCCTTCCATTTTGATGAAATGACTTGTAGAATTGTAATAGGTAATCCAAGAATAATTCAAGACTCCAAAATTGAAGAAAAGTCTAATTATTTCAAGAACATTTGAAGCCTATATTGTCAATCCCTTCCAATGAGAAAGAAGATTACAAATCCCTTCAATGTAGCTTCAATGATGGCCAATGTTTGAAAGCCATGGTTATGAAGATGCTCAAGAAGTGATAAAAGATCAAAAACCCCTTGAAATGAGTGAAGAATCTAGAAATTTCCAATGTTGTCCAAAACTACCATTTTTACAGTTTGTAGGAGAGATGAAAGTTCAAGAATGGTGAAGAATCTTCATGTAAGTTGAACAAGGCTAGAAGTATAATGTCTATAAGGCTTAATAGTAGCCATAGATGCTAAATATCTATAGCATTCTCACCTATCTGATGTCCAAGCACATTTTTAGCAGTCCATTGAGAGACAAGTCTAAGTGGCGCCGCTCGGCACTCCCATGGAATGTCACGAGGTTTGTTGGCTAGGGTTTCTCGAGTCAGAACGTTTGCAGCCGGAACCCACTAGGATCAACTTGAAATTTGGGTTCCTAGTGGTCAAGGTCTCCTAATAGCATTCTAGCATCGTGTGTCCTAGAAATCCTACTTTACGCAGAGATACCCAAACCGAAGCAGACCCACGCCGCACTTGGTTCAAAGAGAATGGGAAATGAGAGGGATGTACCGCTCAACCTCTCTACCCATAGGGTATAGTCCCATTACGGTCCCCTAAAACAACATGAATCAGGTTCTAACCTAATAATACCTGAAGGTAAAACCTTGTGAGAAGCCTCCCACTTCTCTGGGACCACCTTGCCATAGGACAGACCTGTCGGGGGTTCCACCCACCCGCTTCCCTCAAAATGGACGTTCTTTAGTTATCTAATTAGGTCCTATTACATTTATGTGTGACATTTAAAATCAACTTCCTTAATTAAACCTTTTAGGGAATTGGGTTCGTTCGCGTAATTTTTAGCACTGACATGAAAAAAAAACAAGCAGTCCTTTTGGTAAACAAGTTTCTTAACTTATGTTCAAGTTAATCTTTGCCTCCTGCCCATACATGAGAAATTATATGTCCCTTTTGCCTTCCAGAAGTACCTAGTCCAAATCACATGGCACGATAATTTCCATCCTTCATCTAGAATAGGATCTTCCAATGCCATAGATGTTGGGGCCACGAATGTCTTCAACTCTGCTATTTTGGACTGGCAAGGGGTGTCCAGAGCTCCACCTGACCCACAAGTGCCCTAGGAGTGAAATATCATTTCCGTGGTTGACCTTTTCACCACTCGACCTTCGGCCCGTGAATCGAGAAGCTCCCTTCTCGGGTTAATATGTGGTGCAATCTTGAGATGATCCACCCATGCAAAGAAACTTTTCTTAATTAAATCCTTTAAGAATCAAGCACAAACAAGGCATTCAGCCCTAATATCATCTTCCAAGAAAACCTTCCTTTATCCTGATGGCAATTTGTCATCACAGACATCCACCATGAATTTACCATCAATTACAAGCATTCAGAATAATTATCCAAACCATAACCCAACAACCAGTTGAATGTAAAAGCATTTAGGGTGTTTTTTGTTCAACCAACAAAAACCAGTTGCATTTTTCAAAACAATGCAAGAATAAACACGACAACATTTTCATCCACCACTTTGGTGTAGATGCGTTTACCATACATGGGTGGCTCATAACTCTCATTAACGTTGTAACTTCTATGAAGGGTGGCTACGGTCCTTGTCAATCCAAGAAAAATATCAGATTATGACTCTTAGTTTTTTTTAAACATATGTTTTTAATTAAATAAAAATCATTAATTATTAACGTTAGTTGGTTTTTACTTTAGTTTGTAATCTTACTAACTTATTAATTGACCAACTAATTTTCAAACTAGCCAACTAATTTTTAATTGTGTGGAAATATTACAATATCTCTAATGTCAACCCACCATAGAGGAGTATGCACTTCACATGGTAGATGCAAAATCCTCAAACCTTGCAGCATTCACCAGAAGGAGAACTAAAATCCAAAAAATAGATTATACAAATGGATCAACTTTGGAGCAAGTTACATGATAGAATGACACACTTACATGTTTCAAAGGCAAGCGCAACACTCACAATTATGGAGAGAGATGGCAATAGAAGGGAGACATGATAGGTCCTAAAACCCTAAGATTCTGGACAACAAACTCCCAGCAAGACTCAATAAAATGGCGAGAGAAAATGAAACAACAAGGAATCCCGATGGGCATCGTCAAGATATAGAGTCTCGAGGTGCAATTATATGAACCGATGATAAAACAGAGCCTAATCAGACAAAATTGTCACATGTGCAGACCAATAGACATCTAGGAATAGGAAATAAAAACCTAAAACATAAGGTTACTAGAGCTTGTGCAAATGGAGGCGAGGGAGGGCATGTCCTCTCGATGGTCCTTTGTGGTCTAGGAAAGATCTAGCCTCGCTTCATCTAGGAAGATGATTGCGGCTCCTCTTGGTGTCTTCTCTCTATCAGGGAGAAGACAAACCAAATTCACCATAAATGGTACTTGCTGGCAAGCTTTGTTGATAAAAATCTTGTTATAGAGTGCCTTTACAAGATAGGAGCCATAGAATCAAGGTAGGAGTAGGGTTTTCCATGGAATCCATGAAAGGAAGCTTAAAGAGAGAGAAAAGAAACCTTGATCTCCAAAATTAACTCAATTTTAGTCTCCATTAAAGCCTGTAGCCTTCATTTTGCCCATCTTGCCCTGAATTTACCAAAGTATCTAGAACCCGCCATTAGCCACAGGGTCATGCCAAGAACCTACATCTTGGTCACATTTGGTGACAGATCTCGATATCTAACCACGGTTATGGAAGAACTAACTCCTATGACTAAATTTAATTGCAGTTTTCACTCCCTAGTCACCACAACTAGATCTAAAGCATGAAAATGACTTCTTGCGGGATCTAAACTATTGCTCTCATACCAATGTAAAGAAGGCCTATTCTACCATGGAAATCCACAAGAAAAATAATGAAGTGAACTAAGAAAAAAATAAAAATAAACATGAAATGCTTCAAACATGGCCATGCCATAAACATCTTCCATTGAAATCAAGATATAAGAGGCAAAGTCTTGGTACTCACCATCATGGCTAAGGTATTTACATGGTTTATTTTGGTAAAGGTAAGTGAACTAATGTGGCTAATTTGCTTCATTACATGTATCAAATGATAGATACCAAGAGAAAGGAGAAACTTATGATGAAGTGGAAGAACCTTGATAGTCCTAGCTTGAAATTGGTTATATTATTCTAATATAATGAATTTTCTTGGAAAACATTTTCTTAATTGGTTTTGTGTTGTGATTAAGTACATTGAACAAGCATTGTGCAATATGCTAATTAAGGAAGTTGCCTTTATATGTTTCATGATCTGGTAGGACCTAAATTGGATAATTAAGCATGTCTTAGTGTGGATGTAGAAATCCATTATCCAATATATGGGTGTATTGATTGGTTGGGTACGATTTGAAAGGGTAGAATAGGAATAGAGCTAAGTGCTCGCTTCCTAGGGCCATGTCTTTGATCCCAAATAGGGGCGTATTAGGGAAGTGGAGTTAAGATTATGGATTATGGGCAAAGGGGGTGAGAAAATCTCCCCTTTGTCTCACTCTCTTTGAATCAAGTGTGGTGATAGTTTCCTCTCAGCCCTAGCTAATTATATCATGATCCCTCCTGGGTGGGTGCTAAATGATGGGTGGTAGAACACAATGCATACCATAAGAAGCTATCTAGCCATCAATCACATCATACCCATGTAACATTAGGAAGCATTGCTTCTTGTGCTAAGGGACCAAAATAGAAGTAGGTATAAATAGAGGTAATGGAGCTCAACTACTCCAATTATATCTTCTTAAATGATCAATTTCACTTGTACTAGAAAATGTCTTAATAGAACTCTTTGTTTTGTGTAAATGACAAGATAATGAGTAGTTATCCCCATCAAGAATATCAAGAATGTAGATAACCTTTTCTTTAGAATTTATCTTAAACCCACGTCTTTGGAGCTTCCACGAGTTGAAATATCAACTATTGAGTAAACTTGAAGAGTTGATTGAGAGAAATGATATAATAAAGAGAGTGTTGAAATAGTGTGGCCTTAAACTATATATAAAAGTGATTTGTGGAAAAATCAATAATATTGGAGGTCAAGAGTTTATTAAAACTTATTGAGCAAATGCAAAGATTTGCTTAATCCAATATTGCATTACTAATGAAAGAGCAACTTATGGCATCACGATTACACCTAGCCTAATGGGAGGAGCACTAGGAAGGAAAGCCAAGTTTGTCATGTAGAGATGAAGTAATCTAAATATTATCCAAGATATCATGTTGCTCAATGCCATAGTAGCAAAGAACTTGCATCTCACCACTCAAATTGTTGAGACTACTTTTTTACTTATATAAAGTGATGTTTCTATGTTGCTCAAATCGTAAAAGTGCTCATGGAAGATGTAATGATGAGGGAATTCTAGGTAGAACTTCAATGACCTATGGATTGATATAGCCTTGTAAAAGGGAAAGGGGGTTTGGGTTTCAACCCCTTAATGGACACTAAGACAAAATAAAAAGAACGAGAGAGAACATAATAAAGTAGAGAAACACAATATTAGTGAGTTTGGGAATTTCCAATTCCCATTTTTTGAATACTAAAAAGGTGGCCCTCGGATAACATGCCCATAACTTTCTCAAAACCATATGATGTGACCTATCATTGGAAAGAGCTTGAAAAATGGAATCTATTGAGCTATAGAGTGCTCGATTTGGAGTTATAGTGTTCAAGTCATAACAAATCCAAATATTTGACCACATTCCCCAAACTTATGGGAAATTCCCATATTCCCCAATATGGTGTTGAGAGAAGATGAATGATACATGTACTCATTACAAATAGGATATAGAAGGACTTGCAACCTTCAAAATCCCATGACATGACTCCTCTCATCATAGTCTTGCAGTCTTTCTCCCCCCACATACATATGGCATGCATGGAGGACCCAAAGCCAAAAATTGAATGGTCCCTTGATACATGATAAGCTACAGCCACATGTGAGATAGATTACATTTTATTTTTGGCATAGTGGAGGCAAGTGACCTCAAGTGCATATAGTGCAAGTTTGGCATGCGACCATGACCCAAAAAAGTAGTGCCAAAGGTAAGGTAGGGTTTGGGGAGGAACCATGAGAATAAATGAGTATATTAATGGTGTAAAAGAGGGGAGGGTTGGACATTGAGATAAAACACAAAGAAAGAGAGAGAACGCAATGAAGTAGAGATTAGACAATGATTTGTGTGTTCATTGCAAATAGAATATACATATATATTTGATTTGTAACCTTTGGAATCCCTTGCCATGACTTCTTCCATCATAGTATTGTGAACTTTGAATTCTCCCCTAAGTACATCCCACTAAGACATTTTGAAGGCCCAAAAGGTCAAGAAAAACTTACACAACAAACTAACATGCATAGATGCTAGAGGATCCATACTTCTATACAATAGTGCTATGACCAAGGTCATCAAGATAGCCTTGGAAAGACCCAATTTCCCATCATCACGTGGCAAGACAACCCCAAAATAATAATCAATTCAAAGGAATCCTATTTCATTAATGGATCTCTCATCATCCACAAATGATATCAACTTAGCCTCCTTTGAAGAAAGAGAGGAAGGTAGACTTAGAGGGTAAAGAAAGAAAGGAAAACCCCCCCACAAAAAAAAAAAAAGAACAATCAACCCGTAGGAATCCCATTCCACCAAAGAAGATCTCATCCATAAATGATATTGATTCCACGTCTTTTGATGAGAGAGAGAGATAGACCTAGAGAGGGGGAAAAAATAAGAAAAAAGAAAAAATTGGTAGAAAAGAAGAAGAAAGATGGGTCAACTAGATTGAAAAATGATAGGGAGAAAGAGAAATGTAAGAACCTTTGTAACTTCCTGTACTACCTCTTTCTCCCATTGTCTATTTTATGACTGTGAGGAGCCTTTCAATGATGCATTAGCAATGCTAGCACCTAATGATGTACATGGATGACCATAGTACATGTAATACATGTTCTTGCTAATAGTACAATGCTCATTATTATTTTACTCTCAAAACATGTATGGTGTTTCCATATAGATAAAATAGAGAGAATGAACCAATTAAAGCTACATTCGGGTCATCATTTGATGCCATTGGTAATACTTTTCAAACTTCTATTCTTAATTCTCCTCTTGAAGTATTCAAATAATTTTATTGTTGAATATTATCCCTTAATCATTTGTGTAGTGCATTCCTAGGCTGGATCCTCAAGGAAGCCTGACATTGATAGTGCATACACTGGGAGAGTATATAGATCCTAGAAAAATTTTCATGATAGCATGGAGCGTGGCAAAAAGCCCCACCATACAGAAGAGGAATGGGCAACATTATCAACACATCTAGTGGGAGATGGAGAGAACACTCTTTTGGAGGAGCTCTGACCAAGAGTCCAAGAAGACAATACTGAAGTGAGGTTACATCTACATAAAATTGAAAAGGTAGATGACAAGAAGGAAAATGTGATATCTTGACTTTGATTTAAAATCTTCTTGAGTTCTTGCAAAGTTGACTTGAAGAACTCTAAAATCATTAAGTAGAGAAGATCTCGAGCAAAAATAAAAACCCGAGGATCGTAACCCAACATTTTTTTGGATTGAAAAGGACTATAGCCACCTATCACAGAAGTTACCACGTGAACTAGAGTTATGAGCTATATTAGTCATTAGTGTCAGTGTCTATAGTATGGATGGTCCAAAAATACTAGATTTTTGGACAAAACTAGCATGTTTTTTATATTTTTGATATTATTTATTATAAATATACTAAAAATATATGGAAACTTCTAGAATAGGGTGTCATGTAAAACAAGCAAGTGGCATTTTTAGTCATTATTGGAGATTTAATGCAAATAGAAAGATTGGCAAAATCACACGCATCACGATCACAGTTTACAGGCATCAAACATCACTCCAAATGGGGAGAAGAAGTAGGTGTCCTTGGGTTTCACCCCCCTTTCAGAGCCAACCGAACCATTAGATTTGTGATTTGAGCATCAAATTGCATCTTGGCTCAGGGAAGTTACTATATATATATCCTCTACATCACGTGACGGTTCACAACCTATTTATAAATATCCTTATATGTGAATTTTCCATGAATAGAACATAACCCTTTTCTATTCAATTTGTAAATAACCCATTTATATTACACCCTTTTGTATGTAAAAAATGTATTAAAATGGTATTTTAAAATACCTTAATTTAAACCCACTTGATGCACACATATATTCATGAGTACCTTACGCGAGCATCTTGGAAGCTTCAGATTGCTGATTTTACCAAGATCCCCTCCCTAAAGAGCTCTTCTTCTTAGCCACAACCCTTCTTCTCTAATTTAGCTATAAATAAGGGGCATGGGGAGAAGTTGAAGGAGTTTGAGAAAGAGGGGAGAGGCCCTTCTCAAGAGTATAGAGCGAGAGGAAGGAAAAGAAAGGGAGGTAGAAGGATTATCCCCCCCTGTGGCTGCGAGAGGGAGATAGAAAGGGGGAGAATTAGAAAGAGAGAGAGAGCGAAGAAGATCCTGAGAGGTTTCTAGAGAGGGAATTAAAGAGGGGGTTAGAGAGAAAATGAATTAACTCAACCTCCCCTTGTCTCCGGCTTCAACTCAGCAAGTTGCTCTCATGCTCTCCCATCCCGAATTCATTCCACCTTCTCTCTCTCTTGAACCCACTCGCGAATGATGGCTCCAAAGCAAGAAGGCAGAAAGACCATGAAATCCACCGCAATGGATCAAAGAACGGGTATTGCCAAAGATACAGGAGTGCTCGAGGTTGCTGGAACTGCCACCAACCAACAACGAAACATCGGGAGTGGCGAACGCAAGTGCAAGAAAAGACAAAATTTCCAATTTTGTGTCATGCCAAAACAAGTTACTCACAACTTAGAAATAGCGTATTATTTTCATATCACCATATAAAATAATAAGGTTTTGTCAAAAAATTTCATAAAATGTTAGCTCTTGCATTAATTAGTACAAGAACTACTTGTTTGATTACATGGAAAACATCTATATAAAAATTTAGTACATAAAATATTAGCTTCTATATTTATACTTACACAAGATGTTAGTTTCATCTAGAGAGCATATTAATACATGCACAAACGGATAAATGCTACCTATGATTTGTAGATAAATTAATCGAGATTATAATTCATAGAATTATGATGGAAATAGTTACAAGAGGTTATTGCACGGAATAAGTAAAGGACATTACGCACACTCGAGATTAGTAAAATAACTCGATATATTTATTACCAAAAGCATCAATGGTTAGAAGTTAATTAAAGCTTAAAAAGTGAAAGTCTATTAAAATAATTTTGTAAATCATCTTGTTAAATTATTATCACGATATTTTTCTAATTACCAAACTAAAGGAAATTCTCTTATGTTGGGTAAGTTAGTCCTAAATAGGAAATGCGTGTCTTTCTTAATAACTTTGAAAGATTTGTACTCAACACTTCTTTATGGGAAGAATAATCCTCATTAGAATGTAAGGTTACCTTGGGTTAAGGATCTACCTTGGCTATGTGAAGCTATGAACTGCACAATGGTGTGATTGTCATTGTTTGAAAAGATTGTTTGTGTTTGCTAGAACCTAGATCTCTGATTAAAAACATTGACAAATTGGATAAAAGGAAAGATCGCGCTAGGCTACCCCCAAGCTAACTATAAGACCCTACTATAAGGGGGTTATGATTATCACTTCGAGAGGCTTAGACCGGCTCCATAGCAGAAAGGTCTCTCCATAGGAATAGTCTCGAGTAGTAGGAAATGTGGATGGCAGGAGGGGACTCTAGCCGTAAATTTTGCATTACTCCTAGCATCTGATAAGCCCCTTCACGACCCAGGATGGGATCCTGGAACCCTAATACTAGTTACAAGGGAGGAATCTTGGTGGACAAAATACCCTCATGGATTTTTGTATATCTTCCGCAAGATAAAAAAGATAGAAATTGTAATAAACTTCCAATATAGTAAATGAATTTGTTTTTTATTCAAGGGTTTTTTGAATTGTATGCGTGTCCGTGAAATAAATTACGTGAAGGAACTTGTGATTTAATGGACTAATTAAGGAAGCTGGTTGTATATGTTTCAATAAATGTGATGTAGGTAATTTAAAAACTAAAGATAATATCGTCATCAAAGGAAAGCAGGTGGGCGTGACCGCGATGGGTCCCTCCAATAATAGGGTGGTCTCGATTAGCTATAAGCTTTTCTAAATCAGTGATAGAAATAGGAAGATGATAAATTGACCTATTAGTTGTTAGGTAGAATTAACTTGCATTGTTTTAGGGGGCAAGAATGGGATTTTTCCGTATGGGCAAGAGGGTTGATGTACCACACTCCCCTCCGTCTCCCATTCTCTTTGAACCAAGTGCAATGGCAAGCCCACTTCAGTTCGAGTAATCCTATAGGAAGTGGAAACTCAAAATTAGTGATGCTGGTGGCTGGCTCTTAGGAGACCCATTTGATTTTAGGAATCCGAAAATTTATGTCAATCCTAGCGGGTTCATCCGAAACTCTTCCGTTGCAATGTAGACTCAGTAGGGCCTAAGTGACAAATCCCATGATACTCCAAGGGAGTGCCGGGCAGTGTCATTTTGGAAAACCTGCTAATGGACTAATAAAAGGTGCACCTTGGATTGAGACTGAGACTGGTAGACACCTCATAGTTGATATCAGAGCCCTCGTTAGAATAGAATACGATGTAAGCTTAAGAAAAAAATATCTTTGATGGTAAATATAGCCTAGGACAAGTTTTCTTCTCTATGTTAATGTATGTTTTTGAATTATGGCAGAATAACAAATCTTGGAAATGATTCTTAATCTTCCGAGTCATGTTTATGTTAGCTATGCATTCATCAAGTCTTGCTTGGAGTGTTAACGGTATTTTGTGAAGGCTGTAGAAAGCGCAAGTGCTGGATACTATTTTTTGGTGGATTACTATTTTCTGGAGCTTCATTGTATTACTTTGGGCACTTATGTATTACTTTTTACTCATGGACATTATCAGACTATCATGGTTGTATTATTTTGTAAGAGCCGGGCTCACTCCCGTGCACATTTTATTTATCACCCGTAGTTGTATTTGTCGCACCTGCATATGTTGCTTGGGTTGCGCACATGTAATTGTGATTAGAATAGTGTAGGCTTGGTCTATTTAGGCTAAGGTTCAAGCATGTTTCAAGGATTGATCGGCCTAAAGCCCACTATGTGGGTAGGATGCCCAAAGAGGGTGCAAACCCTAATTCACAATTGTGGAAACCCTAAACGTAAAAGGGGCGCAAACCCTAACCCTAACCCTAAATGCAAAAGGGGCACAAACCCTAACCCTAATTCTATGTCTATATAAGGGTGGGAGGTCTCAGTTGTATTCACCCCCTTTGGCACATTCATGCTGCGGAAGCTCTGTTAGTGCAACCATTAAATCTTTCTATTCTATCATCTTGCTTCCATTGTGTTGAGAGTGACTGAGAGGGAGAGAGTGAGAGGTGTGTTGAGCGAGGGACTGAGGAAAGGTGAAGCTCTTCATCATCTTCTTGCTTTTCTCATCGTCTCTACTAGCTCTTCGACTCGTTGGTGTGCTTGATGGTGGATGCGAAGGAGCGACGGCATCGGATCGTGTTGATCGTGGTCGTGGAACTATCTTCGAGCCTTTGAAAGGTAAGTTAGGTGAGTTCACTACAACTCGAGCTAGTCTTGTGTTCTTGCTTCCTTGGGTTGGAGAGGAGAATGCTTGGTTAGTTAGAGTGGAGCGTGAGAGACAAGGTGAGAGATTGTCGCCAACGTGAGTTGCAGCTTCTGAAAGAATAGAAGTCCGTCCAAAGTCCCGACTGTTGGTGCGTTTGCCTCAACATTTTGGTTCCGTTGCCGGGACCTAGGATGGTGCAACCGCCGAGGTTCTCACACTCCCACCGTGTGGCGGAATAGGAGGCTTGTGCATGGGCGTGGATAGGATCGATGTGGTTCCGATCGTCCGCGTTTGTGGCTAGCTTCCGAAACCCATGCGGCTAGGTTAGGAAGGGCCAAATCGGAAGGAACCGGTTTGTTGGATTGAGATTGGAATAGGGTAGAATAGAAGAAAACACAAACCATAAACACAAAAACACAAAAACACAAGAAAACTCAAAACTCAAAACTCAAAACTCAAAACTCAAAACTCAAAGCGCTCTTCTTGTTGTTGGACAGCTTGTGTGGGAACGTTGGGAGATGAGGGTTCATCGTTCTTGCTTTTGTCATTGGTTACATACATGTTTATGGTTGAGATCTAACCAAATATACTGCTTGCCTTTGTACTTGTCTTCTAAAGTTCTTGGCTTGTGAGGTAGAGGAAGGAGAAAGCAAAGAAGGCCAAGAAGAAGTAGATAGAAGATGGTTGGGAAGAAGAAGAGATAGATGAAAAAAAGGGTGAAATAGAGAAAAAGGAAGGGCAAGAGGTAGTGAGGAAGAGAGCTAGAAGAAGAAGAGTAAGAAGAAGAGAAGAAGAATACAAGAAGAAGAAGAAGAAGAAGAAGAAGAAGAAGAAGAAGATGCAAGGATTGAGATAGAAGAACGATAGAAGAAGAAGAAGAAGAGGAGGATAGAAAAACAAGAGAAGAAGAAAGTAAGGAGTGAGGAAGAAGAATAAGAGAAGTGGAAGAAAGAGGGGAAGAAGGTGAATAAGAAGAATAAGAAGAAGGGGATAGAAGAAGATAAAAGTACGAAGAAGAGGAAGCGTAGGAGAATATGAGAAGTTGAGGAAGAAGACTAGGAGAGAAGGGAAGTGGAAGCAGTTGAGAAGGAGAAGCGGAAGAAAGAGGGGAAGAAGGTGAATAAGAAGAATAAGAAGAAGGGGATAAAAGAAGATAAGAGTACGAAGAAGAGGAAGCATAGGAGAATATGAGAAGTTGAGGAAGAAGACTAGGAGAGAAGGGAAGTGGAAGTAGTTGAGAAGGAGAAGCGGATTAACGAGAATAAGTAGGGAAGTCGGCCATAAGGGTCGGTAGGGGAATAGGAAAGAGATATATATATATATTTTTTTCTCTTTTTTTTTTCTCACCCTTGCTCTAACACATCAACTCGCACCACCTCACTTACTCGCACCACCATCCTTGAACCGCCTAGGGTTTGCACAATCTTACAACTCGCACCACCTCATTTGCACTAGGTCATACTCATTCGCACCACCTAGGTCATACTCATTCGCACCACCTAGGTCACACTCATTCGCACCACCTAGGTCATTCGCATTCGCACCACCTCATTCGCACCACCTAGGTCATACTCATTCGCACCCACCTAGCACCTTATTCACTCGCACCACCTCTTATCACTCACTAATACCACCCCAACCCTAATCCATCACAAACCCTAATTATCACTTGCACCAATCACCCCTCACTCATACTCCTCTCTCACTAACCCCCCACTTACTTCTCCACACTCATCTCTCACTCATCCCTACTCACTCATCCTCTCTTAACTCTCACTGACATTCCCACCCATAGTCTCTTAACCTATGCCTTAAGCTTCACTCCTACTTATTTTACTCACATTCTAAATTTGAACCTCTTGCTTTAAGTATTGGTATCAAGTGCCGTCCTTACTTGCCATATTGTCATCATGACCTGGTTGTGATACTTGGCGGAATTGCTTGTCCCCATGCACATTGTATTTGAAAGGAAGAAAGCTTGATTTCATACTTCGTGTGTTTTTCTTTAAAAATGGAAACGATGAAGAGAATGTGTGTATTTGACCAATATTGAGAGAACCCTTCAGGTACTCTTCACTCCCACTCAACAACTCAACAAAACAACCAATTCGGACGTTCTGAAACATTTGAACCATCATTCACTGAGGACCATTGCTAAGACCTAGGTTAACCTCTCATTGATTTAGTTGTATGCGCTTGCGAAACGGCAAGGTGATCCTCTCTCCTCCTAGGGAGTGGAGCCCTAGCCCCGAGACTCTTACTGTCCCAACAACCTTCACAATGGATGAAGCAACATTTTTAGACTCTCTTCCACAAGATGTTCGAGAGTCCTTGGATAGCTACCAAATAGCTGCACGCTTTGATCGTGCTCGACTCTCCCCAGCAGACCTTGAGGAAAAACTCATGATCCTCAAAGACCAAGGAACTAGTACTTTTAGCAAGATCCTCGAACACACCATTGACACAAAGCAAGAACTTTTGAACATGAAAACCGAACTGGATGGGATCAAGCACATGTTGCTGAATGCTGGAACATCAGGATCATCCACTAATACTTTAACGGACCTCGTCTAACGCCGGCTCTTTGATCATACCGACTTGCTCACTGTGGGAGCTCACATGGCTCAAACACTGCTTACTGGGATGGGTAATACACCTGCCCAATGAGACCAAGCCAAAGTTCCCCTAGTGGCCAAGCAAATTGATAAGTATCGTGCTGGCGACGACCCATACAGCTTCATAGAGCAATTTGAGCAAGTTTGCGAGGCCAATAACCTTATAGGCAATGCCAAGCAGGCTCAAGCCTTTGGGCTTTGCATGGGCAAGAAGGGTCGTACTTGGTTTACTCGCCTCGATCTAGCTGAGAAGGCTTCCTTCGCAGCTCTTAAGACTCTCTTCATAAAGCGATTTGCTGAGGCAGGCTACGGGGACAATTTAATTGTCTGACTCATGAATATTGAACAACACGACGAAGAGAGCATGAGAGACTATGTGTCTCAATTAAAAGGCCTTACAAGAGAATCCCACTAGCTGAAAAACCAGCTGCTAAAGCAGTCCCGACGGCTTTCATCAAGGGTATCCGTGATGAAAAGATCTATGAGGCACTGGCTAGCAATTCCGTGCTAGATCGAGCAAATCTCAATGGAGTCTTAGATGAAGCAATCTGCATAGAAGACCTACACAAGGAGAGAACTCGCGACAAGAAAGGAAAAAGCCTAGAATCTGAATCCCAATCTAGTAGAGGCAAACTTGAGATAGGAAACACCCAGACTCAGCATCTCATGGCTGATGTGATGAAACAACAGCAAGAGCTCTTAAAAATGATCGACTCATTCAGGCAGCCTCGACCGTACCGACAAAACGTGCAGTGCATACATTGCGGCGGTGATCACTTGCCATCCGAATGCTCTCGACAGAGTAGGATCTGCACAAATTGTGGGCGGTTTGGTCACGAAGCTTCTACTTGTAGAGCACCTAGGCGGCTTGCCTATGCTGCACCCTATGCAAATCGTGGGTTTCCATACCCCAGACCTCAGCAGATGGGTCTTCCTGCTCCTCCTGACCATAGACCTGTAGCTCCTCGAGCTGACATTAACCCATCCGACATCCCACGGCCTCCGGGCCCTATCATAACTCACCCACCTAGTGATCCCCCTGTCCACTATGTTGAAGAGTCCGTTGAGGACGATGATTATACCAACCCATTTATCTCTTATGACGAAAAAGGAAATGTGGTGCTCATGGACTATAAACCAATCCCGATCATGATGTTGGGACGGGGTCGAGGGCGCGGCTTGATACAACCCTGCGAGACTCTTGCCTGCTGGACTTGTGGCCAACCTGGTCACATCTCCACACGTTGCCCGCAAAAACAAGAACAATCAAAGGAGAACGAATCTGATCAAAGGTGTCCTGAGTGTGGAATCACTCACATGTATTCCGATTGCCCGAAGCGGAAAGCTAGCTCTAGCAAAGCTATTTTTTCCACTGTTCCCTTGACTCTCTTTGCAGTAGAAATGCTAAAAGATGAGGTTGTGATTCCCATTCCGATTAATGCCATTACCCGAGCACAAGCTAAGCAGGGTGGCGTCAGTATCCCTGGCCCATCTCTAGCTACTGGCTCTATCATTGGAAAGAACAATGCAAAGAAGAAAACTAAGCATGTTGCTCTCAAACTCAAGAGTGACGGGATGACTTCAGTTCCCGCAGTTGCCTCAAGTGCTGAGCAAGCCACGTCTGCTCCACACACAGAAATGGTTGCTTCAGCCAAAGTAGGTGAATACCCCGATCCTGAGCATCAACTTAAGTTGATTAGCAAAGTAAAGAATTGGGTGGAAGAGGCTCAAGCTGAGATTAGGGCTGAAGAAGCCAAGGATAATTTGCAACCACATGGCATCAATAGCATACTTCCCTTGGCCTCAACAATTGGCCCTAATACCTTTGGACGACCCGCTACCGACCTTGGTGCACAACCACTTGCCCAAGGTCAGCCAAGGAAGTTACAATATCAGGAAGTAGGCCCTGGGTTGCTAGCTGCCTTAGCCTCTACCAGTGTTTCCATCCCATTGGGCATGCTCTTCAACAACAATCCTACCATTTGGACAACATTCAAGACTTGGATTGATGGAAGCACCGAGACCCAGCCTATTGAGGACGACCCCCAACATCCATTGCCTCGCTCCCCTCCTACCCCCGTCCTCGGAGCTCTTGGAGTTGCTACGTTCTGGGAGGGTGCTGAACAACATGCAGTACTCCTTGTGGAAGCACTTGGTGATTCCACGAGAAGAGGCATTATCGATACTAGAGCTGGTGTCAGCATCGTGAATCAAGTAGTACTTAAGACGTGGGGCAACCCTCCAATTGAGTGTGTCCACTTTAATCTCACCGTCGCCGATGGTTCTAAGGTCCGACCCTTGGGCGTGTTGAAGGACTAGCCGGTGAAGATCGCTGGTGTTAAGTTCTGTGTCACATTTTTAGTCATGAAAGGCATTGACTATGACCTATTGCTTGGCCGACCCTGGATGCGTAATGCACAACTCATTGAAGATTGGGGCAATGGTCTAGTCTTTTTAGGAAATCGTACTGAGGCTGCATGCATTGAAATGGATAGCTGGAAGATTACCTCAGTCGACCTAGATGCTATCTCCAGCCTGTTGCGTGGTGAAACCATCTGTCCCCCAACCTAGAAGCCCTTAAACAAATATATTCCATGTCCGGAAGATGAGCAGGACTGGCTTCATATTCTTGCTACCTTGGAGTTGCCCTTCACGGAAGAAGGAGAGTACAAAGAAGCTAACGAACATTTGAGTCGACATAGACTTAAGGAAGCCCCTGTAAACAAGCTCGATATTCCTAATGAACTTCCTTCTATGCCGTTGTTGATGATGCATGCTAGACCATCATGCACATCTAAGCCAAAAGGTTTCCGTGTACCTACTGATCGCCTTGAGCTCCGTAAACTCCTCTTCTCATGGAGACCAGCCTTCAAGAATGTGGCTGAGGCTAACCTACTGATCTTTGAAGAGCTTTTAACGTGTCCCGTATGGCATTGGACTGAACTTCATCAAGTTTTGTTCGATTATCATAATAACCTTTTTGTCTCCATGATGCCTCCAGATGACTCGGACACAGAAGAGGATGGTGACTGTGAAGATGACCCGACTGAGTATGCAAGTGATACCGATTCTGATGTAGACTATGACTCTGATGATGTTCCTGTCAGTGCGGTCATGGTGGCTGAACAAACCTGGTATGAGCAACTTGAGCAGAAGGCAGATGCTCATAAGTTGGCTTCATCTAGCACCACACAGAATTCCTCTTCATTTTTTAATGTACGAGTTGTTTCCATTTCTTTACTTGACCCTGAGGATGACCTTGTCATTCCCCCGGCTTTCCTTCGAATCCAGTTGACTGCTGCCAAGCAGGTCACTTCTGACGCTCTCATTGCTGAAGGTTCTGACTTCAACACCCTTCCATATAACCTCTGGATGGATTTGGGCCAACCCACCTTGACACCCACTCACACTAAGCTTAACCCCTATGGTGGCCAACCTTACTCGCTCTTGGGTAAATGTAAGCTTTTGCTTACTATTGCAACTGAGAGCATCCCTCTTCTTTTTTATGTTCTTCCGAACCGCGAAGATGTGGGCAAGGAACTTCTCTTGGGCCGACCTTTCAAGTATCAGGTTCCATGCACTATCAACTATGTTGATCAGCGCATTGCATTGCAATTTCCAGGTGCCCATGTAGTTTCTGCTTTCAGTAAAGGGGATCTTTCTGCGGGGCCAACGCCAATTCCTCTTCCCACCCCTTCTCCGTCCGGTAGTTCCTTATTTCATCAGTTGCTGCAAGCCCAACATCACCATGCTACTCCTGTTAGTCGCGCCTCAAAACCCACGCCTATGAAGTTTCCTCACTTCCAGTGGCGACCTCGCCTCCCCTCACCACCTCCATTTCCACCTTCACCACCCTCAAAGCTGTTGATCGGCAACCGAGTTGACGTCGTCGAACTCCTCCAAAGCCCACAATTTCCTTGTGTTGGGTGGCACGTGCTCTCTTGGAGGCTCAGGGCTATTACCAAGGTAACACCTACATTTGGATTCCCAAACGATCTAACTTCTCATCTATCCCTTTTTCTTGGGCTTCTTCCACCGTTCCTCCAGGCTGCTCGAAGCGCCGAATGTCTTATCCGCGGGTTTCTCATTCCTTCCTACCTCGAGTCACCCCGTCTCATGACGAGTCAGAGTCTACGCCCCATTCCGCTTCCCTTAACCAACCACCTCCTAATAAGAAGTCATTTCCACTACCTTCCTCTGTCTCCTCATCTCCATCTTTCGCTCCAGAACCCCCTCCTGACCCTCTTCTCACACCTTCCCTTGGGCCCTCAGCTTCCTTTGAGGCATCCTCCTCTTCCAATCTCTCTCGGCCAGTCCACCAGTTGGATCCGGCAGCCCAAGCTAAACTCCAACATGAACGCGGGGACCTGGTTCCACCTCATCTTCAGATTAGTTCCACCGCTCCTGATCCCCCTTCTGGTCTAAAACCTCTGCTCATTTGCTGCTCTCTTCGTGGCATGGCTGTGGACTTGGCCACGAAGGACAACTCCTCCGACGCTAGTGGTTACTCCAATTCGATTCTATGTTTGCCACCTTTGCGAAATTGTTTGCTATGATTGACCTTGGCCTTGCCGACAATGAGGCACTTGAACTTACTACTCGATGGAATCCCACGTGGGAGGAGCATGAACATCTTTTCCGAAAAAGTCTCTTGGTGCAGGCTGAGTACGTCAAGACTCTTCCTCCGAAGCATCTCCAATCCTCCCGATTAATCTCTTCTTATGCTCCAGTGACCAAATGTGTTGATTCCGCCGAGCTTGCAGCTCTTACCACCAAACAAACCACTTCTAGTCTTTTCTTATGCCTCTGGTATAACCATCGGCTTGAGATTGCTCAGGTTGGTAGTCGTCTGATGACCACTGCCGAGTAACGGTGCGCCATTAGTAACCTTCGGTCTGATCCTACATATCATTCTCCTGTTTCACTCCATGCCATCCTTTTGGCTCGTGACCTAGAAGTGCCTTCCAATTTGCAACACCATCCCCTATTTAATAAAATTCTAACGGCGGAAGAACTACATGTGGCTAGTCGCTTTGCTGGTCCATGTCTCCTCATAGATATTACCACTTATTTGTGTGGTTTGGCTATGCACCCATTTGACCTTGATACATTTGCGGAATTGGAGTATAACCCCAACTTTTATGCTTGGTGGATGTCCATCCTTCCTTCATTTTCCCCGTCCACCTAGTTGTCTTTCCATTTTCTTTGTCCATACTTCATCTTCTTTTTCTTTTTCCTTTTTGTGTTGCCCTGTCATCTTTTCCGTCCTTTGTTGCTTACCCCTGCAAGCTAGGAAGCTTGCTGGTCTTTTTATTGCAGGAGGGCAATTGGCAATCCATTTTGGCATTATTTTTATAAAAAGGCAAAGGTATAGTTTGACTTTTATATTTTGTGTGATGGTTAGCTAGAAATTTCTCAAGATGTGGTCTTATCTTTTGATTAAGCAGATGACAGGTTCACAGTTTGAAATGTCTACAATGTCGACATTGGTGGCTATCAAGGATCATCATTATGAGGACAGGGGAGTATTCACTATGGAGCAATGCAAGGAGTTTGGTCTAGAGACCAGCATATGGAGTTTTGGGGCCTTGAAGTTTCGTCAACTTACCAACTTGGAGAATATTGTCAACAGGTATCCTAAAATTGGGGAGTTGGTGGCTAAATGTGGGCTAACCGACTATATTAGAGCAAGCAATGGGCCTATTCACTTTGCCAATTGCTACAACTTTGTTCAAAACTACGATCCTAAGACTAAAACAAGTAGGATGAGCTACTGGGATGAAAAAGAGCAAAAAGTTGGGGAGGTAGCACTTACTTCTAAGCTGATAGAACAAGCCTTAGGTCTTTGTCAAGGGTCAAGAGGGCATGGTAAAGCTAGTAAAACTCATCTAGTGGATCAAAGGTGGGAGGGTAAGCCTAATGTTACTACTGGTGGTCTATTGTTCTCTACCATTGAGGAGTTGGATCTTAGAGCCACTGCACAGGTGTTTCACCATTTGTTTACCTACAACAAAACCAGCACTCGTGTAGGGAGAATACCCAAGGGCTTCATGGAAGATATCTTATCAGACAGGATACTTGATGAGGATTTAAATAAGTTTTGGATGGATCAGATTTGTGAATCCCTTGCTAAGGCACATGAGACTCTTCCTAAAACTCCTGAAGGGAGACTCATCACTACTGAGGCCAAGATATGCATGATAAATTACGGTGGTGCACTCAGTAAGGTCATCACCACAGCCTTGGGACTCTCCGAGCCCTTTCAGGTGACACCCGCAGTTGCTGAGATGGGTCAAGTGAAGGACAGACGACCAAGGGAGGAACAAGAGCCAAGTGTTGAGAGTTCACTAAAGAAGATGGGTCAAAAAAAGAGTAAGAAAGGAAAATTTAAGACAGAGCACCACGTAGCGATCGAGGAGTTGCTAGAGGATGCACAACACTTGGGGGAAGCTCTCCACAAGGAAAAGGAGAATCAAGCCACAACCATACAGGAATCATCCATTAAGGACATGAGAGGGAAGGAAGCCTCCGCTCCACAGGAAGTTGAAGAAGACGTTGCTAGGAAACTTGGAGATTCTGACAAAGGAAAGGGAAAGACTCAAGGAAAACAATCGGTGATTGGTCCAGGAGATTTTCAAATGCTCATGACCACTTTACAAACCATGCAAGCCCAGATAAACATGTAGGAACATGGTAGACAGAATGAAGAAATTACAATCACTTCTAGTGTAGAGAAGCTGCGACCGGATGAGACTGCCACTAGTTCAAAAGTTTGCACAAGAAGGACATCAGCGAATTTGGATGATCTTACCACATTAGAGCTCTTATGTGAAGAGTTGAAACAGGGCAAGGATCAAGCAATTCTGGAAAAATTGGAATTACAAAAGAAGTATGAGGCAGAGAGATCATCTCATCAAGAATTTTTGAAACACTCAGCCCAGCAGTTACACGACTTACAAACTCAGATTGTGGAGAACAATAAGGAGATGGAGGGGCTAAGGGAACAGTTGCAAGAAGTTGAGGTCCTGAGGAAAAGGGAAGAAATTCTCTGTGCGCTCAGGTTGCAGATCTTGTGGTTCAGTTAAAGGAGGAAAAGGCAAGGACATCAACTCTCACCAGAGAGTTGTCAGAAGTACATCGGACTCAGACACAGATGAAGATAGCCTTTACAGGGTTGCAAGATACAATTGCAATGAGTCTGACTACTGCTGTCAATCAAGTTGAGGAAAAAGCTAACAGAGCTTACGAGGAGATGTTACAACAGCTACTCACAGACTTGGCTCATTCCCTTCACAAGGAACGCCAGTTTAAGCTTCATGCAACTGCCTATCAACATGCACTAACATTACAGCAGGGGCTTTATCATCAGGCCATTTGCACTTTATCATCCAAAAGCACCGATGATGTGGAGGAACTCAAAGCTCAGTTGGGAATTGCTACCGGTGCCTTAGCCGCTTTTGACCAGGGTAAGGAGCTCATGTTGTTGACCTCAGACCCAACTAGCAGCCAGATGATTGACCATTTGCATGACATGGGCTATAATGATCAAGAATTGAGGGATGTAGGAATGATGCAGCCAACATCTACTGAGCCATGTGACTTACAATATGAGACACTTGTTGAAGACCCTATTGAAGTAGAGCCTTTTGAAGATATGGTTCCTTCTTAGGATTATATGGATCCTCAAGATTTTGCTGAAAAGAAAGATGGAGCTACTGAGGAAATACAGGTACCCCCAACAGTGTCGGACAAGGAACTTGAGGTCCAAGAGCACTTTGATAGGATGGTTCAAGTTCTTAGGGCTACCCCTCAGGATGTGCCAGAGTATTCCATTGACATGCGAGGCATCGAGGCACAGAGAGAGGATCTAGATGAGCCCATTAAGACCTATCATGAGAAGCAGACGAGGGAGGAGACCATCATTTTTTATTTCAATGTCTATGGAGATGCCAAATTCAGAACACCCTTACCAATCAGTACAGTGCAAAAGCTTATTAAAGTGGGAGAGAAGATTGCTAAGAAGTGGTTGAAGAAACAGGATAGATCGGCTTTGAAAGGAGCTTGTAAGATTCCCAAGGAGAAGAACAAGGGGGAGTATCTCACCGAGAAGCCACGAGAGGTGTGGAAGCTTCAACCAGAATGGCGATATCCTATCCTTGAAGTGGATGAAATGGCCCATTCCGCCTTTTGCTACTCAAATCGGAAGACAGATGTACTCCATTGCCCCTATCCGAGAAGGTATGGCAGAAACTATGATGCTGAGAAGCATGGCAGGCATAACTTTCCCAAAATTCCCAATATCAATGCTCCGCATGAGAGTGATATCTATCACTTCCAGTTGCGTGATCTGCTACCCTCTTTTGACAGTTTCCTTAAACTCTACTCAAATTGCCCCGATCCTGCCTTCATAGTCACTTGCAATTATCTCCACCTCATAGTCAAGCTCTTACAGCAGCCACCGACTCCCTATGAGGATGGCTTGCCACCCTTATTCTTACTGCGTAGCCTTGCTTGAGGATATGGTGGATAGCAGACTTTCTCGGTGTACCCATCCTTTTTATCCAGAATCACCCATTTATCTCCGAACCTTTCTTAAGCCATATCTTTTGAGCAAAGGGTGTCTTTCACTTACCTTGTAGCTACTTCCTGAGGAGTGACTCCCTTGTGCATCACATGATGGAAAAAAACAAAAACAAAAAGAGAGAAAGCAAAAAAAAAAGAAAAAATATATATATATATGCACTCACATGCACTGCACTGCACCTAAGGGTCCTCAAGTTGGATGCGTCCAGTGGCTTTGGTCGGCTGGCTCCGTCTCTAACCCCCTAGCCCTTTTTCCATTTCTCCACACATTTGCTTGGGGCACATCAAGGTCAGGACATACCTAGGGAGTCTCGACTCGCCTAGGTTAGACCTGTCTCCCTGAGTCACGTGCACTTTTCATTTCTACTTCATTTATCTCAGTAACATCACATCACCTTAGGTCACCTACCACATGTGGTTGATCCAGTGGAGAACCATGTGCTTCAAGAATTGCTTTATCTATCCCACTTAGGTGTCTCCCTTGCATCTTCAACAACAACCTTTTTTTTTCTCTCAGTACCTACCATTCTTTCCATCTTCATCAGATCAAGATCCCTTGCTTCCTAATCATCGAGCATCATCATCAATAGAAGCACCCATGGAGAAGTCTTCTACCTATGTATTAGACTATGTATGCACGTGCACACACTATAGTATTTGCACCATAACCTATTCACGGTTTTGGGTCCTCAAGTGTGGGACAACACTTCAGGCTTGCCTGGAGTTCGACCCATCTCCCAAACCAACATCATCATATGTCCTATGCACGATCAGAAGACTAGCACTTTTCCCCTAGGGAGTGACTGCACGTAAGGATCAACAGTCAAGTGTATCTTCAGCATAGCCAACTTTTACAGGATTTGTCACCAGCAACACCATCAGTCTCACCATCTACCACAATTTGAGCAACATCATTTGTACCACCCGCAGCAGGCAACATCCTCATCTTCAACAACCACCGTTCTTCATCAACCACATCCATTTCTTCTCCATCAGGACTACTACTTGATCAGGACTATTCCCAGCATTCTGCGTCTTTGGTGCAAGCTACAGCATGCTACCTATGATGTGAGTGCCCTGGGACTGGCACTCGTCTAGGGGGGAAATAATGTTAACGGTATTTTGAGAAGGCTGCAGAAAGCGCAAGTGCTGGATACTATTTTTTGGTGGATTACTATTTTGTGGAGCTTCATTGTATTACTTTGGGCACTTGTGTATTACTTTTTACTCATGGACATTATCAGACTATCATGGTTGTATTATTTTGTGAGAGCCGGGCTCACTCCCGTGCACATTGTATTTATCACCCGTAGTTGTATTTGTCGCACCCGCATGTGTTGCGTGGGT
Organism: Lygodium microphyllum; assembly: GCF_053477565.2. NCBI lineage: Eukaryota > Viridiplantae > Streptophyta > Polypodiopsida > Schizaeales > Lygodiaceae > Lygodium > Lygodium microphyllum. Next base: position 17,355,213 of record NC_141163.1, read on the forward strand.
TGCACACATGTAATTGTGATTAGAATAGTGTAGGCTTGGTCTATTTAGGCTAAGGTTCAAGCATGTTTCAAGGATTGACCGGCCTAAAGCCCACTATGTGGGTAGGATGCCCAAAGAGGGTGCAAACCCTAATTCACAGTTGTGGAAACCCTAAACGCAAAAGGGGCGCAAACCCTAACCCTAACCCTAAACGCAAAAGGGGCGCAAACCCTAACCCTAACCCTAAATTCAAAAGGGACGCAAACCCTAACCCTAACCCTAAACGCAAAAGGGACGCAAACCCTAACCCTAATTCTATGTCTATATAAGGGTGGGAGGTCTCAGTTGTATTCACCCCCTTTGGCACATTCATGCTACGGAAGCTTTGTTAGTGCAACCATTCAATCTTTCTATTCTATCATCTTGCTTCCATTGTGTTGAGAGTGACTGAGAGGGAGAGAGTGAGAGGTGTGTTGAGCGAGGGACTGAGGGAAGGTGAAGCTCTTCGTCGTCTTCTTACTTTTCTCGTCGTCTCTACTAGCTCTTCGACTCGTTGGTGTGCTTGGTGGTGGATGCGAAGGAGCGACGGTATCAGATCATGTTGATCGTGGTCATGGAGCTATCTTCGAGCCTTTGAAAGGTAAGTTAGGTGAGTTCACTACAACTCGAGCTAGTCTTGTGTTCTTGCTTCCTTGGGTTGGAGAGGAGAATGCTTGGTTAGTTAAAGCGGAGCGTGAGAGACAAGGTGAGAGATTGTCGCCAACGTAAGTTGCAGCTTCTGAAAGAATAGAAGTCCGTCCAAAGTCCCGACTGTTGGTGCGTTTGCCTCATCAGATGATATAGATACTAGATCAGTTGTACAACCCCTCACCTCTATATCGTGAAAGATGGTGGATGATTAGCAGAGGGGATATTGCTATATCGATGCAAGCCGTCTAGCTTATCTTCAGAATAATTTGAAAGGAGTAAAATGGATGGAAGATCTTAAATTTGTCAAGATCTATCTATTTTGTGAAGCCAATGTAAACTCAACCCTATATACTTGGGGAAAGAAGATCAAACTAAACCCATATATCTATGAGGAAGTTACAAAGATCCTTCCAAGAGCCAACATAATAAAAGTTGTAGGCCTCTTTAGCCACCATAACTACAAAAAAGACAGATTTCCTGAACTCCCTCAAAAATATAGATTCCTAGATATCTACTCCGAGAATCCAAGTTATGTCATAAAGGATGTATCAGAGTGTCATGCTAAAATTCTAGTAGGGAATCCTTTTCTGAAAAAAATAAGATGAACTTGTGAGTTATCTGAATAATGTATTTTTTTCCATTTGATGACCTTGTACATCCGTTGTAATAAAGATTGATTTGATACTTTATGAATCAGAGAAATAATGGAACCTTATTTTCCCTTGGAACCTTTGAAATTGCAGTTTAACTTTAGCAATGGAAAAAGAGTTTTATTTGAAATTGTTTCAATAAATTAAGTGAGAAATAATTTAAGTATCAAACTCTAATATTAATGCTATAGAAATTTTGTAAAGTTTAACTTGGGAATTGTTGAAAATTTCCCAAAATTTTGCATCCACAATATTTCCCAACCAATCCCAAGAGAAAATGAATCTTTTGAAGCAAGTCAAATAGGTGAGAATGTGAAAGGCAATGCACAAATTTGGATCAAATCCATGGAATATTATTTTACTACTACTGGAACTGTCCTAGTCAACCAAGCCATGTTAGCTAAGCTAAAATTAATTGGCAAAGCTCGACTCTAGTGGAAGCGCAATGGTGTTGAGATCAAGGTGTCCCTAAAAATACCATTACTTGGGATTTGCTGAAAGAAGCTGTAAGAGGAAGATATTTACATCTAGCTTATCACACCTAGAAAATGAATGAGTTCTTTAATTTAAAGAAAATGGGAGTGACCCTGGATTCATATTACTCCAAGTTTGTTTCACTTTTTAAATATGCACCCTCCATGGATATTGCTCAACAAGTGTCCAAGTTCTACAATGGGCTAAATTCTCCTCTAAATACTCATTTGGAATCAATGTGTCCAATAGACCTCCAAGATACTTTGATTTGAGCTACTCCTATTATGTAGGAAGTACAATCAAAGCCTAAAAATAATAAGTTCTGGAGCTATAATAATCAAAACAAAGGAGGATTCAAAGATCAAGCAAAAAGAACCCAAGGCCAATTTCACCAAGATCAAAAGAAAAATGTAAAATCCAATGTGGTTGGAAATTTTGTTTCTACCCAAGGAAATAGAGATAGTCTTAAGTTCTTTCACTGTAATGAGCCAAGACATTTCAAGAGAGATTGTTCGAAGCTTCGTGGAAACCATCACCAAGGCCAATTCCGAGGCCATCAAGGTAAATCATTTAAAGTTTTGATTGACTGTGGAAGTACACACTCATTTATTTCTCCCAAGTGTGCTAAGAAGTTAGGAATATATACAATAAATGCATCAAAACTACTTGTGGAATCAGCAAATGGGAAGGAAGTACTTTCTACACAACAAACTGCCAAGGTAGAGTTTAACCTAGGAGGAAACCTTTCAAGTATGAGATTTAGAGTAATGAGCTTAGGAGTTTATGAATGTTTACTAGGAATGGATTGGATGATTCCCAATTATGCTCATATCCATTTTGGAAAAGGTCAAGTCACATTTCAGGATTTGAATGGTGAAATAGCAACTACATAAGGCAAAACAGGGAAACCTAAAGTTCAATTAGCAAAAGCTTCTCTAATCGTGAAAGGCCTGGAGAAAGGATTGCTAGTTTACTTGATCAGGTTTAACAAGGTAAATCAAGATGGTCAGACAGAAGAAGAACCATCTTGGTTAAAAGAATACACCAACATATTTTCTGAAGAGCTAACAGAGTTACCTCCAGAAATAGAAGTCGATCATGAGATCAAACTTGTTCCACAAGCTGCTCTAGTGGCAAAAATACCTTACAAAATATCTATTCTTGAATCCATCAAACTAAAAGAGAAACTCAAATAACTACTAGAACAAGGGTATATTCAGCCAAGTAGTTCACCATAGGGAGCCCCAATATATCAAAACGAAGAAAGATGGAACTCTCTGACCATCTTTGTATCGACTATTGTCATGTTCTTGCCTAATAATTACCTAGCAGCACATTTTAGTGGTCCATCGAGGAACTATTCTAGATGGCTTCGCTCGGCACTCGCGAAAATGCACATGGTCTATCATCTAGGTTTCCTAGAGTCCACCCCATAACAGAAGGTATCGGCTATCCCCATGAGGATCAACCTACAAGTTCGAGGTCCTAATTTAACAAGTGAGATCTCAATACATCAAGTAACTCTATCGGAGGTGTCCCACAAGGGCTTCTCATCTGACTAGAGTGATTATAGTTACCCTTGGTTCATGGAGTGCAACACTCTTTCCCAATAACTGGTTAGGATTCAAAGAACCTTAACGGAGTTTTGGCATAGCCCCTGCACCTTTCCCCTAAGATAATTAGTGATCAAGGTTTTAAGACTTGACCCTAGGGTAAGTCAACACTCGGCTCTACCTAATTTTGCCTAATTAATGTTTCGTTCAATCTCTTGAGAGAAGCTCCCAGCTTACCAAGACCACCCATCCGTAGGAAGAATCCATCAGGGATCTCGCCTACCCGCTTGCCACAAATGGTTTTCTTTAGTTTTCTAATTATCTATCACATTAAGTTATGACATATAAAAGCAGCTTCATTATCACAAGTTCATTCGTATAATTTTACGACACAGTACAAAGATAGAGAAAACAATCTTTTGGAAAAACATATTTATTTATTATTTTGCAAAGTTATCTAGAATGATTTTCCCCTTCTACCTATGCAGAAGATAAACCTCCATTCACCAAAAAATCCCTTCTGTCTATGCGCAGAAGAAAAGAGACCCTCTAAGATTTCCGTCCCTTCACAAGTATCGGGGACTCCAGGATCCCATCTTGATTCGTGTAAGGGTCAGGCAATTCCTAGGAGTAATAGAGATATTTACGGCCAGAGCCCCCATGGCACTCCCATCTCCTCCTACCTAATGTATTCCTCACCGAGCAACCTCTGTCCATCATAGCCGGGTTCAAAGCTCCTCGGGGCGATACAAAACAATCCCCCTTGGAGGAAGGTTTTGCGTCTAGCTGTGGGGGAGGCATAGCACGATCTTTCCTCTTATTATCGTGATTATATATTTACAATCAGATCTAATTGCTATAAGCACAATCTATCTTTCCTGTGCAACCATCAATGCATAAATAAATAAAAAAGAAAAAACAACAAGTGTTTTTAGCATAGGAAGCAATCCCACCCAAATCTAGGGTTTCTCTTTTAAGGTCCCACCTTATTCTTAGGGTTTCACTTCCTACTTGCAACTCTTTTTTGGGATCTGCAAGTTATTTTGCAAATTTGAACTCTATTTTATTCTTATGAAAAGTTTGGTATTTTTTCCCTAAAAGATAATATGGGCATTTATACATATGGCAGGCAATTCATGCACTTGTCAGCCTTGACCTATGTTTAATAGGATTTTCAAATGCTTTTCCAAGTATATTTAGACTTTAGAATTTGTACTGAAAAATTCTTATCAATGTCCAACAAGTCTTACAGACTTTCGATATTCATTTAATTTCCTGATACTCATAGTTTCAGGGTTGTTGAGTATTTCATAGTTGTTTTTGCTTCAACATTCTCGATATTTTAGGTAAGGTTTTCTTGCTGACTCATACCTGGGTTAACTCATGATATTGATGCTCTCACTAATATAATCATTGATATTAACAATGTGTGTGTTTTTAGCAAGAAAATAAAATTTATTTTATTCTACTCATATTCTATGGTTTAATCGATGGTGTTTGACCATTTATCGACTTTCAACGTTTATCTAGAAAGAATAATTTTCATTTAGCTATGTCCTAAGTGCAATGCTGATTGTTTTTTTGAAAACTTTATTCTAGGTAATGCAAAAATCATAAGTACAATTTTTCTTTCATCTTTCAGACATCGAATTATATTATTACGTTTTTAATTTATGCACATCTAGTATATATTTTTTTATATAATTTTTTTCTGATTTAATGCATTGATTATTTTATTATATTATATAAATGATTCTCTATAAATTATTATAAAACTCATGTGTGTCTATTTATCATTAGAAAAATGAAATAGAGATAGTCACTTTTAAAGAAAAGTTATAAAATATTCCCTTTTCTAACAATGTCTACATTTTTTCTTTTATTATGATCACATATGTCATTAATGAAATAACAATAAATATCACAAAATAAACCATAATTAAGATATTTTCTTAATGAAAAGTATATAATATTTTTTCAAGTAAAAGATTCTTTTCATTGAATAGTTAGTTATTATATTACTTAGGCTATTTTCCTAAGTGGCAATTCATATACATTTTCTTTAGAATGTGTTTGTAATTGTTTAAAGCCAAATATAGCGATAAGCTTATAAAACATTATTTTTTTCCAAACCGAGGAGATGTTACCTCTCTCAGGTTTGTTGTATTGGGGGTTTCACCAATTTCTACCATGTGATTTTCTCCATCAGTCGCGTTCTTTTGCTTCCCTTGCTTGAAATGGGCTTTTTGAATTTCTGCGACCTCGTGGAGCCATGGATGTCAAGTGAAATTGACATGGTAGTTCAGGGATAGTTGGTGGTTATCTAAATTTTTTAAACCAATGTTTTGCTTAGCAATATGGCTATATGGGAGGAAGGTGTAACAAGGGGTAGAGAAAATGGAAATGAGGTAGAATAGGGTTATTTTCCTCCTTCAAGGCTCAAGCTACAATGGAACAGAGAAGTAGAGAAAATTTTCATCATCAAGAGGTCTTTCTTCTTGCTTTCTTTGTGAAGGAGAGGGGGTGTATTTATAGCCATGAGAGGGAGCATGTAGTTGATTCATTCTTTTAACTAATTGTCAAGAGCCAAGTGAGCTTTATTAAAAATGCATTATGATTGCCTACGTGTTGGATTGTCAAGAGTCAAAAACGTCATGAATTTTGGCCTATTTTTTCAAAAACATATTTTTTTCTTCAAATTAACTTCATGTGGTAGTTTTTGGCCAAGTTACCTCATGACTTATCTAGTTTATAAAGTCATGCCATACTCTTTGATACTTAACTTACTCAATATCATGCTTGTTCTTGCATGTTCTTCGTCTACTGATTAAGGCTTTTGTGATTTGTCTTGCGGTTACGAAATCAATGCGATTTATAACTTATTAAATGGAATCGAGAATGCTAAATCAAATTTAATGCGAGACAAATTATGATCAAGCTGTCGTAATATTATTTAAGAGGCATATTTTCTTTTGTTGGCTGGGAACATTGAGGCATCTTATGGTGTCGAATTGTAGAATTGATTTAATGCAAGACTCAATATTAAGAAAATTACATGTGGTCACTTAAATCGATGAGTACTTTTTAAAACGTCTCTAGCCAAAATTTGTTTCTTGATATGAAGTGTTATGGTGGGAATGTTACAAATACCGAGGGCTAAACTAGTTAACAATGAAGAGTAAGTACTCGATCTCGATGATAGATGAGCTTCTTAACATGCCAAGAAGAAGAAGTGTGCCTTCTTCAAAAGAAAGATTGAGTACTTGGGATTCATAGTGTGTGTTGTGTTGAAGGTATATTAGTAGATCCTGCTAAGGCCAAAGATGTTCAAGATTAGCTACCCCCAACCACTATCAAGGAAGTGAGACGTTTTCTATATCTTGTTAGAAATCAAGCTCATCGTCAGTGTGTCTTCATCTATGACCGACATCTATGACAGCTAGTGTGTACGGCTATCTACATGTGACTACATTAAATAAGTCGGATTAGTAGTCAGTCAGTGACCTGACTAGAGCTAGTCAGTCTAGTCTACATTTACACTAGGTCACTTTATCTTGTAGGGTGTGTGTTTTTCAGTTTAGTGTGTGGAAATGAAGGAATGAGCTTGAGAGCCTGAAGGCTCATGGATATGGAGTCTTTCCCTTTCTCTCTCTCTACTCTTTGAACATGGTATCAGAGCTTCATCCATGAAGCTGTGGGAGAATGGGCATGACAACTTGCAGTGCAAAGGAGATGGAAGTAAGGAATGAGGAAGAAGCTGGACACTTGCAAATGAAGCCATAGTCAAAGGAAGGAATCAGCGTGGACTGCCTTCTGAAAATCGTGGACTGCCTCTTGAAAATCAGCAACCTGTGTCTGAAAATCGTGGACTACCTCTTGAAAATCAGCAACCTGTATCTGAAAATCTGCGCCGCCTGCTGATCTTAATAGACATCAACCTGTATCTAAAAATCTGCGCCTGCTGATCTGAGTGGACAGCAACCTGTGCCTGAAAATCTACACCCTCTGGTTTGAAAATCTGTGCGTGCTGATCTGAGTGGACAGCAACCTGTCAATCTTTAGTGGGGCACCTGGACAAGGTTCATAGAGCATGTATGCTCACTATTGAAGGTATTTGAAGTGTGCAAGAAGTAAATGCTTGTGTGGGAGCTCTGTTATGAGCTGGAGTGACAGACACAGACCTGTAATCATTTTTGAACTGCTGTAAACATGAATGGACAGCATGCATCCAGTCATTACTGACACACAGGAGCCTTGTACTACACTCAAAAAGCATCTTTAGAGCACAAGAATGTATCAAAGCATGTATACATTGGATAAAATATATTCGAGCTGAGATCTCTTGCTCAGAATACTCAGATCTGAAAATCAATGACAGGCTGAAAACTATCATACACAGTCAATGACAGAATACTCAGATCTGAAAATCAATGACAGGCTGAAAACTGTCATACACAGTCAATGACAAGTACTGTGCATTACTGAAGCAATATAGGTCATCTTGGGGGTTCCATCATCTATATGAACTGACCTATACATGCTGAATGCATCGAGAATTGAAGCAAGCAATGAGCATCATTGAAAACTGAATTTTAAAGCTGAAATAAATGCAGTTACACTATCCTGGTTAATTACAAACAGCTCATGAGGTTTATGCCATTGGTCAATGAAGACAGGTTGTCTATGCCTACTCAGATGCTCATGTATTGAACTTGCCACTACAAAGGCAATGTATGACATGGTGAAAAGACATTTTAGAGCTGCTTGGAGCTTGGTATGCTGAATTTTGGTTGACTGCAACCTGAAACTGAATTTGTTGACACACTCAGTTTTGGACTTGAAATTGCTGCTGGTTACTCACAGTTTACAGTTTTCAGACTGCATGTATGTACCCTGGCAGTGAGGTTACATAAGCTTAAGCTGAAGCAAACACATAGCTTATGTATTGACAGTTATATCTACAGTTGAGACCACTTGTTTGTGGGTTGTTTTGGGGTGTCAGTGGGCTGAAATACCCTCGTTTTTTTCTGCAATTTAGTGCAGAAAACTGTCATAAACTGTTATGGACTGAACTTAGTCAGTCATACTTATTGGACTGTAGGGAGTCAGGCACTTGATAGACAGTCTATTGCATCATGGCTAATGCACATGGGACTGACAATATCACTCAGATAGTTGGAGAGAAGTTGGATAATAAGAACTTTACATTATGGAAATTCAGAATGAAAAACTTTCTGGTTGGCAGAGGTTATTGGGATTTATGTACAGGAGATGAAGTTGCTCTTGAGTTGCCTGCACACAATCCAACAAATGAACAGAAAAGAGCCTATAGGCTATGGAATGAAAGAGCATGCAAGGTGCTGCATTGGTTTTCCTTATGTATATCTCATGCTATGGTAATTCAAATCACTGGATGTGAGACTCCGAAGGATGCTTGGGACATACTGATGAAAAATTATGGAACCATGACACATGCAAGAAAGATCTAGTTGAAATAGCAGTTCAACAACATGTCTAGGAATGGCAAGAGCATCTAGACGTATACCATGGAGATTAAGACCATAGTTGATCAACTTGCTACTATTGGCTCAAGTGTATCAGAAGATGATATGATTGCTGTTGCTTTGAATGGCTTAGGCAAAGAGTACAAAGCTTTTGACACTTCCATTTCTGTCAGAGAAGAGCCCCCTAGCTGGGAAGAGCTAGTTGCCTTGTTGCTGCATGAGGAAGTCAAACTTGGTTTGAATACAGGTTCTAGTGCATCTCAGAGTAGAGACACTGTGTTGTACTCTAGCCAGCGTGGCAGAGGATCTAGAGGTCGTGGTTCATTTCGAGGTCATGGTGACACTTGTAATACTTATGGACAGTAGCAGCAGCAGAGTAATTGGCATGGTGCAAATACACAAGGCCAGCGTGGATCTGGTGGGTTTAGAGGTAGGGGGAGATCACCCCGAGGTAGAGATGGTGGTTCTGGTTCATGGCAGTCGTCTGATCAGTCCAACAGGGACAAGGACTGCCATTATTATGGCCAGTATGGGCATATTGCAAAGGATTGTTACAAGAAGCAAGGAGATATGAAGGCAAAGGGTAGACAACATGGGCACTATACATCTTCCAGTGGTGCTCATTATGAGTCAGTTGATAGACTCTTTGCCATGCAGCATGTATCTAAAAATGCATCGAGACATGATAGAGATGACAGATGGTACATTGACTCTGGTGCGTCAAACCACATGACCCCACATGGAGAGTGGTTTGATGAGATGGTTGCAGGTACACATGGTCATGTATGTACTGGGGATGATACCCAACATGACATAAAGCATAAAGGGATTGTTCCATTGATGATGCCTGATGGCAAGAAGAAAGGCCTGCATGATGTTTTACATGTACCGACCATAACAAAGAATTTGTTGTCTGTGGGTCAAATGGCAGAACAGAATCTGCAAGTGAGGTTTAACAAGGATGGATGTTTCATTGAGGAGTATGGAAATGTCTGCAAGCTAATTGCCAAGGGCAGAAGGGATGGCAGGATGTTTATATTGGATGCAACCATTCCGGGACTCAAGGCAGCCATGTTTGCACATGATGAGAGTGCCATTCGGGATGTAGAGATTTGGCACAAGCGGATAGGACATGTCAATGTACAAAAGCTGAAATCTATGCAGCAAAAAGAAGTAGTACTTGGATTACCTAAATTCAAGTATAATGATTTTGGTCATGTATGCCCTGCATGCCAGTTTGGGAAGCAAGCACGGTCTCCTTTCATGAGACATGTAAAAAACAGCACTAGGCCTTTACAGTTGGTATACTCTGATGTCTGGGGTCCTTCACATAATGCTTCCTTTGGCGGTGCATGATATTATGTCTCATTTATTGATGATTTCAGTAGGTACACTTGGCTTTATATCTTGAAACATAAGGATGATGTGTTTGATGCATTCAAAAACTTCAAGAAACATGCTGAAAATGAATTGGGCTGTTACATATCATGTTTGAGATCAGATGGAGGAGGTGAATATGTCTCAAACTACTTTGACAGGTATCTTGCTAAACATGGGATCAGAAGACAGCTCGCATGCAGTTATACACCGCAGCAAAACAGTGTTGCAAAGAGGAAAAACAGGGTTTTGATGGAGTCAACTAGAACTATGCTGAATGAAAAATGTCTGCCAAATGGTTATTGGGCTGAAGCAGTGGTGACTGCTGTATATGTGCTGAATTGAACCCCTACAGCAGGGATTCATGAGGTCACTCCGTATGAATGGCTGTATGGTCATAAACTTGATATTTCACACTTGAAGGTATTTGGCAGCATTGCATATGTGCATATACCGGATGAGAAGAGGAAGAAATTGGATCCTAAGGCAATGAAAAGTGTGAATGGAAAGCTTATAAGTGTTATGTACCTTCTACGCATGAGACACTCATAAGCAAAGATGTGGTATTTGATGAGTTAGCATCTTGATATGGGAATCCTGTTGCAGTGCCTACTGATGGCTCACCCAGTATGAGTCATGTTGAAAATACTCCTGCAGAGAGTACTTCCATGACTGGTCAGACAGGTGATGTATCATCTACAGTGAGTCCTTGGACATGATGATTACGGAGTCGCACTACTGCATCCACTGACACGGATATGTCAGTGAGGGGGAGAACAGATAAGGGAAAAGATAAGGTTTTTGAAGATGTAACAGGTCCACTCACTGCAGGTTATGATTCATCTAGCAGTGACAGCTTAGATAGTGAATTGGGGATTCCGTCTGTTATGACGCCAGGTGCTAGACAAAGCCGTTATGTGCCGCCTCATGAGAGGCAAGCTCACAGTGAGCCACAGCTCAGGAGATCAGAGAGGGTCAGATGACCTGTTGACAGGTATACTTACACTAGATATTCAGCCCGTCATTATGCTTATATAACGAAAGTAACATGTTTTAGAGAACCAAGTAAGTTTGATGAGGCAGTTTTAGATGAGAATTGGCATGCTGCTATGGATGAGGAATATTCAGCTTTGGCTGAAAATTGTACATGGGATTTGGTACAGTTGCCTGAGGGCAAAACACCTATTGGATGCAAGTGGGTGTATAAGGTAAAATGTAAATCAGATGGATCATTGGAAAGATATAAGGCCAGGCTGGTTGCAAAAGGGTATGCGCAGCAGTATGGTCTTGATTATGAGGAGACTTTCAGTCCTGTAGCAAAGATGGCTACAGTTAGAACTGTGATTGCTTTGGCAGCAGCTAGAGGCTGGAAACTATGGTAGATGGATGTAAAGAATGCATTTCTCAATGGAGAATTACAGGTAGAGGTTTACATGGAACAGCCTGAAGGCTATGTACATCCAGAATTTCCAGCACATGTATGTCGGCTGAAAAAGGCATTATATGGGTTGAAACAGGCACCCAGAGCATGGAATGCTCGCATTAGCAGTTATTTACAGCAACATGGTTTCCGATTGGGAGATGCTGATCATAGTCTGTTTGCGAAAAAGACAGATAGTGGCTATGTTTTTCTAGTTGTCTATGTTGATGACTTAATCATTACAGGAGATGATGAAAATGGGATTGCAGAAATAAAGACATGTTTACAGGCTGAGTTTAAGGTCAAGGATCTTGGAGAGCTGAAATATTTTTTGGGGATTGAGGTTGTCTCTACACCTCGAGGCATATGGCTACTACAGAAGCAGTATGCTCATGACATGTTACAGAAATATGGTATGGCTGATTGCAAGCCTATGGATATGCCTTTGGAGCAGAATGTCAAGCTGCAGATTGATGTTGGGACAGAGATTGAGAATGTTACTATGTACAGACAGATGGTAGGCAGCTTGATCTATCTCACGATCACTAGACCTGACTTGAGTTATGCTGTGGGGCTGGTCAGTCAGTTCATGCAGAAGCCTCGCAAACCACACTTGGATGCAGTCAGAAGAATTCTGAGATATGTAAAGGGTACCACATATCATGGGCTATTTTATGCATATGGGAAAACCCTTGACTTGATGGGGTACACTGATGCTGACTGGGCTGGTTGCACATATGACAGGAGGTCAACCAGTGGCTATGCATTTGGATTGGGTAGTAGCATGATCAGTTGGCAGAGTAAGAAACAGCCTATAGTTGCATTGTCCAGTATGGAAGCAGAGTATCGTGGTGCGGCCTTAGCGGCCTATGAAGCTAAGTGGTTACAGAAGTTACTGAATGACTTGGGAGTACACTTGGACAGCAAAGTCAAGCTGTACTATGACAATTTGAGCAGTGTTATGTTAGAAAGCAATCCTGTTTATCATGCAAGATCAAAACACATTGAGGTTCACTACCATTTCATCAGGGAAATGGTTTTAGCAGATCAGATTGACTTGGAGCATGTGAAGAATGAAGATCAGGTAGCAGACATCTTTACCAAATCACTTGGTAAAGATAAGTTCATTCACTTTAGACAGCTACTTGGAGTGATGCAGATGATTTGAGTTTTGTTTTTGAGCTTGAGGGGGAGTGTTAGAAATCAATCTCACCGTCAGTGTGTCTTCATCTATGACCGACATCTATGATAGCTAGTGTGTACAGCTATCTACATGTGACTACATTAAATAAGTTGGGTTAGTAGTCAGTCAGTGACGTGACTAGAGTTAGTCAGTCTAGTCTACATTTACACTAGGTCACTTTATCTTGTAGGGTGTGTGTTTTTCAGTTTAGTGTGTGGAAATGAAGGAATGAGCTTGAGAGCCTGAAGACTCATGGATATGGAGTCTTTCCCTTTCTCTCTCTCTACTCTTTGAACATGTCTTACAGGATGGTATAGGATATTCATTAGAAAAACTATGCCCAAATTGTAGCACCTCTTACAAACCTACTCAAAAAGCAAGTTGCCATTATCTGGATGCCAATTGAACAATCTAGCTTTGAGCAACTAAAACATAGTTTGCTAATTGCTCATATCTTAAGGCTACCTGACTTACGTAAGGAATTTGAAGTTATCACAGATGTTAGATCTCTTGCATTGGGATGTGTACTAATGCAAAAAGATCATCTTGTAGCTTACTCTTCGAGAAAATTGAAAGCCCATGAAAAAAGATATGCTACTCATGACCTGAAGTTGTTAGCTATGATTCATGCTCTCAAATTATGGAGACATTACTTGCTTGGAAATAAGTTTTCCTTAGTCACAGATCATAAAAGTCTTAAGTGGATTTTGACTAGCTTGATCTTAATATGAGGCAACAGTGGTGGATTGAAATTCTGCAGGAGTATGACTTTGAAATTAAGTTCAGACCTGGTAAAGAAAATATAATAGCAAATGTCCTTAGTCATAAAGCTTTCCTTAATGCTCTTATCATCATAGAATGATCTAGCACAAAAAATTTGACTACAATGGTATCAATGCCAACTAATCCTATCATTGAGTTGACTAAGGATGAAGCAAATAAGGACCTAGACTATCAACAATTATTTTGGGAAGTTTAGAATAAGGAACAAGATCCCAAATGTAATCTTTCCACTCAATTAAAAATTAGTTGGTTAGTTTGAAAGTTAGTTAGTCAATTAATAAGTTAGTAAGATTACTAACTAAAGACTAACTAAAGTAAAAACTAACTAAAATTAATTATTAATTATTTTTATTTAATTAAAAATATATATTTAAAAAATTAGAGAGTTATAATCTGATATTTTTCTTGGATTGATAAAGACCATAGCCACCCTTTACAAAAGTTACAATGTGAACGAGAGTTAAGGTCCATATTAATCACTAGTGTTAATATGTATAGTATGGATGGTCCAAAAATATTAGATTTTTGGTGAAACTAGCATATTTTAGGTATTTTAGATATTTTAGATATTAGTTATTGTAAATATCCTAAAGAGATATGGAAAATTTCTAGAACAGGATGTCATGAAAAAAAGCAAGTGATTTTCTAGCTAGTTTTGGAGATTTAATATAAAAAAAGAGGGATTTGCAAAATCGCACGCAGTGCAATCACAGTCTACAGGCAATGAACAACACTTTGAACAGGGAGAAAAAGAAGGAGTGACCTAAAACGTTTCTAACCAAGTGTCTTGGAGTGTTACCTCCTTTTCGAAGCCAATGGAACCATCAGATTTATGATTTGAGCATCAGATCATTGATTTTTCCAAGATCCCCCTCCACAAAGAGCTCTTTTTCTCAGCCACAGTCCCTCTTCTCTAATTCACTATAAATATGAGGCATGGGGAAACACAAGAAAGCACAAGGAGACCCCGAGAGGCTGTGAGAGAGAGAGGTAGAGGGATACCCCTACAAGAGATTGCGAGAAGGAGCTTGAGAGAGAGAGAGAGAGAGAGAGAGAGAGAGAGAGAGAGAGAGAGAGAGAGAGAGAGAGAGAGGAGGTATCTTGAGAGGCTGCGAGGGGGAGAGTTAGCTGAATTCTCCCCTATCTCGGTCTTTGACTAAGCCATCTTCTCTTGCACTCTCCTATCTCGAATCTATTCTGTCTTCTTTATTTCTCGAATCTACTTGTGGGCGATGGGCCCCAAGCAAAGAATGTCATGCGCGGATGGCAATCCTACAACTAGTAATGAAGCTTCGGGTGAAGGCATCACTGTCAATCCAACCATGGTACCAGTCGTAAGTAATGTATTTTCAAATTGATAGATGCTTGTTTTGATTCTCGTATGAGATACGTTAGGCCCCATACTATGATGCATGAGTATTGCTTATCAAAAAAGATAAATTTCATCTCACATATTCAAAATATGGTGGAGCTTGCAAAGTGCATGTATCAAGCTCGAGGAAGTTACTATATGTATATCCTCTACATCGCGTGCGTTCAATGCCTATTTATAAATATCCTTATCTGTGAATTTTTCCTAAATAAAACATAATCCTTTTCTATTCAATATATAAATAACCTCTTTATATTATATCATTCTGTATGTAAAATATATATAAAAATGGTATTTCAAAAATACCTTACTTTGAATCCACGTGATGCACACATATATTCATGAGTAACTTACTCGAGATATCAAGGGAAGTTAATTGCACCTAGTTGCATATGACTTATTCGTTGATAGAGCAATTACAAGGAAGAATTGGTCAGAGGTTATGAAGGGCATAATAGTACAAAGAATGACATTAAAAAAATTATGCATACAAGTGTCAAGTAAATTTTGCATAGAATCGCTCTTTCGTCCCAAGGGGGAGAGAAAATGTGCAATGGAAATGTTATCGTGACTATTCTTACATTGTTTGGGAAGAATAAAATTGGTTTTTTATTGGTTCATCGATCAACATGCAAAATGCTTTTACATTCAACTAGTTGTTGGTTTGTTATTTGGATGATTATTCCAAGTGCTTGTGATTTATGGTAAATGCATGGCAAGGATCTGTGATGACAAGTTGCCATGGGGATAAAGGAATGCTTTCCTGGAAAATGATATTAGGGCAGAATGCCTTATTTGTGTTGGATTCTTAAAGGATTTAATTAAGGAAGGATATTTTGCACGGGTGGATCGCCTCCATGATAGCACTGCGGATTAACCCAAACAGGGCACTGCTCGATTCATAGGCTGAAGGTCAAGTGGTGAAAAGGCCAACCACAGGAATGATGTTTTACTCCTAGACAACTTGCGGGTCAAGTGGAGCCATGGACACCCCTTGCTAGGTCTAGAATGGAGTTGAAGACCTCCATGGTCCCCAATGTTTGGGCATGTTGGGAGATCCTATTATAGATAAAGGATAGAATTTGTGGTACCATGTGATTTGGACAAGCTATTTTTGTTGGACGGAAGTGGTACATAATTTCTCCTGTATGGGTAGGAGACAAAGATTAACTTGAAGATAAGTTAAGGAACTTATTTGAACTTGTTTGTCAATAGATTGCTTACTCTGTATTCATGTTTGTGCTGTAAATTACATGAACAAACCCCATCCTCTAAAAGGCTTAATTAAGGAAGCTAATTTTAAATGTCACACATAAATGTGATAGTACCTAATTAGATAACTAAAGAATGCCTATTGAGGGAAGAGGGTGGGCGGAACCCGCGATAGGTTTGTCATACATCAGGGTGGTCCCAGAGAACTAGGAGGCTTCTCACAACGTTTTATCATCTTTAACCTTAGAAATTGTTAGGATAGAACCCCGATTCATGCCGTTTTAGGGGACCAAAATGGGACTATGCCCTATGGGCAAAGAGATCGAGCAGTGTATCCCTCTCGTTTCCCATTCTCTTTGAATCAAGTGCAGTATGGGTCAGCTTCGGCATGGGTATCTCTGCGTAAACTAGGATGTCCAGGACTTGACGTTAGAATGCTGTCAGGAGACCTTGGCCACTAGGAGCCTAGATTTCAGGTTGATCCTGGTGGGTTTAGATCGTGAACGTTCTATTGCGAGGTGGATTCAGGAAACCCTAGGTGTGACAAACCCCAAAACATTCCATGGGAATGCCAAGAAATGACGCTTAGATTTGTTTCTCGATGAACCACTAAAATGTGCTTGGACGGGCACGTTACACCAAATTCAAGAATAAGTATCAAGAATTCCCTACAGATTAAGATGAAGTACTTGTTTGTTTCAAAATGAGACTATGTATTCCGTCAAGTCAGACTCTCAAGAGAAGGATACTTTGGGAAGCACATGACTCTCCTTTTTCAAGACACCTGGGTTATGCAAAAACTCTTAATGCTATCACGAAATGCTATTACTAGCAAAGACTCAGGGGTGATTTACTTAAGTACATCACTAAATATCTAAATTGCCAAAGGATAAAATCTCATTTCACATCACATTTCTGGAAGAGTTTATTTGAAGCCATTGGAACCCAACTTTGTTTTAGCATTGCTTGTCATCCACAAATTGATGGGTAGACAGAATAAGTTAATCAAGTGATTGAGGATCTTTTGCGTGCATATTGCAGCAATGAATCTAAAAGGTGGATTAAGTAACTATCCTTAGTGGAATTTGCTTATAATACCACCTATCATCAAAGTATTTAGATGACTCTATTTTAGGCATTATATGGTTAAGATTTCCATATGCCACTTATTTTTTCTGATCCTATTCTAAGGGTAGAAGCTTCGAGAAAAATGTTAGAAGAAATAGATGATCAAATCAAGATTATTAGACAAGAATTTCAAGTTGCCAAGGACCGACAAAAGGCGTATGTTGATCTAAAAAGGCAAGAATGAATCTTCAAAGAAGGAGACATGGTCCTCGTCTGTGTTCGTCCGAAGAACAGTTCTTTGTCTTTAGGAGAATTTAGGAGGCTAAGTCCAAGATATTGTGGACCTTTAAGGTTCTCAAGTACTTAGGACCAAAAGTGCTTACAAGATACAACTCCCTGAGATGATAAAGATCCATAATGTATTTCATGTTAGCTTATTGAAAGCATACGTAGCTAACCCTAACCATATCCTTGATGATCAAAAAGTTGTAATACCTAACCAGGGAGTCCTTGAGCTACAACCTAATAGAGTAATTGATATTAGGAGGATGAGAAAATTGAGAAGTAGAATCCTTAGAGAATATCTCGTCCAGTGGAAAGACTACCTTGAAGAAGATGCCACTTGGATCGATCATGAGTCATTATGTAACCAATATCCCCAATTTCATTTGAGATGAGTACATCTTGATTCTTCTAAGAGGGAGAGGATGTGATATCTCGACTTTGATCTGAAATCTTCTCGACTTCTTGCAAAGTGGACTTGAAGAACTCTAAAATCATTAAATAGAGAAGATCATGAGAAAAAATAATTCGAGGATCATAACTTGCCATTTTTCTAGATTAACATGAATTGTAGCCACTCATCACAAAAGTTACCATGTGAACAAGATTTATGAGCCATATTAGTCATTAGTGTCAGTGTCTATAGTATGGATGGTCCAAAAATACTAGATTTTTTGACAAAACTAGCATATTTTTAATATTTTGGATATTATTTATTATAAATATCCTAAAAATCTATGGAAACTTCTAGAACATGATGTCATGTAAAAAAAGAAAGTGGCCTTTTCAGCTACTTTTGGAGATTTAATGCAAAAAGAAGGATTGGTGAAATCGTGTGTGTCGCGATCGCAATTTATAAGCTACACTCCGAATGGGGAGAATGATTGATTTGGAAGATTTTTTAGTAGATGTCCTGTGGTTTTACCCCTCCCCCCTTTCAGAGCCAATGGAACCATCAAATTTGCAATTTGAGCATTAGATTGCATCTTAGAAGCTTCAGATTGCTGATTTTGCCAAGATCCTCTCCATAAAGAGCTCTTCTTCTTAGCCACAACCCTTCTTCTCTAATTTAGCTGTAAATAAGAGGCATGGGGAGAAGTTGAGGGAGTCCGAGAAAGAGAGGAGAGCTCAGTGAGGTTACTATATGTATATCCTCTACATCACATGCGTTCCAGGCCTTTATAGATATCCTTATTTGTGATTTTTTTCTAAACAAAATATAACCCTTTTCTATTCAATCTGTAAATAACCCATTTATATTACACCCGTTTGTGTGTAACAAATGTATAAAAATAGCATTTTAAAAATACGTGATTTTGAACCCACATGATGCACACATATATTCATGAGTAACTTACCCGAGGGGGAGAGGCCCTTCTTAGGAGTATAGAGCAAGATAGGAAGGAAAAGAGAGGAGGTAGAAGGATATCCCCCCCCCCTCTCAAGAGGCTATGAGAGGGAGCTAGAGAGGGGGAGAATTAGAAAGCGAGAGAGAGGGAAGAAGATCCTGAGAGGCTGTGAGAGAGGGAATTAGAGAGGGGATTAGAGAGGAAAAAAATTAACTTAGCCTCCCCTTGTCTCACTCTTAAACTTGGCAAGCTGCTCTCCCATCTTGAATTCATTCTACCTTCTCTATCTCTTGAAACCCGCTTGCAAACAATGGCTCCAAAAGCAATGAGGCGAAAAGACCATAAAATCCACCGCAACCGATCAAAGAATATATATTCAGAGAGATATGGGAGTGCCCGAGGGGTTGCTAGAATTGCCACTACCAATGGAACATCGGGAGTGGCGAACGCAAGTGCAAGCAAAGATGAAATTCCCAATTTGGTCGTGCCAAACTATGTTACTCGCAACTTAGAAATAAGCTATTATTTTCATATCGCTACATAAAAGTGGCAAACGCAAGTGCAAGCAAAGATGAAATTCCCAATTTAGTCGTGCCAAACCATTACTCACAACTTAGAAATAAGCTATTATTTTCATATCGCTACATAAAATAATAAGTTTTTTGTCAAAAAAATTCATAAAATGTTAGCTTTTGCATTAATTGGTACAAGAACTACTTGTTAGATTGCATGGACAAACATCATACATTAAAAAAATTAAGTACGTAAAATATTAGCTTTCATATTTACACTTACATAAGATGTTAGTTTCATCTAGAGAGCATATTAATGCATGCAAAAACCATTACTTGCTACCTATGATTTGTAGATAGATTAATCAAGATTATAATTCATAAAATCATGATTGAAATAGTTTCAAGAGGTTATTGCACGAAATGAGTAAAGGACGTTATGCGCACTCGAGATTAGTAAAATAACTTGATATATTTATTGCCAAATGTATCAATGGTTAGGATTTGATTAACACTTAAAAATAATATTATATTTAAAGAACCTTGTAAATCATCTCATTAAATTATTCTCACAATATTTTCTAAGTACCAACTAAAGGAAATTCGCTTATGTTAGGTAAGTTAGCCCTAAACGGGAAATGCGTGTCTTGTTTAACAACATTGAAAGATTTGTACTCAACACTTCTTTATGGGAAGAAGAATCCTTGTTAGAATGTAAGGTTACCTTGGGTTAAGGATCTACCTTGGTTATGTGAAGTTGTGAACTGCACGATGGTGTGATTGTCATTGTTTGAAAGGATTGTTTGTGTTTGCTAGAATCTAGATCTCTGATTAAAAACATTGACAAACATGATAAAAGGAAAGATCATGCTAGGCTACCCCCAAGCTAGCTGCGAGAGCCTACTCCAAGGGGGTCATGATTTATCACTTCGAGAGGCTTAGACCAACTCCATAGTAGTGGAAAGGTTTGTCCATAGGGATAGTATCGAGCAGTAGGAAATGTGGATGCTAGTAGGGGCTTTCGCTGTAAATTCTGCATTACTCCTAGAATCTGATGAGTCCCTTTACGACCCAGGATGGGATCCTAGAACCCTAATACTAGTTACAAGGGAGGAATCTCAGTGGACAGAATACATTTGTGGAATTTGTATATCTTTTGCAAGATGGAAAAGATGGAAATTGTAATAAACTTCCAATATAATAAAGGAATTTGTTTTTTATTCAAGGTTTGTTTGAATTGTATGTGTATCCATGAAATCAATTACATGAAGGAACATGTGATTTAACAAACTAATTAAGGAAGCTGGTTGTATATGCTTCAATAAATGTGTTATAGGTAATTAAAAAACTAAAGATGATATCGTCGTCAAAGGAAAGCGGGTGGGCATGACCCTTGATGGGTCCGTCCAATCATAGGGTGGTCTCAATTAGTTGGAAGCTTTTCTAAATTGGTGATAGAAATAGGAAGGTAATAAATTGACCAACTAGTCGTTAGTAGGTAGAACTGACTTGCATTGTTTTAGGAGGGAAAAATGGGTTTTTTCCTTATGGGAAACAAGGTTGACATACCCCACTCCCCTCCATGTCCCATTCTCTTTGAGCCACATGCAATGGAAAGTCCGCTTCAATTCGAGTAGTCTTGTAGGAAATGGGAACTCGAAATTAATGATGCTAGTTGGATGTTAGGAGAGTCGTCTAATTTTAGGAATCCCAAAGTTCAGATCGATCCTAGTGGGTTGAGCCAGAACTCTTTGGTTGCAATGTAGACTCATTAGGGCCTAAGTGACAAACCCCATGATACTCCAAGGGAGTGCCGGGCAACGTCATTTTGGAAAACCTACTGATGGACTACTAAAAGGTGCGCCTTGGATTGAGACTGGTGGACACTTACAAAAAATGACAAAGAGCACCTAAAAGAATAAACAATGGAGTTATCCAATGATGGGGTGGAAACAATCTCAGAGGTGTGTACTTAAATTGTGAGGAAGAGGAATAAAAAAGGCACTATAGAGCATGCAACTTTGAAAAGGAAGACCAAGATTGCCACAGAATCTATAGTGCATGACTTAGGATGTAGAAGACAATGACCCTTTTTTTCCATAGAAAAACACTAACTTTGAATATCCTAACAATAAACCCCCCAAACTAAAGTCTTGGAAGAGACTCTTGTAGCATGTATCACCCTTTCAAGCTCTTAACTTACTACACATCCTTTTCATAGCTCATGTCCCCATTGTAATTTTTCTTTTATTTGTAACTTCAATTATAATGGAGCAATGATGTGTGATTACATCCAATTTTCATTATTGATTTATGCCCCATTATTATCATGCTATTCTATTTTTGTGGTCAAGGTATACATTTCAACTTTAGTGTTTTTATTTTTTCCTCTAGTTTTTGAAGACAAAGGAGAAGGTATGCCTAAGTGGATACCCATTGTATTGAAATGAAAAAATTAAATGAAATAAATAATAGCTATCTGAAAGGTATAATTTTAAAAGTTTTACACTATATATTTTCATCTGAAATATAATGTAGTTTAATGATTCACTAGGATAGTACAAAAGATATACACATGCATCAAAATAAAGTAAAGGAGAATCCAGATGTTGACCACCATAGGGTTGAGAAGATTTCAATAGACTAATCAAAATGGGCCTATGTGGTTCCAAAATTTGACAAGATTAATAAACTTATCATTGTTGATCTAAATGGGCTACTAATCAAAAGAGAAATTTCATTAAAAAGGGAAGAAACAAGGGCAGTTACAAATTCACAGCCTCCCATACCAAAGTGCATTTAGTTTACAAGAGTGACAAAGCAACATTGGGTTTATCATAGGTAAGATATTTAATAGTTTCTATGGGATTTGAGAAGAATTGTAGAAGTAATGATTTGGATCTCCTACTCCATGGAAACATTGAGTTCATCATCAAGTCATGCTAGACACAAGTTTTTGATAACAAAACTTATTACTTTTTAGAATTTTTAAAGAGTGACACTACAAATGAAGGTTTTTTAAGGTCATTCCTGATGCTTTGAAGGAGATTGGAGATAAGGTAGTGTTTTTAAATCCACTTTCTTGGGTCTAGATTAAGTTTCCTTATCAACACAATGCCAATCACACATACTAGTAGATAACGATTAGAGATACAAAAACCTTAGCAATGATTCGAACAATTGCATCATCCCTCCCACTTTTGATCCCATGGACAAAGAGAATAACCCATATTACCTCTCTTGCATGCTCTCATCATGTTGTGTCGATAGGTAGTAGCCCCAATTGTCTGCAATATACAAAGAACAACCATCAACAATGTTAAATACGAGGGATCTAGAGCATGGCAGATGTAGAAGCTACGAAGGTTGAAAGAGGAAAAAGGAACTCATGAAGACATTGACCCTGACTAGGACAAATTGTTACACAAGTGAATTAGGTTCCAAGATTGAAACTTGGACTCATAAACACAATCTTGTGTATTGACAATGACATGACACTTTACTAGACATAAAAGAGTACTATCATTGCATTAGAAAAAGAGTGCAAGTACAATGCTTTATAGGATTTGAGTGGTGGTACTTTCTCCTATTGTGCATATGGGATTCTAGTCTTGAGCCCTCACTGCTCCTCATAAAGGGACTAAAGTAGGTGTGATTGCAAATATTTCAACACCCCTCCTCAATCACAACCAGAAGTACAAAGCGTATAGAGGCTTTAGTGAAAGCAATACCTACAAAGTGTGGGCACACCATAAACATGGCAAAACACCAGAGGTTGTCACAGAAAAGTCTAAGTGTGGGTACCACAAACATGATGGACATCTAGAGATTGTAGCAAGAGCCTCACAAAGTGTATAGAGGCTGTAGTACAAGGCTAACTGAGGAGTTTACAAGTTTATGTCTGAGGAATTAGGGCTAGGAAATACAAAACTAAAAAAGTCTATATGAATAGAAGGACTGATGAGTTTTGTTCTTCTCCTGGTGATCTTCTTCTTCTTCTTCTTTGACTACAACTAGATAGGCCTTTTGGGACCTCTTTCTCATGTGGCAAAACTTCTCGGTGTGTCCAGTCCTTTTGCAGAAGTCACAGAAGAGCTCATCCTTCTTGCCTTTGTACCTATTGCCAACATATAATGCATGTTCATCTCTAGAGGTGCTTGATTCTTCCTTAGTTTTTAGCTTCTTTTCCTCCTCTAATAGTAATGCCTGGATATCAACAAGTTCAGGGTTTGGCATATTAATTAGAGTTGTTGATACATTATTATATTCAAGAGGCAAAATCTTAAGTAGAACATTGATACAAACATCTTCTTCCATTTTAATGTTGATTCCTGCAAGTTGAGTTAGAAGTCCTTCCATGTAATTTAGATGCATGGCAAGTGATGTGCTGGACTTCATTTCAAGCCTGAAAAACTGTATTAAGAGACCTTACTTTGATGATTTAGACTGTGCACCGAACAAAGTGCCAAGTCTCTTCCATGTATCCTGTGAAGTCTCACAGTTATCCACATGGTAGATATAGCTGTCATCTAGCTCCAATTTGATAATAGCCTGAGCCTTATCATTGTTATTCTACCAAGTGACAACAAGATCCGCATCACGATGCTTCTTTTCTTTTCCACTGCCCAAAGGCCCTTCTTCATCAATATGAGTTTGATGCGGGTATGAAACTCAACTCCTTTGAAGCGAGTAGTTGGAGAGTCTTTTCCCATGTTAGAAGGCTGGAGCAACAACAGATCAACACTAGATTTTAGCAGCAGTAGAGTTGATTTTTGATGTGTCAAAAGACACAAGCAATGGCAGTGTAGTATCAAAAGATACTAGTTTGAACTTTGAAGTTTGTTGCTTGAGTTTGACTTGATTCTTGATTCTTGTCTTGTACTTCAACTTGAGTCCCCTCGATACTTGAATCCTTTCTAGAAAAGTGGCAGTAGCTTTGTTGAGTCAAGAGGAGTGAGAAAAATGAAGTGGGAGAAGAGCTTGAGCTTGATGTTGAATGCTTGGTCTTCCAATCTTCAAAAATCTCCAAAGATCTCCAAGAACTTCCCCTCCTTGATGTGTGGTACTGAGTAAATAAGTGAATCTGGATGTCAATAGGGTGATCCAAGTAGCAGAAGTGAGAAAGGGAAGTGGTTTATGAGCTTGAAGCTCAAAGGATATGGAGTCCCTATTTAGGGTTCTGACAGTGTTAAACCAGCTCGTGCAGACGATCGGTGCAACAATTCAAGACAATACTTAATGGTGAGAGAGCTTATGTTAGGAGCTTCAAATGCCCTATAGTCACAGACCAAACTACAGTCTGTAGAGACAGCATGAATTGTATGACCGGGATATGGCACAAAATAGGCAGCGGCTGCAAATTTCAACAATGTCGGTCTGTAGAAGAGCCAATGTTGGGATTTGTCATGATGAAGAGGAGCGCCTTGACCTAGGGTGGTATTCGTAGAAGAAATCAACTTAAGATATGGCTTGTAGAAGGAGATCAAGATGCTCCAAGAGTAGTAGGTTCTGTCTGGCTATGACTGCCACAAGCTTAATTGAAGATGAAATCGAAACAATGAAGTCATACACTAATCTTGAACTGGATGTGAGCTAGGCAGAGATTGAGAGGAACCAAGAGAGGTTGGAGAGGCAGTGCCATGCCCGATTGGGCTCTGATACCATGTTAAATATGAGGGATCTAGAGCATGGCAAATGCAGAAGCTATGGAGGTTGAAAGAGGAAAAAGGAACTCATGAAGACATTGACCCTGACTAGGACAAATTGTTACACAAGTGAATTAGGTTCCAAGATTGAGACTTGGACTCATAAACATAATCTTGTGTATTGACAGTGACATGACACTTTACTGGATAGAAAAGAGTACTATCATTGCATTAGAAAAAGAGTACAAGTACAATGCTTTATAGTATTTGAGTGGTGGTACTTTCTCCTACTGTGCATATGGGATTCTGGTCCTGAGCCCTCACTGCTCCTCATAAAGGGACTAAAGTAGGTGTGATTGCAAATATTTCAACAAACAATATATTAGGGAATTTGGGAATTCATATAGTTTGGGAATTTCCAATATAGTTAATATTTGGCCACATAATCAAATCTGGTCCCCTTACTTAAAAGTGGAGTCTACCCTAATTACTATATAGTTTTTCTTTTCAAGTCCCACTTTTAAGCATGGGTTATGATTTAACCACATGGCAAAATATTTACCCCTCATTTGAAAGTGGGACTTGGGAGATTTCCAAATTCTATTATATGGTGTTCATCTCTAAAAAGATAGGGGGAGAGAGAGGGAGGTTGAGCTCTTGTAAGACACAAAATACGTAGAGAATGCACACAAGATAGAAAGCTAAAAACCCTAGTCTTATTTTTTTCTTCTTTTTCATTATATGAGTCTACTACAAAAATAAGAGAGAGTATACCATAAATATACAAGAGATCCATAGTGTGGATATACTAAGTATAAAGAACTCGGGTAGGTGGACTCATTGATAGCTATAAACTATCACTAGAATGATATGCCGATGGGGTACCAACCATGTCAGTGGTATAAATGCAAATGTGGTCATCCAAATACATGAATGTTAGCTCATATTGAGGTTAAGGTCTCAAAACACACCTAGGCTCAACTCCATGATGTGTACTCAAAGTAATCTTCAAAACAGCTGAAATTTTTTTTCTCCTAGGACCTTGGTTAAAATATCTGCAACAACCTCCTCCTCTATGCTCAATGTCACCTACTAAGATCTACTCTCTAATGAAATGGTAATGGACCTCAATGTCTTTCATACATGCATGAGACAATGGGTTCCTAGCCAACTGATAGTGCTCATATTATCACAATAATTGACAACTCTATTGTATATTTGTATCCCCAAATCATCAAGTAGCTTTTTCATCTAAGCTATCTCACATGCTGCCATAGTAGCACCCTTGGATTCTACCTTTGTACTCTATCTTTATACTTGATAATGGAATAATAGGCTATTTCTTATTGCTCCAAGTCATAGATCCACACCCAAAGGTAAATACCTAGCCATTAGTGGACTTCATTTAAGGCACAATGCTTGCCCATTCTACATCAACATAACCAAATAATTTCACCACCGAATCAGTCTCATAAAAGATACTATAATCTAATGTGGCCTTGAGGTATAGAAAGGTGCATCTCACACCGACCCAATACAGCTTATGAGGCACTTTCATAAATTGACTCTCTAGGCCAAGTGTGTGGTTACAATCTAGCCTGGTAATTGTACTAAAGATCAAACTTCCCACCATCTTTATGTACATTGTGGGATCCTCCAATATCTCACCCACATGAGAGCTTAGTTTCACATTATGGGACCCTCCAATATCTCACTCACATTAGCACTTACTTTTACATTTTGATCCAATGACGCTAATATTGTCTTACAATCATAAGCATATCATGCTTTGTCAAAATATATAAGATGTACTACCTTTGTGAGAGCCGTATCCCCTTAGATGTTTGTATCACCTCAATGCCAAGAAAGTATCTCAGCTCTCCCAAATCTTTCATGCCAATTTTTTTCTTGAAAAGACTCTTTACATGCTTCAACTTTGTACATTATCACCCCCAACAATCAAATCATCCATATATAAAGTAATTACAACAATGCCCATATTACTTTGATAACCATAAAGTGAGCTCGACGAATGCACCTTACAAAAACATCCAAGATACCACATGAGTTGAAAAGAAAGGGTATATTATTTGGTAAAATTTATAGGATTATATTTACAAAAGTAGTTTTTCTTTCAATCCATGCATTTCATGTTGTTTTATTATCCTAGTATTGAACTGCCATGTCATTTTCCATGAGGAAAAGTGGATGCCATGCGAGTTGGCAGGACAATAGTGAGGTGACCCTCCCCTATTGACGAGGATCTTGAAGAGGAGCTCAAACCAGCTTAAGAGGGAAATTTTCAAACTTCTCAAGTCATAGATCTCACACATTTTTCAATTTAGGTGCAAGTACCAACATAAAGAGTATGTACTTTGGCCTACAACATGATGTACTTGGAAAATGACTCCATGATGTATCGACAAATGTATAGGTAGCATGATGCATTTGGCAAGCATATGGATAAGATGTATGGCAACATGATATGTGGGAAAATTTGTGATAGCCTAAAACACTTGGCAAATATGGGTAGAGATATGCAGAGCAAAATGTATGCTTATTGATGCATTGAAGTACTTTAGTTCAACATTGAAGACTTTGGTAGTGAATGCAAATATGGATTCAAAAGAGGGATTCATTATTGGATCACTTTTCTATATTTACAATTGGATTAGTCAACTTGTTTTAGTTTTTGCAATGATTATTCTCAATACTTGTAGGTATATTCAGTTATTTTACAAGCCTACAATGGTAGGGCATGCATAAAATTGATGTTACATATCAAAAATTGATTGAAATAAGGTACTTACAAGGTGCAGAAAGAATTGTAGACAACCATTGAAAATTGATGGATCATTGAAGCTCAAGATATTTGAGTTTTACAACTGTTGTATACTCAGGATAGATCATCACCTATGGCCAAAAACAAGAAAAAGAATCTCATTATGGATACTATCAATGAAGGTTTAAAGGATTACCAATAAGAAAGAGAGCATGAAGCTTCCCAAGAAGCTATTTACCATGTTAACCATGATAATGAGAGGAGATGCAAATGAGTCCAACTCATGAGCAGTCAAAAATTAAGAAAATGGGGCTGGCACAACTCATGTCTATGAATTCAAATAGCTTTCAGTAACTATCCAATGATATAAGGGATATGAAGTTGGGTATTGAAAATTGTGGCTCTCTTAAGTGAGAGAATATTACCTATAGTAGTCCCAAGTGTTCCAAGCCCTCCCATTGTTGAGGAGTTGCCAAAAATCACAACGCCTAAGGTTGTGGGGCATTATGAGGTTGGAGAGCCATCTAGAGCTCAACCCTCTCAATTTCAACCTCAATTTCATCCTCATTATCAGCCAAAGGTCTACACCAGCTCTCATGGTCAAGACACAAAAGAGAGGATCCATGCCAACTCTAAGCATAATGAAGACACACATGGGTGTGATCCTTTCTACAAGTCTTTTTACGTTCAGCCATCTACTATCCCTAAACCTATTCATGAAGAGAAGTGTGAAGAACAAAGATCATATCATGGTCAAGTAAGTGGAGGTGATACTTCTCATGGGCAACACCATTATAATGGACATGTTCATGTCAATTTAGTCCCAAATTATTATGGACAATAGCAACGTGTCAACAATAATCATGATTATAATCAACCTTTTAAGCAAAGTCCTCATTCTAATCAGTTTAAGCCTCATCAAATTAGTGGGAAGAAACCACAACTAAATGCCACAAGAAATATTTAATCTCTTATGTTTGGAAAACATCAAGGAGTATATGGACAACCACATGTTATGGGTAATTCTTTCTCTCAACAACAAGGACAATATAATTAGGAACATGGATTTGGAAACCTTCATGGATAGAAACAACCATATGCTCATGGAACATGGAGTAATGATACTCAAAGGAAAAATTCATTTGGTGCAAATACTTATGGATAACAACACTATAATAGTAAACCTCATCAATTTGAGAGGGAATACAAGGAGAAGATTACCATTTCTAATTTCAAGGGTGATAATCCATCCCCAATTGAATTAGAAGAATGGTTTGAAAAACTTGACATGTATTTCTCTTTGAATCCTAGATCGAAAAAATCCTAAGGTCAAGTTTGCAACCCTACACTTGGAGGGATATGCACACACTTGGTAGCAGTACATGTCAAAGATCAGTCATGAGTTCTTGGCATGGGAAGCATTACAGAGAGAAATGATTGAATTATTTGTATCTCCTATCGAGAGAGGCCAGAAAAGAAGTGGTATGTTCTTGAACAAAGGGGATTATCAGTTAGAGACTATTCTAACCAATTCCATAACCTCTCTATGTATGTTGATGGGGTATCCAACAATGCCAAGCTAAATAAATACATATTTGGGCTTGAATCTTCTCTATCTTCGGAAATGGGAGCCATGAAACCTTCTTCCTTACAAGTAGCCATACAATTGGCTGAAGTATATGGTCAAAAGTACAAGAATTTTCAACCAAGAACATGGCATCATTTTTAGCCAAACCAGTCCATTGGGACAATTGCTAATTTTGGGCAGACAAAGACTAATTTTCAGTGAGGAAAGCAATCAAATACCTACAACAAAATCCGTTCATTTCCTACATTTAATGGTTTAAAGCAAGGCACTAATTTTAGATTTAATGTTGAAAATGGATCCTCCACACATCCTTGAGATAGTGGAATCCTTGTATTAAAAAATTATATAGAATAAATATAAACTTTTGAGTACTTTCAATTTAAATAATCTTATTTTACTGTGATCCAAGTGTGCGATAATACATACTGTAATTAGTCAATCGTGTTGGTTAAAATCATAATGAAATTGCAAGTTGAAGTTCTATAATCTATGTAATATTGTCTTTGCATAATGATTTATTGTAGCTCAGCTCTTCTACTCATTTCTTAAAAATATTAAATCAGATCTAAGGGATTTTGAAGATCTTTTAGGTTTCTTTTCTTAAAAATTTTCTATATTATTTTCTCTAGTTGGACTTGGATATACTCAGTGATCCAAGTATATTTGAGGATATAATAATGTAGAACAAAGCATTTGTCTATATGAGTAATTTTAACGGTGACTTTAAAGTATTGAAATAAAGAAACTAAGGTAAGAGTTTTAATTTGAAACTTAGGGTTTAAAAAGAACCTTTATTTAAAACCCTAGATACATAAAAGCTATAACTCCAAACTCATTTTCACTCACATTCTCTACTTCCCTACACTTGTGCTCTCCTTCATTCTCTCTTTGTGTGTCATGGCTACCACTCCCACCTTCGTCGCATGGATTAGCTCCACATGCTATGCACACATAGGAGACCAAATATACCCTAGGTTTTGCTTGATCTTGAGTCTAGAGAGCTCAAGATAATAGTTAGGGTAGTCAAAAGGGTTGGAAAAGCCTTCTTCACAAACTTTAGCAGGATGGCAATGGCATCTTCATCATGGATGGGTGCTTGAATGGAGGCAAGATGTGCCATAAGCCCCTTCACATGTGAAATAAACTTGTTTAGATCTTCTCCATGTTTTTATTCCAAGCTAAAAAATTCAATCTTGAGAAATATCTTGGAGTTCTTCCCTGTAGCACTGTAAAGCCTTTCAAGCTCATCCCACTTTTCTTTTGCGGTTGAGAGTTGGTCAATGTGATGAATTAAAGATTCATCTAAATGAAGCATGATGATGGCCTGAGCCCATTCATCATCTTCTACATCAAGGGGATTTCATGGGTCATTTACTTTGGTCCCTTTTATGAAGGGCTAGTATCCTCTTTCCATCATTTTGTATTTGACCAAGACTTGCCAGGGATGGAAATCTTTTCCATTAAGTTTCCGAATTTGAGGATGGACATTAGCATATGTTGTGGCCATTGGGAAGGTCTTACCACTTGCTAGGACAAGGGCAATGTCTAGTCCCTTACAACCTTGCCAATGAATGCGGAAGCAAATCAAACAATTGATATCAAAGTTGTAATGAGGAGAAGGGCTGAAAATCATACATATGTAATATTTCAAAATATAATTTTGGTGGTCCTTTCTTATGTGCAATCTTCTTTTGAGGTTTAATGGTCCTTTTAGGCTCTAATGATGCGAACCTAGACTGGACTTCGGGCTCCTCCTTGTGGTATGGCTTAGTAGATGAACCTTGTGTTGGACAAGGACGGTCTATGATTTCAATGCTTGTTGCTGATGACTCCAAGGAGAGTACAATGACACTCATCCCTCTGATTTCATTTACCAAGGTACTTGAAAAAACCATACATGATATGCAATACAAGTTTAGGATAGGATGGTCTATGTGTTTATAATTGTACAAATAGCCTTACAACATGAAGTAAAGAACTCAATTGTTTAAATTTTTTGATCAAGAAAATCAGATTGTGTAGGTACCATTAGCAATAATGATTAAGCAATGTGCTTTAGTGCTTACAAGCACTCATCTCTAGTTTATGTTGCTAGAGATGCTAGATGTCGATCTTGATGAGCTTGATGATGACCTTCCAATATAAAAGAACCTCAAAAATGAAGTTCCCAGATTAGTAACTGACTTTGGAAGAGATGATTTAGTGATTAAAATCACTGTATGTGACCAAACATTGAAAATTTTGAAGGTTGAAGAAGCTTGAAGCTTCCCGGCTATGGCTGCCAGAGATCCACAGTTAGGATTTGACTCTGTGAGAGCAGCAGATGAAGAATTTTTGAGAACCCTCTTGGGTGGAGATAGCCCACTTGGGGGGACTATCAAAGGCCCATGGTAGCCACCCTTATTACGTCTGTTGCAGGTTGTGCTACTGTACAAACTGCCACACTATCAGAACTATGCCCTTTTCTTTATTTGTGGCAATGCTACCCACCACGTCATCCAATGTCAAGGATTGATGTGCCCTGCTAAAGCGCCCTAAGTTGAGGATGGAGTATCTAGAAGGAATCTTGATCTCAAAATACTTCTATTGCACACACTAGCTCCTCCAAGGTCAAGGGGTCTAGCTAGCTATGGTGGAAAGGAAGGTAACTAAGATGGCAAGAGTTCTTCTTGTGCACTTAGATGTGTATAGAGGCTGAGGTAAGCTGAAGGATCAGAGATGACTGTGATACCATGTTGCAAATCAAAGTTGGAAGCATGAGAGAGTGTGCACAAGAGGGAGAGAGAGAGCTCAAGTACAAGAACAAGATCTTGTTTAGTCAATCGTTCAAGGTACAACTAGTACACTCTCCTCTACATTGAGTCTGTACTTTAGGCTATTTATATAGCCACTGGAGGAGTTAGGGTTAAGGTTTCCCCTGTCCTCCAGTCCATTTACACCTAGCTTCCTCTCCATTGTAAGGAGAGTTCCTATGCTTATCTTTCAACAACTTTATCATCATTATGTACCACTTGTTAGGGGCCTGAAAGCTTCCCCTACTTTTACCCAAAGCAAACAGATTCCTCTATAATAAACATATCCAATTTGTTTTCAACCCTAACTAATTTATCTGTTCTGAACATTAATTTTGAAACATTCCTTCCATGAATAGGCTCATTTCCGACCACACAGACTCCATTTTCTAATTTAGATTACAGTTTTGAAGGCAGAGAAAAACACAGGCAGAGAAATCTGTTCTGTTCCTTCATAATCACCACATCATTTATAGGCTCATATGTTTTCCTGACGTGAACAGGCATACAAAAACCTCACAAGTCCTCCTTCTAACTTCCCCAAAGATATTCATAGTCTACTCATGACTTTTCACATCTGAACCATTACAAAGGTTTAAAATACCCTTACAAAACTAAATAAGGAACTCCTAGGTTATCCCCTTACTCTACCTTTAACACTGGTACACCCGATGGTTACTATTTTCTCGAAATATTAGACTTGAACCCACAAAATCCCTTATTTTCATTTAGTCCCAAGAATTTCATTCCTGCATTCCCAATTGTCAATTCTGCTTTGTCTAAATATCAATTAAAACTAATTGAATTGATTTCTCAATCTCTGCACAATTTTTTGTTTCCTTCTCACCTCTTGGAACAACTTCATCAATTTTCTGAACATCTTCTGCACAGACATCTAAGTATCAATCACATTCACTTCTGTAAACTGAACTTCTGAAATAAAATTCTCCTCTTTCACAAAAGTTTGCACTTCCCCAACAGATACAATAGCCCAATTTTCAGTCAATACACACTCTTTGACTTTTCAGAACATGTGGAGATTTGACATTTTCCATAATCAATGTTTCTTTTTATAATTGCATATTGGCTGTGGTTAATATCTACGACATGAAAGGATATGTGTGAAAATGAATTTGTGTCCACTCCCACCAAATTCAAATTAGCATCTTGGAAGTTATTGAGCAAAAACAACTTTAGTCTAAAACAATTCACAGGTTTAGCCAACAATTTACCCTCCAAATTAACCAACTGAAATGTTCCTTTCCCTAAGTCCTTAAAATTTTGTATGGTTCCATATACCTGAGTTTTAATTTGCTAGGATGCTTGCCCAATTTAGAGTTATACATTATGACCAAATTTCCCTATTTGAATTTCTTCTTCTTCAAGTATTGATTCAGCCATGCAGATATTCTATTCTGAATCACAGTAGCCACATAAGCACTATGAAATCTATCTTCATCCAAAAACATCAACTGCTCCAATCATTGTTTAAGTGAATTCTTCTGTGTTAGTCTATTTGAAATTTCCATCCTCAAAGATGGTACTATGAACTCCATTGGCACCATAGCTTCCATGCCATAGACCAATCTGAATGGTGTGAGTCCTGTATTGACCTTAAAGGCTATTCTAAATGCCCACAGTGCTGAACTCAATTTTAGATCCCAATCCTTCCTGTTTTTTGAAACAATCATTTTAAGAATTTTAACCAAAATCTTGTTATTGATCTCACCTAATTGTTGAGTGCTGAAATGATATGTTTTTTAAGGCTGATTTTTTATTGTTTTTGTTGGCTGAATGGTTTTTTTTTGTGATGGATTGTTTGAATTTGAATATATATTGAAGTGTTTAGAATGGTTTGAGTATGTTTGAAGGGTTTATGTTGGTTTTTGATGAGGATATGATTTTATGAAGGGTTCTATAATTTT
Organism: Lygodium microphyllum; assembly: GCF_053477565.2. Taxonomy (NCBI): domain Eukaryota; kingdom Viridiplantae; phylum Streptophyta; class Polypodiopsida; order Schizaeales; family Lygodiaceae; genus Lygodium; species Lygodium microphyllum. Next base: position 17,389,353 of record NC_141163.1, read on the forward strand.
TTCTGTTTGGTTCTGTAAGGTCTGGTTTTCTTCTGTTTTGTTATGTTTTGTTTCTGTTTTGGTAGTTGAGATGGTTGACTGGATGTTTTGAGAGATGGTTAAGGTTGTGTTAAAAGGTTTATGAAAGATTGAATTGATTTTGGTTTGTTTTTTATGGTTTTTATGGTCTCTGTTGATCTTCTGTAAGGTTTTGTGCTTCTATAGTTCTATAGTCATGTTCTTCTGTTGTCCTATTGCTCTGTGGTCTATTATGTTTGTTTCTATTGAGTGTTATGTTGGATGTATGGATGTTTTGGGAAGTGTTTTTGTCTTAGAAAAATGATGAATTGAAGCTCTATTCAAGCTAATTGAAGTGAAGAAGTAGCTGATGAAGATTCACAGAAGGTTGCAGAAGAACAGTGACAGAAGCCAGATCTCACAAGACACTATGATATCTTTGGTGCCTCTTCGCATCAAACATACCTTTTGGGAGGTGTATCCACGACCAAGAGAAGAGAATTAAGAGCCATTATTGAGTATTGTAGTAAGGAGATGATGTACTATTGATAGAGAGAGAGAGAGAGAGAGAGAGAGAGAGTTAGAGATAGCCAATTCTATCAAAACAATGTATCTTTCTATGAGAGATTGAGAGAGAAAACTATGAAGACACTGAAAATGAATACTATGTGATTGATTTCCATTAAAAAATGGTGTATTCTTTTATGTTCTTGTTTGTTATGATTGATTTTATGAAAAAATTGAAGATTATGGTTGATTCTATCAAATCCGTGGGAAATATCTACTATGATGTTGCGTGAAGATTTGCTGTTTTCCTTGTTTTGGTCATCAAAAGAATGAAACAAAAGCTTTTTGATGTTACAAGATAGATTTTCTTGTAGTAGAATCCCCTTTTCCTTGGTGTCTCTCTTGGGGCTCCATGTTTTTGGTGCGCAGCCAGGGAATACTTGCCATCAACAAGCATTAGAAGAGGCTGAAAATGAAGGAAATGGCATTGCAAAGAAGAGGAGAATTCAATGAATGTTTGCAAAGTTCCTTCTTCCACTGAAGAGTTGGAGATTCTTATTGCCAAAGCCACTTTCCACAAGAAGTTTATCCTACAATGGAAAAAACATATTACCATCATGATGCAAGCTCTATGTGGTGTACTATTTCCTCTTTCTATTGAAGCAACAGAAACTTGCATCTTGGTGGCAAATTGTTTGGGAACAAACTGAAGGGTAGAAAAAGAGAAAATGACCATCCATGGAAGATTTGGTATTCATTGAGAAGTTTCCAGATATCATCAAGTGGGAGATCGTGGAGAATCTTCAGGAGTCGTGGTCTATGGAGATTCACAAAAACAAGAAAGAAAAGAGTTGGAATTTTTTCGTGGACGCTCAATAGCAAGATATGTGGGATGCTTGGTGCACTGACAATCTTCTGTTTGGTGCAATTAGCAACCCACTAGAAGTTGGTAGACAGAGTGTTCTTCACAACATACACTGTTGAAACCCTCAGAAGCTGGCATTATTATAATGACGGCACAACAATGATCCTAAGAAGAATGAGTTTTGATACTTTCAAAATAGAATATCTCCCCCTTTGTTGAAAAGGAAGTAGAAGAGATGTTGGCCAAAGAATCCTCCAGAGACTAAAGCCTCTCTCTGATTATTTATTTGAGTACAGACCAAGTGGTTGGAGCCAACCCTCTGATGAATGATGCAATCAAGAGGCAAGCACTAGAACGAGTCCAGAGGTATGTGAGAAGAGAGAAGGCAAGAATCAAGGCTGAGAACGAGGTCACACCCAGAAGCCTCTTTTGACTCCCTAAAAGTACTCTTTACAAAAGTCCCCATGGCGACTCAAGGTCCCCTTCCTAGTCAAATTCATCCTGGAAATATTGATGTCATGCCAGCAAATGTAGTCCCATTGTGAATTTTTAAGGGAGAGTGCAATGAAGACCCCGATCTTCATGCAGCAGAATTCATGGTAGCATGTGTGGCTAACAATGCCAGAACCCTTGAGCATTGGTTAGCAATCTTCCCCGCCACTTTCAAAGGCACGGCTTCGGCGTTTCAGTGGTATGAGAGGCAAGCAACATAAACTTTTGGCACATGGGACACTTGAAGTTGGCCTTCCTCACTAAATTCAGGCGTAAAGGTTTTGAAGAGTGGATGCGAGAGGAGTTCATGAACCTAAGTCAGTCCCCTAGAGAAAGAGTAGAAGCTTATATCTTGCAAATGGAATCCATCCAAAAGAGATGGACTAACCATCATTTCGATGAAGGTATACAGAAATGAGTGTTTCTCAGAGGCCTACAACCAGAAGTTTGCAAGTTCATGGAATTGAGAAGACCAGTCAGTCTGCAAGTTGTAGTGGAAGGTGCAAGATTGTATGAAAAAGTTGAAACAAGGTTGTCAATGACTCCAGGAAGAGGAGTCTTAACTCCTCCCATGCCAGGAATGGTATACCCACCAAATGTAGTCCTAGGGATAGTTCCCTACCCCTATTCCTAGATGCAAACAGTGCCGCACTACAGTGCACCTAATCCACAGTGGTCACCGCAGACGACAGTGCCTCAAATGATAGTTCAACCACAATAGCAGTGGTCTCAAATAATTCCTCCAATGGTGACTCAACAACAATGGAGCCATACCAAATGGAATCAACAACCCCAAGTCTCAACAGGAGCTCTGAATCAAAACCAGAATAGGGGACCCTCTGGATCAACCCAACCTGTATATGTAATAACTACAAAAGCTTTCCAAAACCCTACTACAAGTACTTCAGGAGGTGAAAATATGAAGGACTACTTATCCAACTCAGTTGCAAGTATCAAGAAAGAGCTAATGGATGTTATTACAGAGTAGCTACAGACGCTGAAGGTGAATACCGCCAATATATCCACTCCTGCGAGAGGTGGGAGAGATGTGATGCGTTCTAATACATGGTGCGGAAAGTGCCATCAAGAGGGAGATTTAGACACTAAGTGTACCTAAAAATCAACCATTCTTGGAGCCTTCTATTCCTACTATTTGCAGAAGAACCATACAGAGGATATTTTCTCTTTGAAAGAGATGCACGAACGAAGATAGAAATATGTAAATGCAAGATTCAACTTACTAGAATCCAAAATGACAATGTAGGACATTCAATCAAAGCCTAGGGAGTTTGGTCCTAACTTTGGTCCAAGGAGGTTTCTCTCTCAAAGTTACAAAGGACGATAGTCCGAGGTGGAATGTTACAGATGTGGAGAAAAGGGTCATATCTCCCAGAATTGTCCAAACCCTAGAAGATCTGTGGATTACAAGCCCTTATGCAGACGATGCAAAGGAGAATGCCACACTGCAAAGGACTATCCATGTCCAGCCCCTGTCAAGGCCAATGCCAGTGATAGCCAACAGAAGACACAAGAGCCTGCCTCCAATTTGGTAGAGTTGGAAGTGGCTGCTATCATGCGCACCAAGAAGAAGGAACCAGTTGTCCAGAAAGAGAACAACTCCCTTGCCAAGACTGTGAAGTTCAACTTGCCAACATAAGAACATAGCAATACAGGACATAATAGTGCAGTACAAAGCATTGCACTGGCACAGAGAGTCACAGAGACAGTCCCAGAAACAGGACTCGAGGTCCAGGAGATAGACAATGCAAAAGAACCTCCAGAAACAAAGGGAGTACCAATGCTACCATTGCTAGAAGAAAAAGGAAAGATGAAAATGGGTGTAGCCCCATTCTTGAGTAGGCTGGAGAAGCCTGTAGATCCAATCAAAGAGTATGACTTGGTCAAAGACCTAGACACATTTAAACCAAACCTAACATTATGACAATTGTTGATACTATCTCCCAGTTGCTGAAAAAGATTCAAAAGCATCTTGACTCGAAGACGTGGGTTAAGGATTGCTCCTTCAACAACGACCAAGATTAATAAGGCCCCAAAGCCTGTAAAGGAAGTAGATGTGGCTAACACCTTCCTAGATCTTGGAACCCCAAAGATTAGTGTATGGATAGAAGGATGCTTTATTTCAGATGTATTGATCGATGGAGGCTCATCAGTAAACATAATGATGGATGTGACAATGAAGGATCTAGGTTTGCAAGGAATTCAACCTATACACTGGCTTATCAGATTGGTAGATCAAAGCAAAATTAAACCGTTGGGCATCCTCCCATACATAAAAACAACCCTTGCAGAAAGAGACTATTGGTTGACATATTTGGTAGTCAAACCAAATTCTTATAAGACCTCATACTCTCTGCTATTGGAAAGACCTTGGCTTTTTGAAGCAAGAGCTAGGATGGACTGGTTCAAAGGCACCCTAACCCTAGGCAGAGGACCCAACAAAGTGGTGTTGAAATTGTATGGATTGCAAAAAGGCAATGGATCCACATCCATCAACTCCTCCAATGAAGTAACAGATGGTACACCAGGAGACAAAGAGGTTGTCAAGCATATCTTTTTTAAGCAAATAGAGGCATAGTCCCTAACAGTGGGCACTATAAGCCAACTACCAAAGGAAGCAAAGTCTTTGTCCATGGGAGATTACCTCCTGCCTCAACTCAAAGTGACTTCTGAAATCACCTCTGACAGCAAAATAGAAGCATGGATGTAGTGCTCTCCCTGTTACATGGTAGTTGCAGAGACAGAAGCAGAGATAGAGCTAGAGATTGAGGCAAAAGCAGAAGTAGACACAGAGACAGAGGACCTGTTCTTCTCCTACAGAGCCTCTATAGAAGCAGAGATAGAGCCTCTAGAGGAAGAGGATGAAAATGATGAGGAGGAAAACAAATCAGATTATGAAAGTGCGGATGAAGAAGTTTCTCTGGTAGTGGAAGATATTGTTCATGTCCCTACAGAGACCTTAGAGGCCGAAGATCTCGGGGTGTTGGATGGAATGACCACCCATGGTTCCATTTAGGTTGACCAATGGACCACAAACTGTGTAGAATCTGCATAAGCAATGGATCAAAGGTATAAAAATTAAGTTCACCAGTGGCTCCTATCGCCTTGACCATTCATTGTGGAGAAAAGATGATGATGATACCCCTTGTCAACAGAAGTCAGAGCCATGGATTATAGAAGGTCCATGCTATGTGCATTCCTGGACGCATCCTTTGAAGATGAATCCCTAAGCCCAAAAAAAATCACCACTCACACAGAAGCAAACAAAGCTCTGATACCTTTCCAGCAATCTCAACAGACAAATGAGTCATCTTTTCACAAGGAAGACATTAGTTCTAGTGGAACATGAGATGATGACACTACTCCCTTGAAGGAGTCAGACCTCTATCCAGAAGCAATCCGTGGGAAATTTATCCGTGAAGTGGAAAGTGAAAGGCAAGTGATGTTCTTGGATACTGACGGTACTGAACATCACTTGAAAGTGGGTCTCAATCTTCCAGAAGAAGAACTATTGGTCCTGTGAGACCTACTAAAGGAGAACTTAGATGTGTTTTCTTGGTTGTACAAAGACCTAAAGGGGATTGATCCCACAGTATGCCAACATCACATTGACCTAGAGCCTGATGCCAAAACTGTGAGGCAGAGACAAAGGCGTATGAATCCTAATTATTCAGCTCTGGTGAAGGCCGAATTATTGAAGCTTCTTGAAGCCAAGTTCATTTATCCTGTGGCTAACAGTGAATGGGTTTTGCCCATTGTGGTAGTACCCAAGAAGAACAAGAAACTTTGAATATGCATGGACTTTTGAAAGCTGAACTCGAAGACAAAGAAGGATCATTTCCCTATCCCTTTCACAGACCAACTGTTGGACATAGTGGTAGGTCATGAGCTCTATTCCCTCTTAGATGGATTCAACAGATATAACTAAGTCCAAATTGCAGAAGAGGACCAATCCAAAACAACATTCACCATAGAATGGGGGACGTATGCCTATAGAGTGATGTCGTTTGGGCTCTGTAATGCTCCTACCACCTTCCAACGAGTAATGTTGGCTGTTTTTCAGAATCATCTGCATGATTTCATTGAGGTGTATCTCGATGACTTCTGTGTCTATAGCTTAATCAGTGAGCATTGGGGACACCTAGAGCAGTGTTTTGACAGATGTCGAGAGTATGGGATTTCTCTCAATCCCGACGAATGTGTCTTTGGCGTCTCATCAGGAGTTCTTTTGGGCCATATTGTCTCTACACAAGAGATTGCAACAGACCCGGTGAAGATTGAGAATATTGCTGCCTTGATTGCACCAACAAACTTCAAGTAACTCAGAGGATTTCTTGGCCATGTGGGCTACTACAAAAGATTTATTGCACATTTTGCAACCAAGGCAGGCCCTCTGCACAAGCTCCTAAGGAAAGATGTGGATTTCCTTTGGACTAATTGTCAAGATTGTGGGAGATAAGGAAGAGTCTCACTTGAAGCTTTCTTGCTTGCACAATGGGGGAATACACACAGAGGTGGAGGCTGAAAACAATTTTCCTCTTCTTAGTTGTGTAAGCCAAAAGAACTCAAGTACAAAGAAATAGAAGAACCCTATATATGGGTCTCAAACCAAACTCAACTAACTAAGGTGGCATACTAACTGAGCCACGAACTAGAGTAGATAAGGATAGTTGTCATCTAGCTATTATTCATGAGCGGTGTACCAACCGCATCTACAACTGACAAGTCGGTGACATAAATACACAACGGTCACCCTGGCATATCACGAGTGGAGCTCGATATCTCAACACTCCCCCTCGAGCTCAATCCCAATTCCTGCACACCAAGCAGGTCTTTGAACTTGCACAGCTTCTCTCCGCCCAATGCCTTCATGAATATGTTAGCTACCTGATCCTCTGTGCTGACATAAACTAGATCAATAAGACCTAGTAAAACCCTCTCTCGCACATAGTGATAATGCACCTCAATGTGCTTTGTTCTAGCATGATAGACTGGGTTATTTGCCAAGTGTATACTGCTCATGTTGTCATAATAAATGACAACTGGCCCATCTGTAGACTGATGCATATCATAAAGTAGCTTATGCAACCAAGCAACCTCACATGCAGCCATTGCTGCACCCCTGTACTCAGCCTCTGTGCTCGACAAGGCAACCGTAGGCTGTTTCTTGCTGCTCCAAGTGACTGCAGCACTCCCAAAAGAGAACACATATCCAGTGGTAGATCGTCTATCATAAATGCTACCAGCCCAATCAGCATCAGTGTATCCATGCAACTGTATCTGAACCCCAGTCTCATAAAATAGTCCATACTGCAATGTGGACTTCACATACTTGAGTATGCGTCTAGCCGCATCCAAATGCGGTTTCCTTGGAGCCTGCATAAACTAACTTACCAATCCAACAACATAGCTCAAATCTGGCCTGGTAATAGTCATATAAATCAAGCTTCCTACTATGCGTCTGTACATAGTAGGGTCTTCTAGAAGCTCACCTGCATCTGCACTCAGCTTCACATTCTGCTCCAAAGGAACTGAAATAGGCTTACAGCCTGTCATCCCATATTTGGACAGCATGTCCAATCCATATTGCCTCTGCAAGAGCTGTATCCCACTTGGTGATGTAATCACCTCAATGCCCAAGAAATAACGCAGCTCTCCCAAATCCTTCATCTCAAACTTTTGCTTCAATAGCATTTTCACATGAAGGATATCTTCATCACTGTCACCTGTCATAATCAAATCATCAACATAAATGACAAGTAGCATAATACCTTTCTCTGTTTTTCTCACATAAAGTGAGAAATTTGCCTTGGAAATCTGAAAGCCAATAGTGACAAGATACTGTCCTATCTTGTCAGACCATGCTCTAGGTACTTGCTTCAAGCCATACAATGCTTTCTTCAACTTGCAAAAAAACTCAGGATGAACAACATGCACATAACCTGGTGGCTGCTCCATATATACCTCTTCTTGCAAATCACCATGCAAGAAGGCATTCTTTACATCCATCTGATGTAAAGACCATTCCTTTGATGCAGCCATAGCAATGACTGCTCTTACGGTTGCCATCCTTGCAACCAGACTGAATGTTTCTTCATAATCAATGCCATATGTTTGTGCATACCCCTTGACTACTAATCTTGCCTTGTATCTATTCACTAAACCATCTGCATTGTGCTTCACCTTATAAACCCACTTACAGCCAATTGCATTCTTACCTTTAGGCAAAGGTACCAATTCCCATGTAGCATTTGCTTCCAAGGCATCCATTTCTTCATCCATGGCTTTCTCCCATTTTTCTTTTCCCATGGCTTGCTCAAAAGAAGTGAGTTCTGGTTCCTGTATCACTTTGACCATATATGCATAGTGAATGGCTGTAAATCCATCATATTTCAGCCTATCCACAGGATACCTAGCTCTGGTACACCTGCACAAAGTAGGTTCACTCCCAGGTGCTCTCAAAACATCCCTGGTCTTCCTTACTCCAGGTGTAACAATAGAAGGAATACCCAACTCATCATCAATGCTCTGTTCTGAGCCACTGGATTCACCATCCACATAAGAGTGACCTGCATTCACATCAAACATGGGCTGATCTACCTTCTCTTTTCCTTTTCGTGATACCTGAATACCACTATCTGCATTGCTTTGAGAAGATTCCTTTGATCTCAATCTGCCTGTCCATGGCGAAGAATGTGAACCACTACTAGAGGACGCTCCAGGTCCACTAATATTTTGTGACTGCTGCTGTGAATTCTGTGCAGCATTACCGTTTTGTGCATCTACATCATCAATCACATTTACTGGTTTATACCAGCTACTCATCTCATCAAAAACAGCATCTCTGTTCAATGTAAACTTACGAGTAGAAGGGTTATAGCATCTATACCCTTTTTGCTGCAGAGAGTAACCAATAAAGATGCACTTCTCAGCTTTTGGATCCAACTTGGATCTCAACTCATCTGGCACATGTACGTAGGCAATGCAACCAAAAATTTTCAAATGAGAAATATATGGTTTCCTACCAGTATACCTCTCCTCTGGAGTCATCCCATGTATTGCTGCAGTGGGAGTCCTGTTCATTATCTAGACTGCTGTAGCAACTACTTCAGCCCAGTAAAAATCTGGCAAGTCTTTTTCGTTGAGCATGGCACGAGATACCTCTCCAATATGCTTGTTTTTCCTTTCTGCAATTCCATTTTGTTGTGGGGTATGACTACATGAATATTGCTGCTTTATGCCATGCTCCTGCAGGAGCCTTGCAAACTCATTTGAGAGGTACTCTCCCCCTCCATCTGACCTTAGGCATTTTATTTGCAGGCCTGTTTCTTTTTCAACCATAGCTTTAAGAGTTTTGAAATGCCCAAAAACTTCACTTTTCTTTTTCATAAAATACACCCAAACTTTTCTGCTATAGTCATCAATAAAAGTAACAAAATAATGACAGCCTCCAAGAGATGCAGCTTTAGTAGTCCACACATCAGAGTGGATTAATTCCAATGGCTTCTCACTCTCTTGAACATGTCTAGGAAATGGTTTCCTTGCCTGTTTTCCAAATTGACAGGCTTTACATACCTTATGCATTTCTACAACCTTGAATTTGGGCAATCCTGCAACAATATTTTGGGCCTGCATTGATTTAAGTCGCTGTACATTAACATGACCAATGCGTTTATGCCAGATATCAATATCTGCAACTACACCGGTCCCATGTGCAAACATTGCTGCACTCAATTCAGGCATGTCTGCATCCAACGTAAACATTCTGCCCTTCTTCTTTCCTTTTGCTATCAAGCAACCTTTATTTTTCATATCCTCAACAAAGCATCCATGAGGATTAAATCTGACTTGCAAGCCTTGCTCAACCATTTGACCAACAAAAACCAGATTCTTGGTGATATTCGGGACATGAAATACATCGGACAGGTATTTCTTTTTCCCATCCTACATAGACAAAGGAATTTTTCCAATCTGCACAATAGGATGTGCAGTATCATCACCAGTCTCCACAAATCCTGGTTTTTCCATTTTCCTTGCATCCTCCATCCATTCTGCATGACCTGTCATGTGGTTTGATGCACCTGAGTCAACATACCATACATCATTGCTTTCTTCTGCACTTGTCACAGAATTGTTCATGTGCTGCACCATAAACAAATGCTCATTTCTGTCATCACCCTGTCTACTAGAAGATGCATAATTCCCTTGTCGCAGTTTTCCATTCATGATGTCATTCTGCTTTTTATAGCAGTCTTTAGCCATATGACCCATTTTACCACAGTAGTAGCATTCAACATTACTGTTTGCATTTTGGCCTCTTTGCCATCCACCACGACCTCTTTGGCTCCCCCTGCCTCTAGAGTTACCACGTCCTCCTCCATGGAACTGGTTTTCTTGAGTTTGCTGCATATTCTGATTTCTACCACGGCCTCCAAAATGGCCTCCTCTACCTCTGCCTCTACCTCTTCCAGCATTTGAGTAGAAGACAACTTCTTTTGAAGTTCCTCCTAAAGAAGATGCACCACCATTTCTCTACTCCTCAGAAATTAGAAGAGCAATCAACTCCTCAAAATCAGGAAATCTTTCACGAACTGAAATGGATGTCCGAAACTGTGCATAATCCTTTCCTAGACCATTCAAGGTCACAGAAACTAAATCATCATCTTCCACTGGCGACCCAATGGAAGCAAGCGCATCTGCAATCTTCTTCACATTCATGTGGTAGTCATTGATGCTCATACTTTCTCTTTGCACATTATGTAACTCTTGCTTGAGCTACATTTTCCTGGCTTGCGTATTTGTGCTATACATTTTTGACAAAGTATCCCATGCCTCCTTTTAGCGTGCTTGCATCCTGGATATGCACAATCATAGAGTCTGAAATACTGATAGATAGCTAGTACATAACTTTCCTGGCTCTCTCATGCCATGCTTTGAATGCCTGCATTTGCTGTTGATTGGGAACATCAAGAAGAACTGGTTCTTCTTCATTTCCTGCAACAAATTTCCAATATCCTTTTCCCATAAGAAAATTTGTCATTCTAAACTTCCATGCTTGGAAGTTGTTCTTGTCAAGCTTTTCAGTGACAATCTGTGAAAGAGAATCAGACGCCATTACAGAACACTGCAAAAAATTCTGTCACTGTAAAGAACACAGCTTCAGCCTCACAAGAGCAAATCTGCAAAACTGGCGAAAGTGGTATTTGACCACACAGTCACTTCCTAGTGATGATTTTGCATATACAGGAACCAAGGATGATTCTGTAACTCCCAATGTCTCTGCACACGAGCATACGATGCAATATCTGTGGTAACTTTTCACCGACCTGTAGAACAGTGGTCGCACAGCATAAAACAGAGCTTTTTCCTGAGTGCGTGCAGAAAACTTCCGCCTCCAAAACAGGCCCCGAAATGGTCTCAAATAAAAAAAACAGGGTCGCCAGGGGCTAAAGCCCTCTCCCGCAGCATATACTGCCCTCTTGCTTCACCGCGAAGGGCGTCTCAACCTGAGACAATGCACTCTTGCAATTTCCGACTATGCTGCCTGCAGAGATCTGCTCCCAAAACAGAAAATGAAAGCAACACTGCTCCTCTTACCAGGACACCGCGAGCTTGGCTTGCTTTCTTGAGCTCCTTACCAGGAACAAGGCTCTGATACCATGTCAAGATTGTGGGAGAGAAGGAAGGAGTCTCACTTGAAGCTTTCTTGCTTGCACAATGGGGGAATACACACAGAGGTGGAGGCTGAAAACAGTTTTCCTCTTCTTAGTTGTGTAAGCCAAAAGAACTCAAGTACAAAGAAATAGAAGAACCCTATATATGGGTCTCAAACCAAACTCAACTAACTAAGGTGGCATACTAACTGAGCCACGAACTAGAGTAGATAAGGATAGCTGTCATCTAGCTATTATTCATGAGCGGTGTACCAACCGCATCTACAACTGACAAGTCGGTGACATAAATACACAACGGTCACCCTGGCATATCACGAGTGGAGCTTGATATCTCAACACTGATGAGACTGTGAAGAAGCCTTTAATACTCTAAAATAGTGCCTTATACAAGCACCTATCTTGCAGCCCCTTGAGTGGACGAAGGAGTTTCATGTGCACACAGATGTATCAGTTGAAGGGCTAGCTGTTGTCCTATGTCAAAAGGGCCCCTCTAAATTAGATCAACCAATATATTATGCAAGCCGAAAGGTCACTGATAGAGAATGGAACTACACAATGATAGAGCTTGAGTGTTTTCACTGGAGAAGTTTCGACACTATCTACGGTCAACACATTTCAAGATCTACGTGGATCATGAAGCCCTGTCCTTCCTTATGAAAAAAGCAGATGTTAAAGGCCGAATGATGAAATGGTTGCTTCTATTCCAAGAGTTCGATTTTGAAGTGATCACTAAGCCTGCACGTTCCCATGTCCTAGCCGATCATCTATCACGGATCCCTCAAAATGCAGAAGAGGAACAGGATGATCCAGACCTTCCTGATGCTTCCTTGTTTCTAGTTGAGATAGTTATTCCCTAGCATGCAAACATAGCCAACCTCCTAGCAACTCAATAGTATCCTCCTGGCATCTCAAGCCGTGAGAAGAAGAAGCTTTTGTTAGAATTAGCCCCTGACACCTTGCTAGGCGGTGCACTATATAAGAAAGGCAAAGATGAAGTGTTGCGAAGATGTATTGGCAGGAGATAAAATTAGAATAGTATTGAAAGCATGCCATGGCAAACCATGTGGTGGACACTTTGCAAGAGAAGAAACAAGCAAGAAGGCTCTGTTAGCAGGATACTGGTGGCCGACCCTCTACAAGGATGCATATGACTACTGCAAGAGATGTGATGCTTGCCAGCGAATGGGGAAACCCACCAAAACAAGTACCATGCCAGTACAACCTATTCTTCCGCTAAAGTCGTTCGAGAAGTGGGGGATTGATTTCCTGGGTCCCATTGATTCGCCTACCGGACGGAAGCAAAACAGATACATCTTGGTATGTATGGATTATGTCACAAAGTGGTGTGAAGCTAAAGCTCTGAAGTGGGATGATGGTAATAGCGTAGCCCTATTCATGTACGAAAATATTATCACCCGTTTTGGCAATCCCCTCGAGTTGGTAAGTGACAGAGGTACTCATTTCCTTAACAAAATCATGGAAGAGTTGATGAAACTATATAAGATCCGCCATCGCAAGTCCACTCCTTATTACCCCAGAGCTAACGGCCAAGTTGAAGTCACCAATCACATCCTCTGCTTGATCCTGACAAGAACGATTGCCGCACATCGTCATGACTGGGATGATCGAATTACAAAGGCCCTCTAGGCGTACAGAACCTCCCATAAGGCTGCTACATGACATATCCCTTTCCAGCTCGTGTATGGTACTGAAGCCGTCTTCCCTGTTGAACTGGAATTGCCCTCTTTGTGAATGGTAGTTGAAGAATACTTGGAAGATGATGAGTCACATAAATGTTACCTCCTGCACTTGGAATGTTTGGATGAGATTTGGCGGATGGCCCTACAGTGTATGGAAACCACTCAAGCGCGACGCAAGGCCTATCATGACAGTTTCATCAAGCATAAGGAGTTCAAAGAAGGTGATCTTGTCCTAGCCTATGATTCGAGATTTGGCAAGTTTCCTGGCAAGCTTCAACAACGGTGGATGGGCCTATACAAGATACTTACTGTCAACCCTAATGGCTCTGTTCAAGTGCAAACCGTTGATGCCTGTGATGATCATTTTCTTATCAAAGGCTATCATCTAAAGAAGTACTTCCCTCCTTGGGGAACTTGACAATCACAATCGACATATCCTCTCCATTTTGGGCATCGCACTATCCTTCTTCTTGTGCTTCTAATAGCCCTTATGATCTTCCTCAGGAGGCAGTCTCATTCTACTGGCCCCTCACAGATACCTCTCAACCCTACCTTGTTCTCTTCTCATCTGATTCAGCAACAGTGATGAGGTTGGTCTTGACACATGGTATTTCTACCATTCTCTTTATTAAAGAAAGGAAAAAAAAAGAAAAACAATAACAAAAAAAACAAACAAATTGTTATGGGAGAAAAGGAAGAAATTCCCTGTCATAGTAGGCCTCGTTCCAAGAAAAGGTGAAAACATTCTTGGGCGCGGGAAGCTAACTGTGGAAAAGGTGGTAACACCCCATAGTTTAGGATAGCTGATTCATCAATAGAACCTTTTCACAAGCAAGTTGAAGCCGCCTCCCTTGGTGCGTTGTCTCTGTAATATCAGTCCGTCTGCCCTCTTTAACAGATGAACTTTTATACAAATCATTGAAGTACCAGACTTGTTGGCTGCCTCCTTGGGTATGCCTTGTCTTCAACACCCTGATGCCAGTAACAGACGATGCGATCTTCATCGACAACCCCTTAAGCAATACGAGCTTTCATCCTAACCGGATGGGGATGTGAGTATGGGTTGCTCTCTATATTTATAAAATGTGAGTGAGACAGAGGGTGGAATAAGTGACCAGTCCTTGCCCTTTACATTCAATAGAGAGATGCGATGTGTGAATGGAGTGTTGCACGCACGGGCTGGGCCTCTCAATGCACAAAGCACGATATGTTGCTGTGCAATGCACTATAAGGCTCCCTGGCCTTCCTTCTTGCACTGTATGCCGACACAGGGTAGGATGCACAGTTGCACCATCAAATGCGCACAAGGCATACAACCTCTGCACAAGTGACAGTGAGGATTACATCAATGGGTTTCAGGAATGGGTTGCCCTCTTGTATCTATCAACAGAGCATGAGATAGAGGGGGGGTTGAGTGTGACTAGTATTTCCTCAATCAATTATGGAGAGGTGAGTATTGCGGGACATTATGACACTTGGAGTCATGCACGTTCTCATTTCCCTATGCACACACAGGGTGGGTCTTTGCCATCAGCACAGGACACGTCACTCTATTATGTACACACTGCACTGCAAGGCTCCCTGGCCTTCCTGCTTGCACCTATGCCAGACGCGGTTGAACGCATTGATGCACCATCAACTGTGCACCCTGGAATACTCCCTCTACACCATTCCCTTTTTGATTCCTAAACCGGGTGTGAGATCTAAGTTTCCATTAATATTCACTTGTGTGATGTAAGTTATGGGGCGAGTGATTGTTCTCTCATCCCATCTGAGTGCACGTGAGTTGAGTGACTATCCTTCATCAACGACACCTACCCCAACGGGCTTTATCAACCAGCTACCTCCCTGGGTGCTACTGCATGGTCCCTGCCATGCTGGCTGAATGCTGGAGCGAGCCGTGGTACCTCCTGCAGCCGACTCCAACCCTTCTGTATAGCAGTGACGGTTCCTTTGACCATACATGAAACAGGCCAAGTTTTTCTAACCCTATCCTTATGATTGCAAGTGTATGTTATGTGTTAAGTGTGGGGACATTAGAGTCCAGTCGGTTGACGAGTCCTAGGCTGTGTTGATGCATCTAACCCTATCCATTAAGGTTTTAAGAGTGGGGACACATCCCTGCGCATCTATGATGCATATCCCTGCATATGCCTCAATTTAATCATGCATGTATGCCATGACCCGATTTTACCCTGATGGGTCCCTTCGCCACACAATCGTCCATGTTTACCCCACCCTTGGGGCCGTTCCTTCTCTTTTTCCCTTTATCCCTTATTGTGATGTTTTTCTATGTGAACACATCTTACGTGCACCGAAACCCACATCCAATCTTACATCCATGTTCATTTCTTTGATTTTACCATTTTTCCTTTTTACCAACCTCTGTTCTGGCCGACGGTTCTTGTGTTATTCATTTTTTATGCATTCCCCATAAATTGGACGATTTTCCATGTAAAGGCACCTTTATTGCTTTGGAACCACAATATGACATGACAGCCTTGACCTCTATCTTCCCCTTACCTTTTTCCTTTTTTCTCCCTATCCTTTTGATGCACGATTCATCCGATCTAAATTTTTGCATGTTTTTGGGCCATTTTCGTTCATATTTTTTACATTTTTCCATGTGAACATGCCTATTTTCACCAGAATTCCAATTTAATTTGATCGCCCTCTCCAACCAACCTTTCCCCACTTGTTTTCTTTTTTCTCCCCCTCTTCTGCTGTTGGGTACCATAAATCACTCTAAAATATTTTTATATTGGTTATGTCACCTGAAAAGTGACCTCCAGAACTTCCTGTATTAGCTTCAATTAACACTGCTGTGTTAGCTATCAAGAACACATCTCCTGATAATCTGATCCACTCCTCTCTTGTATAGATATCCTCCAATTACTGAATAGGTTGCACTTCTCAATACCAGCTTTCTCCTGTGGTCTTTTGTCATTCTCTCAGGGAATATACCTTCAGTAAGGTATGAGCATCTGTTCATACCAATCATCTAACTTGGTTGCCTGAATCTGAAATAAGTCTGCATCAGGTAAATCATCTGTTATCCCTTCAGGAGGCTCTCCTGACTCCAATCTACTTAAATAATCAGCAATCAAGTGTTCTCTTCCAGGTCTATGCACAATGAATAATCAAATTCATGTAATAGTAGAATCCATCTAGCCAATCTTCCTGTTGGTTGTGGTTTATTCACCAAATAGATCAATGCCTAACAAATGAATTATGATTGAATTGCCCAACAAATAATGTTTGAACTTTTTCAGTGCAAAGATAACTCCCAAGCACTCCCTTTTAGTAACATAATAATTTCTTTCTACTCTTGTCATGACCTTGCATTGGTCTAAACTAGCCTTTCTGTTTTTCCTGCATTAGCACAGCTCCCACTGCAATATCAGAGGCATCTTCAAACACATGGAATG
Organism: Lygodium microphyllum; assembly: GCF_053477565.2. NCBI lineage: Eukaryota > Viridiplantae > Streptophyta > Polypodiopsida > Schizaeales > Lygodiaceae > Lygodium > Lygodium microphyllum. The sequence continues at coordinate 17,406,034 of NC_141163.1, forward strand.
GTAAACTCCAATCAAGAGGCTGCATTATTGGTGCTACTTGTAACATCTTCTTTAGTAATCTAAATGCTTTTTTTTGTTCTTCTATCTAGATATGCTTCAAATCCTTCTTGGAATTAAGAAATAACACCTAGTGTATCCCCTTTTTATGGAGCAACTAGGCTAAGGATATGCATTCGTGTTCAATCCCATAAGCATAATGGTGGAAAGTGCTACCTATCTTGAATCTATAAAGCATTATACTTGCCTATCATCTGAATGCAATGTCATAGTACTTCTATCCTTTCACTCAAGTGTCTTTGTCATTTTCTACATACACAAGATTGTCTTTATGAGTCCAAGCTTCAATCTTGGAACCTAATTCACATGTGTAACAAGTCATTTGTAATGTCTATGTCTTTATGAGTCTTGTCTACATATTTCATCCACCATAGCTATGCTCTAGATCCATGCATCTCAACATGGTATCAAAGCCATGATGAGCATGGCTCAAATCCCTTCTCTACTCTTCCAACTCCTCTTCATCATTGCTCAAGTCTAGCTGAGCTCATTTTACACCTCCATCTCCACTTTATCTCAAGTCCAGATGTGGTGCCAAAAGGCATATTCCACAGTGGATTCCGGTTTCACGGTGGATTTCGTGAGGTTTTTTGGTGGATTTCATAAAACTATATGTATTTACCGAGGCTCATACACAAGGTGGATTCCTTGTGCGAGAAGTTGACAGGGACGTGTTTCCTTTTCGGGCATCAAATTAATTTAATATGCACGTGTGTGATTCCATAATGGGTAATTCCGCAAAATACATATTTAAATTAATGGACGTTTATGAGTTTAGATTGCACTCGTGTTAAATTAAGGTTAGGACAGAGTTCCAACCTATTCAATTATTTTGTAGTTAAAGAATGCTAGGTATTCACTTTTGTGGATTTTATCTTATTATTTTCTAACAATTGTGAATGCTTCAGTTGATGTGTAGAGCAGGTAGCGGTGGCTTTGGGTAGCACTGGGTGTTAGCGTAAGTCCAAGTGTAAATTTCATAATTATAATTAGTTATCTTAAGTATAATATATAATATTATGTATTTATATGATATTGTATTGTTAAAATTATTACTGTATTTGTAAGTAAGTTATAAATTTAAACTTCTTTAATACTAATTAGATCATTATCCTTAATGCTATTAATTTATTTATTTTTAATATATATTATTTTAGAATATGAGATTTAAGATATGGTTTTATTGAAATAAGCTTTCTTTATGGAATACCTTGCTATTTTCTTAATGCAGTTAAGTTTAGAAGGCTTTTCTAGCTTTCTTTACAAAATCAACAGGATTGCGCGCAAAAGAGGAGAAGAGGGTGAAAATTGAGTTTTTTCGTTGCTCCCTCATTCGGAATCGGAATTTAGAGCTTCAAGAGTTGTTTTGGGGGTTTTGGCACACCTTGGACGCAATGGTGATGTCAAAACATCAAGATTCAGAGCATAGAATTTTCTGCAACAATTACAGCAGCATGTTACAGGATATCTCTTGACTCTTAAAACTCTATATTTCAATTGATATTTGTACTTTCTTTGTAATTGTATGTAAGATATGAATGCAAATATCCATGTAAAACTATAATATATAATTAAGGATGGCAAACCATGGCTTTTGCCATGGGAGAGGTTGGGCCTAATTGTGTGTTTTTCTCTTGTCTTTCTCAATCTATTGAGTTATTCAAATCCTCTTATGTATTATAATGTTTTTTGTATTTAATAGTTGAGATGTTTGATTTGCTAGATTTGCCACATGATTCCGCTTCGTAACAAGCTGAGCTCATTTCACACCTCCATCTCCACTTTACATTCTTGTCTACTATAGTCGGATTGGACCTAAAGCACTTTGAGCTCTCATATCTTTCTCCACAAGCCAAATCTTTCAATGCTTCCTTTTGGAAAAGAGTTTTCAGACTACCAAGGCTTCTTTGTACCACTTCAAAGCTCAACATTTCCCTACCTATAGCCTAACATTGCAAAAAATCAACCTCGCTGCTCAATTTGCATCCGACAATAATCGTATGGACTGATCTCCATGTACACGACACAATCAACCCTGCTACCATAGGGCATTTCAAGTCTTGGGTCGAAGCTTCCTCCTAATATATTTTTAGCCCAAATAATCCACTATAGCTGCTACAATCTCGGGTAAGTTACTCATGAATATATATGTGCATCATGTGGATTCAAAATAAGGTATTTTTAAAATACCAATTTTATATATTTTTTACACATAGAAGGGTGTAAGATAAGGGGGTTATTTACAAATTGAATAGAAAAGGGTTATATTTTATTCAGGAAAAAATCACAAATAAGGATATTTATAAATAGACCTTGAACATAGGTGATGTAGAGGGTATACATATAGTAACTTCCCTGAGGCTATAATCTATAAAAAACCAATTAGCCAAAAACCCTAATCTCAAACCAGCATAGCCATTTCACTTCAAGCTCATCTTTCACTACAATTTCACACTTTTCTTAACTCAAGGGACCTACTACCACTTTGATTCGCTGATTTACTCACTTTGTAGCAAAAAATTGGCCATCAAATCAGCGGAGGGAAAGATTGAAGAAACAACAAGAAGATTCAAGCTCAATAAGCATAGTGTCTATTGAAACTCATTCAATGACTCTTGCCACTTGTTTTCTTTGACATAATTAGCCCATTTACTAATCTGATATGAGAATTTTAATGCTAATTTTTTGGTTTTCTAGCCACTCTAGCATGGGTAATGACTCTCTAACATGTTGCTTCAAAGGAGTCAGGTTTCATACCTACTAGTAGACCTACATAAAGCTTACCTTGATGAAGAAGGGCCTATGGGCCATCACTAGACATCTCATGACACTTGGGATAGATTGGACACACTGTTTGGTACCCAGTCAAAGTCCTCAAAGTATGGTCTATTAATTGAATTTTTCAGATTAGACATACAGCCTAATACATCATTGGCATCTCATCTAAACTACATGGAAAGTCTTCTAAGCTAGCTTTTCAACCACTTTAATCAATATGCCAAATCCTAAATTGGTTGACATTAAGGCCTTCTTGTTAGAAGAAGAAAAGAATATTAAAGGTAAAGAACAAACTACAAAAGATGAACAATGTCAATAACAGGAACAAAGGTAAAAAAGACCAGTTGATTTGTGACTTCTACAAAAGGATCAGACATACTAAGAAGTTTTGTCATTCTAGGAAGAGGTCTCATAAGGCCTATCTTGTAGCTTTGAAGAAAGAAAAAGACTAGGGAGCAAAAGAAGAAGAAGAAGAAGAAGAAGAAGAAGAAGAAGAAGAAGACCATCAAGAGTAGAAGGACAAGCCTCACCAGTCCTTGTAATCCCAATTTCTGATAGACTTTTTTGAAGCCTTATTTAACCTTGCCGAAATGCTTCTATCATAAGCTTTGTAAACTCCTCATGTAACTTGGCATTAGAGCCTTTGTACACTTTGTGAATCCCGTGTTACAACCTTTGGATGTCCATCATGTTTTTGGTACCCACACTTAGCTTTTTCTGCGACAGCCTCTGGATCATTACCATGTTGTAGTGTGCCCACACTTTGCATGCTTACTAAATTCTCTACACACTTTGTGCCTTTTTGGTTGTGATTGAGGAGGGGTGTTGAGAAGTAGGCAATCAAACCCAATGTAGCCCCTTTGTATGGAGCACTTGGGCTAAGGATATGCACGCTTGTTCAATCCCATAAGCACAGTGGTGGAAAGTGCTACCTATCCTGAAGCTATAAAGCATTGTACTTTCCTATCATTTGAATGCAATGTCATAGTACTTTTGTCCTTTTACTCAAGTATCTTTGTCATTTTCTACATATACAAGATTGTTTTTATGAGTCCAAGCTTCAATATTGGAATCTAATTCACTTGCGTAACTAGTCATTTGTAATGTCTATGACTTCATGAGTCTTGTCTACATATTTCATCCACCACAGCCATGCTCTAGATCCATGCATCCCAACATCTAATTTTCCTCGAAATTTACTAGACACCTAATCTCATCTTTATTATGTGTCTTTCTTAATTATTCTATCAATTCCAAAAATATATTTAAGTTAAATTTTTCTCATATAGTATTTTATCTAAACTGGTAAGCATATATTTTTCCAATAATTTGACTCTTTGTAATAATCTAACTATAAATTTTCATGTTCCTTGCTTCAGTTTACAACTGCTCCACTTTGTGCAGATACAACTGGACCAAAGCAGACTCATACCACACTTGGTTCAAAGAGAATGGGAAACGAGAGGGATGCATCGCTCAACCTCTCTACCCATAAGGCATAGTCGCATTCCAGTCCTCTAAAACGGCATGAATCAGGTTTCTAACTTACAAGTTCTAAGGTTCTTGTCTATCTAACATTTGCATCAAATAAATTCCATTGAGGAAAGCTCTCGGTTAATCGAGACCACCCTTCCATAGGATAGACCCATTGGCCACATCCACCATGCTTCTCTCAGGGGTTGTTTTAGTTATCTAATTACCTACCACATTATGCTTGACACATAAAAGCAGCTTCCTTAATTAACCCGTTAATCACAGCTTCCTTTACATAATTTAGGGCACAGACACGAAGTCAAGATAACAAGATCAAAAACTTCCTTAACTTATCTTCAGATTAATGTTTGTCTCCCGCCCATATAGGAGAATTAAGTGTCCCTTTCTGTCTCTACAAAAAAATCCTTCCATCTCTCGGCAATAAAAACCCGAAGGTTTATCCTACCAAGATTCTGCCTTGTAACTAGTATCAAGGGCTTGAGATCCCATCTCAAGTCACGTAGAACACTTGTGTAGGGTCCAGAGGCATTGGGATTTACGGCCAGAGCTCCCCTGGCACCCAAGCATCCTCCTACGCCAAGTAATATCCATGGAGAGACCTCTTGCGATGGATTCGGTCCACATTCCTGGCGTGGATTCATAACCCCCTTGGTTAGGGTTTGGCGATTCGCGAGGGTAGCTAATGCCATCCTTCCTTAATTATCCCTTTAGGAAATCATCCACAGCTGAAGCAACCAGCCTAATAACATTTACTAGGGAAAACATCCCTTTTGTTCCCATGGCAATTTATCCTTACAGTTCTTGCCATGAAAATATCATCACTTAGATATTCATCCAAAACCAGAGCCAATCCTTAAGTATCCTTTCGGGAACAATCAAGCTGAAACAACCAGCCTAACATCCTTTAACTAGGAAAACATCCTTTTTGTTCCCATGGTAATCAGTCATCACAGACCCGGCCATGAAATCATCAATCACACCTCACTTGGACTAACATCCAAAACCACATTAACAAACACTTGAATGCACAACCTCTTGCTTCAAGGCATCGCAATCCCATTGCATGCACAACCAGAATTTAACTTGGATGTATCAAAACACTTGCTTAAGGAATTTACAACTTTTTCTAAGGTAGAAATCTTTCTAGATCCTTTAAATGATCTAAGTGGTCTTCCCCTTGATCCTGATTTGATCAAGGCTAACATTGCCCTATTGTTTCAAACATAGACAAGTTTGGTAGTTTGTACAACATTCCTGTTAAGTGAAGTTCCTTTCCTGAATACCCTCAGCATTCTTCCTTAGGTTGATTGCAACCCGCAAGATCCGATACCTTGGGAATTGGGGATTTCCCTAAGTTCGCCTTTGCTTGTAAGGAACAAGAATCTACATAGTCGAATGCCAATTCAACTAGTGCTTTTCGAGTAATGGACTGGTGATCCGCCCTTTCAAACGACCTTAGCATCGACTAGGTCTTCATAGGAATTTTTCCCTAGATAGTTTACCTATCTAACTCCTAAATGTTGTTGTGCATTGAGTCCACTAGGACGTCCTTACCCTAGTGTGTAAGTCTCCCCTTCCTAGAAGAACAAGAGAATTTTTCCATCCCAAGTTGTGTTACACAACTTTGGAACCACAATTGCAAATTGGCAATTGACGATTTGCTTAAATCGGGAATTGGTCATGCAATAACCTATTCCTTTCCATGCATTGATTGTGACAAAATTTACGACTTTCATCAATGCAACCTTCCATGAACTTATTATTATTATTATCATTTTAATCGATGCAATCTACTCTTGCCACTAATATTTTTACATGTTAAAGGCGGATTATGAAGTCAAATTATGAGCTTAAATTCAGTGAGAGGATATGGTTCCCATCGGTTGAGATTCCATTAGTGGCGACAGCCCCGTCTTGATCAGACTTACTCGCATGGTTGCCGGACCCGCACCTCTTAGGTGCCATACTTCGCAGGGAATTAGTGGTTGTACACGAGGTAAAATTTGCTTAGGCTTCGCACAAAATTTTCTCCAAAAGCTCCTGTGGCCTGCAGCACCTTCGGCAATCCAAATTGCAAATCCAGGGAAGGAGGGGAAAACTCCCTCTAAGCTAGGGATGCTTGGAAGGTTCCTAGAACCTTCCAAAGCTCTCTCTCTCTCTCCCTCTTCTTCTTCTTCTCTTCTTCTCCTCTCTCCCTCTTCTTCTCCTCCTTCTTCTTCTCCTTCTCCCTTTCTCTCTCCCTCTTCTTCTTCCTCTTCTCCTCTTCTTCTCCTTCTTCTTCTTCTGCTTCTCCCTCCTCTTCTCTCCTTCTCCTCTCTGCCACGACAAGGGGGAGAGGGCTTGATGACGCACGCCAGGGAGGAGGGACTGCGGCCTGGCACGGAGGGGGGAAGGCTCTGTGCTGCCTGCTGCAGTCATAGCTGGGGGTCCCTGAGCCTTAGCCCCACGGGGGGGGTTATAGAGGGAGGAGGTGGTATGGGGGGGAGAGACAACCGTCTAATGGCCCCACCCCCCCACCTGGGGGGCTGCATGCCCCCCTCTTATTTCTACTCTCTCTCTCTCTCTCTCTCTCTCCGCCATGCACATGACAGGGGGAGAGAGGGGGCTACATGGCCCCTCTTATTTCTAATCTCTCTCTCTCTCTCTCTCTCTCTCTCTCTCCCCCCCCCCGCCATGCACACAGTAGGGGGAGAGAGAGGGAGAGTAAAAAAATTTGCATTAAATTTAAAAAAACCTTTAAGGGGATGGTTCTTATGGGGGAAGGCATGGGGGAAACACTGGGGGGGAGGGGGCATACTACATCCTCTCCCCCTTAGAGGAATCGAGATGTTCTCATCTCGAGAAGACCTGGGGAAGACAAGCACTAATGGGGTTTCACGACTTGTGTGTTAAGACCCACCATGCATCTGCTACGCTACTCTTGATGTTTCAAGTAGTGCACTCATATTATTTGAATTAACCTTAGGTACAAGAGTAGGATCTATTCTCAATTGTGTTACATGTCGATTAAGCTTCTAGGAATTTTAGTCCTCCTAATAAGGTTTAGTGGGTTCTAGATCTTCGTCTTCATCTGATCCGTCTATATATCCATAGACTGCACCTGTGTAGCTTCGTTTTCTTGGAGGCTCAAAGTCTTCTGGACTTAGATCAGGGCAGTCTGCTTGGATGTGTCCTAGCTCCTTACAATGGAAGCATTGACGGTAGGGACATCTCCTATGGATGTGCCCTATTTCTCCACACATATGGCATCTCTTATCCTGATCTCCATAGTCATCTTTGCTACAATTGCCCGATTTAAGTTCTTGGACGATTGGATTTGCTCAAAGTAATGCGTCTTGCAAGTCCATTGGGCGCATTGATTCCAATCAAGTGTTTATGGGTGGATTCAACCCAACACAGAATTTTGACACCTGTTGTGTCATATCCATTGGGGGTGCATACTTTAGGAGCGAAACGAACTTTGAATAATATGCTTCAAGGGATAATCCTAGCTACTTCAAGCCATAGAATTCATTCATCTTTTGTGTGTGGTAGGCAAGTGGCAGATACCTCCCTCGCACAGCTTCCTTAAGCTTATCCCAAGTGACTGTCCCCTCCGAGATCGCTTGGTCTCTGCACCACTGTTTTCACCAAAGTCTCTCTTTGCCTATAAGCTTAAGTTTGGCAAGTATGGCTTGGTTAGCAGGTGCAGTTCGTGCTACCTCAAAATAGTCCTCCATGGACTCAATCCAGATCTCGGTGTTAGCTTGAACAGTCCTTCCCTTGCCATCAAACTCGAGTGCCTTAATTCATTTGAGAAGAAATTTCTTCTCTTGCATATCAGCATTCGTGGGTGCAAAAGGTGCCTGACAATCAAGCCATACCACTTAGGTTATTTCTATTTAGGATATGTCTATGAATCGAACATTAATCAATCATGTATCATTATGAAGTTTTGCTCTAATACCAACTGTAATGTGCCCGCCCCTCAAATTGTGGGACACGTCTTAACAGCCCATCGAGAGATCAATCTAGAAGACGCCGCCCGGCACTCCCAAGGAATGACACGGGGTTTTCCAACTAGGGTCTCTTAAGTCTACCTCACAACGGAACTTATCCGGCCGTTCCCACTAGGATCGACCTGAAGTCCAGGTTCCTAGTAGTCGGGTCTTCCTAACAGCCTTCTAGCATCGGTTTACAACTGCTCCACTTTGCGCAGATACAACTGGACCAAAGCAAACTCATACCACACTTGGTTCAAAGATAATGGGAAATGAGAGGGATGCATCGCTCAACCTCTCTGCCCGTAAGGCATAGTCCCATTACGGTCCCCTAAAACAGCATGAATTGGGTTTTTAACTTACAAGTTCTAAGGTCCTTGTGTTGAGATATCGAGCTCCACTCGTGATACGCCAGGGTGACCGTTGTGTATTTATGTCACCGACTTGTCAGTTGCAGACGCGGTTGGTACACCGCCCATGAATAATAGCTACATGATAGCTATCCTTATCTACTCTAGTTCGTGGCTCAGTAAGTATGCCACCTTAGTTAGTTGAGTTTGGTTTGAGACCCATATATAGGGTTCTTCTATTTCTTTGTATTAGAGTTCTTTTTGGCTTACACAACTAAGAAGAGGAAAACTGTTTTCAGCCTCCACCCTTGTGTGTATTCCCCCATTGTGCAAGCAAGAAAGCTACAAGTGAGACTCCTTCCTTCTCTCCCACAATCGTGACATGGTATCAGAGCCTTGTTCGTGGTAAGGAGCTCAAGAAAGCAAGCTAAGCTCGCGGTGTTCTGGTAAGAGGAGCAGTGTTGCTTTCATTTTCTGTTTTGGGAGCAGATCTCTGCAGGTAGCACAGCCGGAAATTGCAAGAGTGCATTGTCTCAGGTTGAGACGCCCTTCGCGGTGAAGCAAGAGGGCAGTATATGCTGCGGGAGACAGCTTTAGCCCCTGGCGACCCTGTTTTTTTTATTTGAGGCCATTTCGGGGCCTGTTTTGGAGGCGGAAGTTTTTTGCATGCACTCAGAAAAAAGCTCAGTTTTATGCTGTGCAGCCACTGTTCTACAGGTCGGTGAAAAGTTACTATAGAAATTGCATCGTACGCTTGTGCGCAGAGACATTGGGAGTTTCAGAACCATCTTTGGTTCCTGTTTATGCAAAATCGTCACTAGGAAGTGACTGTCTGGTCAAATACCACTTTCGTCAGTTTTGCAGATTTGCCCTTGTGAGGGTGAAGCTGTGTTTTTTGCCGTGACAGAATTTTTTGCAGTACTCTGTAATGGCGTCTGATTCTCTTTCACAGATTGTCACTGAAAAGCTTGACAAGAACAACTTCCAGGCATGGAAGTTTAGAATGACGAATTTCCTTATGGGAAAAGGATATTGGGAATTTGTTGCAGGAAATGAAGAAGAACCAGTTCTTCCTGATGTTCCCAATCAACAGCAAATGCAGGCATTCAAAGCATGGCATGAGAGAGCCAGGAAAGTTATGTACTGGCTGTCTATCAGTATTTCAGACTCTATGATTGTGCATATTCAGGATGCAAGTACGCCAAAGGAGGCATGGGATACTTTGTCAAAAATGTATAGCACAAATACGCAAGCCAGGAAAATGCAGCTCAAGCAAGAGTTGCATAATGTGCAAAGAGAAAATATGAGCATCAATGACTACCACATGAAGGTGAAGAAGATTGCAGATGCACTTGCTTCCATTGGGTCGCCAGTGAAAGATGATGATTTAGTTTCTGTGACCTTGAATGGTCTAGGAAAGGATTATGCACAGTTCCGAACATCAATTTCTGTCCGTGAAAGATTTCCTGATTTTGAGGAGTTGATTGCTCTTCTAATTTCTGAGGAGCAGAGAAATGGTGGTGCATCTTCTTCAGGAGGAACTTCAAAAGAAGCTGTCTTCTACTCAAATGCTGGAAGAGGTAGAGGCAGAGGTAGAGGAGGCCGATTTGGAGGCCGTGGTAGAAATCAAAATATGCAGCAATCTCAAGAAAACCAGTCCTATGGAGGAGGACATGGTAACTCTAGAGGCAGGGGGAGCCAAAGAGGTCGTGGTGGATGGCAAAGAGGTCAAAATGCAAACAGTAATGTTAAATGCTACTACTGTGGTAAAATGGGTCATATGGCTAAAGACTGCTATAAAAAGCAGAATGACATCATAAATGGAAAACTGCAACAAGGGAATTATGCATCTTTTAGTAGACAGGGTGATGACAGAAATGAGCATTTGTTCATGGTGCAGCACATGAACAATTCTGTGACAAGTGCAGAAGAAAGCAATGATGTATGGTATGTTGACTCAGGTGCATCAAACCACATGACAGGTCATGCAGAATGGATGGAGGATGCAAGGAAAATGGAAAAACCAGGATTTGTGGAGACTGGTGATGATACTGCACATCCTATTGTGCAGATTGGAAAAATTCCCTTGTCTATGCAGGATGGGAAAAAGAAATACCTGTCCGATGTATTTCATGTCCCGAATATCACCAAGAATCTGGTTTCTGTTGGTCAAATGGTTGAGCAGGGCTTGCAGGTCAGATTTAATCCTCATGGATGCTTTGTTGAGGATATGAAAAATAGAGGTCGCTTGATAGCAAAAGGAAAGAAGAAGGGCAGAATGTTTACGTTGGATGCAGACATGTCTGAATTGAGTGCAGCAATGTTTGCACATGGGATCGGTGTAGTTGCAGATATTGATATCTGGCATAAACGCATTGGTCATGTTAATGTACAGCGACTTAAATCAATGCAGGCCCAAAATATTGTTGCAGGATTGCCCAAATTCAAGGTTGCAGAAATGCATAAGGTATGTGAAGCCTGTCAGTTTGGAAAACAGGCAAGGAAACCATTTCCTAGACATGTTCAAGAGAGTGAGAAGCCATTGGAATTAATCCACTCTGATGTGTGGACTACTAAAGCTGCATCTCTTGGAGGCTGTCATTATTTTGTCACTTTTATTGATGACTATAGCAGAAAAGTTTGGGTGTATTTTATGAAAAAGAAAAGTGAAGTTTTTGGGCATTTCAAAACTCTTAAAGCTATGGCTGAAAAAGAAACAGGTCTGCAAATAAAATGCCTGAGGTCAGATGGAGGGGGAGAGTACCTCTCAAATGAGTTTGCAAGGTTCTTGCAGGAGCATGGCATAAAGCAGCAATATTCATGCAGTCATACCCCACAACAAAATGGAATTGCAGAAAGGAAAAATAGGCATATTGGAGAGGTATCTCGTGCCATGCTCAATGAAAAAGACCTGCCAGATTTTTATTGGGCTGAAGCAGTTGCTACAGCAGTCTACATAATGAACAGGACTCCCACTGCAGCAATACGTGGGATGACTCCAGAGGAGAGGTATACTGGTAGAAAACCAGATATTTCTCATTTGAAAATTTTTGGTTGCATTGCCTACGTACATGTGCCAGATGAGTTGAGATCCAAGTTGGATCCAAAAGCTGAGAAGTGCATCTTTATTGGTTACTCTCTGCAGCAAAAAGGGTATAGATGCTATAACCCTTCTACTCGTAAGTTTACAGTGAGCAAAGATGTTGTTTTTGATGAGATGAGTAGCTGGTATAAATAAGTAAATGTGATTGATGATGTAGATGCACAAAATGGTAATGCTGCACAGAATTCACAGCAGCAGTCACAAAATATTAGTGGACCTGGAGCGTCCTCTAGCAGTGGTTCACATTCTTCGCCATGGACAGGCAGATTGAGATCAGGAGAATCTTCTCAAAGCAATGCAGATAGTGGTATGCAGGTATCACGAAAAGGAAAAGAGAAGGTTGATCAGCCCATGTTTGATGTGAATGCAGGTCACTCTTATGTGGATGGTGAATCCAGTGGCTCAAAACAGAGCATTGATGATGAGTTGGGTATTCCTTCTATTGTTACACCTGGAGTAAGGAAGACCAGGGATGTTTTGAGAGCACCTGGGAGTGAACCTACTTTGCGCAGGTCTACAAGAGCTAGGTATCCTGTGGATAGGCTGAAATATGATGGATTTACAGCCATTCACTATGCATATATGGTTAAAGTGATATAGGAACCAGAACCCACTTCTTTTGAGGAAGCCATGGGAAAAGAAAAATGGGAGAAAGCCATGGATGAAGAAATGGATGCCTTGGAAGCAAATGCTACATGGGAGTTGGTACCTTTGCCTAAAGGTAAGAATGCAATTGGCTGTAAGTGGGTTTATAAGGTGAAGCACAATGCAGATGGTTCTGTGAACAGATACAAGGCAAGATTAGTAGTCAAGGGGTATGCACAAACATATGGCATTGACTATGAAGAAACATTCAGTCCGGTTGCAAGGATGGCAACCGTAAGAGAAGTCATTGCTATGGCTGCATCAAAGGGATGGTCTTTACATCAGATGGATGTAAAGAATGCCTTCTTGCATGGTGATTTGCAAAAAGAGGTCTATATGGAGCAGCCACCAGGTTATGTGCATGCTGTTCATCCTGAGTTTGTTTGCAGGTTGAAGAAAGCCTTGTATGGCTTGAAGCAAGCACCTAGAGCATGGTCTGACAAGATAGGGCAGTATCTTGTCACTATTGGCTTTCAAATTTCCAAGGCAGATTTCTCACTTTATGTGAGAAAAACAGAGAAAGGTATTATGCTACTTGTCATTTATGTTGATGATTTGATTATGACATGTGACAGTGATGAAGATATCCTTCATGTGAAAATGCTATTGAAGCAGAAGTTTGAGATGAAGGATTTGGGAGAGCTGCGTTATTTCTTGGGCATTGAGGTGATTAGATCACCAAGTGGGATACAGCTCTTGCAGAGGCAGTATGGATTGGACATGCTGTCCAAATATGGGATGACAGGCTGTAAGCCTATTTCAGTTCCTTTGGAGCAGAATGTGAAGCTGAGCACAGATGCAGGTGAGCTTCTGGAAGACCCTACTATGTACAGACGCATAGTAGGAAGTTTGATTTATATGACTATTACCAGGCTAGATTTGAGCTATGCTGTTGGATTGGTAAGTCAGTTTATGCAGGCTCCAAGGAAACCGCATTTGGATGCGGCTAGACGCATACTCAGGTATGTGAAGTCCACATTGCAGTATGGACTATTTTATGAGACTGGGGTTCAGATACAGTTGCATGGATACACTGATGCTGATTGGGCTGGTAGCATTTCTGATAGACGATCTACCAGTGGATATGTGTTCTCTTTTGGGAGTGCTGCAGTCACTTGGAGCAGCAAGAAACAGCCTACAGTTGCCTTGTCGAGCACAGAGGCCGAGTACAGGGGTGCATCAATGGCTGCAAGTGAGGTAGCTTGGTTGCATAAGCTACTTTATGATATGCATCAGTCTACAAATGGGCCAGTTGTCATTTATTGTGACAACATGAGTAGTATACACTTGGCAAATAACCCAGTCTATCATGCTAGAACAAAGCACATTGAGGTGCATTATCACTATGTGCGAGAGAGGGTTTTACTAGGCCTTATTGATCTAGTTTATGTCAGCACAGAGGATTAGGTAGCTAACATATTTACGAAGGCATTGGGCGCAGAGAAGCTGCGCAAGTTCAGAGACCTGCTTGGTGTGCAGGAATTGGGATTGAGCTTGAGGGGGAGTGTTGAGATATCGAGCTCAACTCGTGATATGCTAGAGTGACCGTTGTGTATTTATGTCACCGACTTGTCAGTTGCAGACGCGGTTGGTACACCGCCCATGAATAATAGCTACATGATAGCTATCCTTATCTACTCTAGTTTGTGGCTCAGTTAGTATGCCACCTTAGTTAGTTGAGTTTGGTTTGAGACCCATATATAGGGTTCTTCTATTTCTTTGTATTAGAGTTCTTTTTGGCTTACACAACTAAGAAGAGGAAAACTGTTTTCAGCCTCCACCCTTGTGTGTATTCCCCCATTGTGCAAGCAAGAAAGCTACAAGTGAGACTCCTTCCTTCTCTCCCACAATCATGACACCTTGTCTATCTAACGTTTGCATCAAATAAATTCCATTGAGGAAAGCTCTCGGCTAACTAAGACCACCCTTCCATAGGATAGACCCATTGGTCACATCCACCATGCTTCCCTTGGGGGTTGCTTTAGTTATCTAATTATCTACCACATTATGCTTGACACATAAAAGCAGCTTCCTTAATTAACCTGTTAATCACTGGTTCCTTTACGTAATTTAGGGCACAGAAACGAAGTCAAGATAACAAGATCAAACACTTCCTTAACTTATCTTTAGATTAATATTTGTCTCCCGCCCATATAGGAGAATTAAGTGTCCCTTTTTGCCTTCGCAGAAAAATCCTTCCGTCTCTCGACAATAAAAACCTGAAGGTTTATCCTACCACGATTCTGCCTTGTGACTAGTATCAAGGTCTCGAGATCCCATCTCGAGTCACGTAGAACACTTGTGTAGGGTCCGGAGGCATTGGGATTTACGGCCAGAGCCCCCCTGGCACCCAAGCGTCCTCCTACGCCAAGTAATATCCACAGAGAGACAAGTAATATCCACAGAGAGACCTCTCACAATGGGTTCAGTCCACATTCCCGACGTGGATTCATAACCCCCTTGGTTAGGGTTCGGCGGTTTGTGGGGGTAGCTAATTCCATCCTTCCTTAATTATCCCTTTAGGAAATCATCCACAGCTGAAGCAACCAGCCTAATAACATTTACTAGGGAAAACATCCCTTTTGTTCCCATGGCAATTTATCCTTACAGTTCCTGCCATGAAAATATAATCACTTGGATATTCATCCAAAACCACAGCCAATCCTTAAGTATCCTTTCGGGAACAATCAAGCTGAAACAACCAGCCTAACATCCTTTAACTAGGAAAACATCCTTTTTGTTCCCATGGTAATCAGTCATCACAAACCCGGCCATGAAATCATCAATCACACCTCACTTGGACTAATATCCAAAACCACATTAACAAACAGTTGAATGCACAACCTCTTGCTTCAAGGCATCGCAATCCCATTGCATGCACAACCAAAATTTGACTTGGATGTATCAAAACACTTGCTCAAGGAATTTACAACCTTTTCTAAGGTAGAAATCCTTCAAGATCCTTTAAATGATCTAAGTGGTCTTCCCCTTGATCCTGATTTGATCAAGGCTAACATTGCCCTCTTATTTCAAACATAGACAAGTTTGGTAGTTTGTACAACATTCCTGTTAAGTGAAGTTCCTTTCCTGAATACCCTTAGCATTCTTCCTTAGGTCGATTGCAACCCGCAAGATCCGATACCTTGGGAATTGGGGATTTCCCTAAGTTCACCTTTACTTGTAAGGAACAAGAATCTACATAGTCGAATGCCAATTCAACTCGTTCTTTTCGAGTTATGGACTTGTGATCCGCCCTTTCCAATGACCTTAGCATCGACTAGGTCTTCATAGGAATTTTTCCCTAGATAGTTTACCTATCTAACTCCTAAATGTTGTTGCACATTAAGAACACTAGGACGTCCTTACCCTAGTGTGTAAGTCTCCCCTTCCTCGAAGAACAAGAGAATTTTTCCGTCCCAAGTTGTGTTGCACAACTTTGGAACCACAATTGCAAATTGGCAATTGACGATCTGCTTAAATCGGGAATTGGTGAAACCTTAATTCACTTATTTTGGCATAGTGTGCCCTAATTGATAGGACAACAGAATTAAGTTCTATTGATCCATCAAGAGAATGTGTAAAAGCAGGATGCAATAACCTATTCCTTTCCATGCGCTTGCCACTAATATTTTTACATGTTAAAGGTGGATTACGAAGTCAAATTATGAGCTTAAATTCAGCGAGAGGATGTGAGTCTAGGACTTGGTTCCCATCGGTTGAGATTCCATTAGTGGTGATGGCCCTGTCTTGATCGGACTTACTCGCATGGTTTCTGGATGCACGCCTCTTAGGTGCCATACTTTGCAGGGAATTAGTGGTCATACACGAGGTAAAATTTGCTTAGGCTTCGCATAAAATTTTCTCCAAAATCTCCCGTGGCCTGCAACACCTTCAGCAATCCAAATTGCGAATCCCGGGAAGAAGGGGAAAACTCCCTCTAAGCTAGGGATGCTTGGAAGGTTCCTAGAACCTTCCAAAGCTCTCTCTCTCTCTCTCCCTCTTCTTCTTCTTCTCTTCTTCTCCTCTCTCCCTCTTCTTCTCCTTCTTCTCCTCCTCCTTCTTCTCCTTATCCTTCTCTCTCTCCCTCTTCTTCTTCCTCTTCTCCTCTTCTTCTCCTTCTTCTTCTTCCGCTTCTCCCTCCTCTTCTCTCCTTCTCCTCTCTCTCTCCCTCTTCTCCTCTTCTCCTTCTTCTTCTTCCTCTTCTCCCTCCTCTTCTCTCCTTCTCCTCTCTCTCTCTTCTTCTCCTTCTTCTCTTCCTTCTTCTTCCTCCTCTTCTCTCCTTCTCCTCTCTCTCTCCCTCTTCTTCTTCTTCTCTTCTTCTCCTCTCTCCCTCTTCTTCTTCTTTTTCTCCTCCTTCTTCTCCTTCTCCTTCTCTCTCCCCCTCTTTTTCTTCCTCTTCTTCTCCTCCTCCTTCTTCTCTCTCTCACTCTCTCTCTCTGATCAAGGGGGGTGTGTTAGATATGATCAATGCCCCACCCTCATTAGGCACCACCAATGATCCATGGTGCTCAAAGTTGTAAGGACCCCATTATGAGGAGAAGCCAAATGTGAGCCCGGACATTGGTTGAGTCTTGAGTTATATATCAGATGAGGTCTATGTGACCGGATGGCAAAAGGGTGACCGTTATGGGTCTAATCTTTGGGTTAGACGGAGTGGTTAAGCTGGTAGCAACTCGAGGCGCATTGCATCGATTTGCGGGGTAAGGGAGTTAAAAGGGGCCCCTATTGCCCCCCTGGGGGGCTTCGGGGGCAGCGCCCCCGGCCTGATGGTAAAGGAAATATTCCCTGGAATATTCCTTGGCCGACTAGATGAGGCTCATATGGTAGGTCGGTCGAGGCCGACCTAATAGCCTTCGCGGGCTATAAAAGCTAAACCCCTCCACAGCCATCGATCATTCATCTTTCCCCCAGTCAGAGTTGTTGTTCCAGCTAGCGTTAAGCTCTTCACCTATCTTCTGTCTAGATCGCCATCTAAGCTTCACACAATGGAAGCGCATGGGTGGACAGAGCCATCTTTGTATCAGTTGTTTGGAGTTAAAGAATTTACTGATTCTCCTCTTATCTGTTGTGTACTCTCTATCTCTTTCTCAGATTCTGTTTGTTGTGCCATGTAATTTTTACATGGTATCAGAGCCCAGGGGGCTCTAGAGATCGGAGAGTGTGCAAGAGGCAAAGGCTTCAACAGCAAAGAGAAACTATGTCGACTTCCGGAAGCGGTTTTGGCCCATCAGAAAGCAGTGTAGGAGGTGGTGCTACTGTACCGGCTATTCAAACACTGAGGATTCGTCCACCAACCTTCGGCGAAGGCAAGTTAGATGGTACAAACTACACCTTGTGAAAGTTCAAAATTACAACTATCCTTGATTCTTATGAGCTTCTGGAGACTGTGCCGGGGACTGACGCAGAACCACAGCCTACCCCGGACCCATCAAATCCTAGTGTGATGATTCCTCTGAATGCAGATCTTCTACGAGCTTGGTGTTGAGAATCTAGCAATCACATCCACTTGTATGCCTCTTTGTATGGAGCAGTAGGCAAGGGAAAGCAAGCAGTCTAGGATGAGGTCCTGAATCCCATAAGCACAGTGGTGTAGAATGCTACTACCTAGTTCTATATAACATTGTACTTGGATGTCACTTTCATATATGAGATGAATACAATATCATGATGCTTTCCTCTTTCAGTTAGTGTCATTTTCATTGTCTGCCTAATACACAAGAATGTGTTTATGAGTTCAAGTCTCAATCTTGAAACCTAATTCACTTGTGTAACAGTCTTGTCTTCTTTGTCTATGTCATCATGAGGTTTATCTCTACCTTCCAACCTCCATAGCTTTTGCCATGCTCTAGATCTCGTGTTTCTCAACATGGTATCAGAGCTAGTTGGGCATGGCATTGCTTCTCTAGCCTCTCTTGATTCCTCTCAACCTCTATCCAGCTCACATCCAACTCAGTGTGAGTGTATGACTCCAATCTCTCACTTGAACCCCATAGCCACTGTTTGGCAGCCTTAGCCAGACAGGACATACAGCACTTGGAGCTTCTATATCTTACTCTACAGGCCATCTTAGCCCACGATTCCTTCTGGAGAAACATTCCTCTACTTGTGGCGAAGCTCCCTGATACATCACAGTCCAACATTGCTCATCATCGAGCCCTGCATTGCGTGAATTTGAGCTTGTGGAAATTCTGCACCTGTATCAGGTCGTACTACTGTCCTTGTGTGCACAGACTGTGATCTCCCCTGCGACCATGGTTCGAATTGCTCTGCTGATTGTCTGCACGAGCTGATTTAACAGTCGTCTGTCAGAACCCTAAATAGGGACTCCATAGCCTTTGAGCTTCAAACTCATAAACCATTTTTTTCTCACTCTTGCTACTTGGATCACCCTATTTGACATCCAGATTCACTGATTTAGTCAGTGCCACACATCAAGGAGGGGAAGTTCTTGGAGATCTTTGGATATTTTTTGAAGATTGGAAGACCAAGCATTCAACAACAAGCATCAAGAGAAGACCAAGCCACTTTAACTCAAGATTCTTCCTTCACTTTAAGCTCTTGCTTCTTCTCAATCAACTGAAGCATTTGTTACTCAGATCTGAAGAAGAAGATTTGGAGCACACGCTTGAAGATCCAAGCACCCACCTGAAGATCAGGCAACCCACTTGAAGTTCAAGCATAGTATCTCTTGATACTAATTCTGTGCTTCTTGGCACTTGTGTTTTTTAGCACATTCAAAAATCAACTCATTGGTGGTCTAATCTCACTCATTTGATGCTGATGCATTTGCCAAACATGAAGATTTTTAAGTGGATTCTTTTTATCAGGAGTGACATAACTACTCTTGTTGCTCACTGGTACTACATAGAAGATGTTTCTATTCTACTTGCAAAGAGACATGGAGCTACTTACATTAAAGTACAATCAATGAGCTCAATTGAAGAACTTGAAGACATGTCTACTACCTTTGGGATAATGCAAGATTTTGAAGACATTTCCGCTGCCTCAAAAATGACGGTATCTATGCTTGAGGGGGACATGGACATGGACATGGACATGAAGACTAAAGCTGCAAGCAAAGTAAATAACAAGTACAAAATCAAAAAGAGAAAGCTGGACTACACCGACAAGAAGACCTACATCAAGATGAAGAAGGACAAGAAGTTTTGTTATGCTCATAATGCCATACCTAAAAATATAGAAAACCACAAGGGCTTGCCAGTCCTTGACCTAAATTTTTACTAGATTTTTTATTGTATGTACTTGCCATTGATGCTCCTACCATAAGCTTGTAAACTCCTCATGTAACCTGGCATTACAGTCTCTGTACACTTTGTGAGGCCCCTCTTACAGCCTCTGGATGTCCACCATGTTGTTGTACCCACACTTAGCCTTTTCTGCGACAGCCTCTGGTGTTTTGCCATGTTTGTGGTATGCCCACACTTTGCAGGTGTTGCTCTCACTAAAGCCTCTACACACTTTGTGCCTTCCTGGTTGTGATTGAGGAGGGGTGTTGAGAATCTAGCAATCACATCCACTTGTATGCCTCTTTGTATGGAGCAGTAGGCAAGGGAAAGCAAGCAGTCTAGGATGAGGTCCTGAATCCCATAAGCACAGTGGTGTAGAATGCTACTACCTAGTTCTATATAACATTGTACTTGGATGTCACTTTCATATATGAGATGAATACAATATCATGATGCTTTCCTCTTTCAGTTAGTGTCATTTTCATTGTCTGTCTAATACACAAGAATGTGTTTATGAGTTCAAGTCTCAATCTTGAAACCTAATTCACTTGTGTAACAGTCTTGTCTTCTTTGTCTATGTCATCATGAGGTTTATCTCTACCTTCCAACCTCCATAGCTTTTGCCATGCTCTAGATCTCGTGTTTCTCAACACTTGGAAATGAAGGAATGCAGATGCATTGTGTGCCTTAGTTACAAGCTGTTCTGACAGTGTTCTGACTTTGATTCAGCATATAACCAAAGCGTCAGTGGCTTGGAATGTAGTAAGGAGTCAATATGAAATATGAAACTAAACAATGATTCAAAACTTGGAGAATCAACTAGCAGCGGAGAAGTTTGCTGAAGGAGAGAGGGTTGAAGCATTCATCACTCGGATTAAGAATCTGTGCGACCAGATGGCAGGCGCTGGGATACAAAAGACTAGCAAAGAGCTAGCTCGGAGGTGTCTTCAGATTTGTCCACAAAAGTTTGATGGACTAGTAACTACCCTTAATACTCAAGTGAGACCTCAAGCTTTGACTTTTGAGGAGTTTTGTGCATTATTAATGGAGGAGGAGTTGAGGCTGAAAGCTCAAGAAGGAAGCAACAATGGAGATGCTGCATTCTCTGCCAATGCAAAAGGCAAAGGTGGTTCCTCCACCAAAAATGATGGTGACAAAAAAAAGAAGGGCGGCAAGAAGAAGTTTCAAGGAGAGTGCTTCTACTGCAAGAAGAAAGGACATGCAATTGCAGATTGTTGTGTCAAGAAGGCAAATGAAAAGAATGGTACCCTTAAAAGTAAAGGGAAAGAGATAGCCAATACGGCTGAAGCAGAGTTGGAATTATTCATGGCAACCATTGAGGAAGTGTGCTCCTCGGCACAAGAAGAATCTACCAGTGACTCATGGGTGTTGGATAGTGGGGCCTCCTGTCACATGACCAACAAGAAAGGTCTATACAGTTCTATGCAGCCTCTACAAGAATCCATCACTGTGACGGTTGGAAATGATGCTAAATGCCCTGCTGCGGGCACATGTACTATTTCTTTTGTTGCTGCAAATGGTGAAGTCAAAATGCTTTCAAATGTGTTGTATGTTCCCGAAATCAGGAGAAATCTGTTATCAATGCTGCCATAACTGATCTTGGTCATGAAGTGAGGTTCAAGAAGAAAGGTGCAGAAATTCTTAATAGTGCTGTCACAATTGTTGGCAAAGGAGAAAGAAGGAACAATCTGTATGAGCTAAGTGCTCTTACAGTCACCGCTGGAGTGGGTACAAGTAAGCTTTGGCATGAAAGGTTTGGACACATCGGATTTGCAGTGTTGAAGGAGATGCAAAAGCAAGGTATGGTTGCTCACCTGCCTACAATAACTGAATTGAAGGAACCATGTGAAGCTTGTATGATGGGCAAGCAACAGAGAAAGGCATTTCCACAAGAAAGCAAGAATAGAGCACATGCTCCTCTAGAGTTGGTGCATGCTGACTTGTGTGGTAAGATGCCTACACAGGCCTTGGGGAGATCTTCTTATTTTATGTTGATTGTCGACAACTACAGTAGGAAGATGTGGGTGTACTTCCTTCGTGATAAGGCTCAAGATTTTGGTAAGTTTAAAGAATGACTAAAACTTGTTGAGAATGAAACAGGGAAAAGTGTGAAGAAATTCAGAACAGATGGTGGTGGTGAGTTCAACTCAAAAGAGTTTGAAGACTTTTGCAAGAGCAAAGGGATCAAGCATCAATTTACGACACCTCACACACCTCAGCAAAACGGTGTTGTGAAACACAGGAATCGCACCATTGTGGAGATGGCAAGATGCATGCTAAAGGGCAAGGGATTGCCTAACCATTTTTGGGCTGAAGCTGTTAATATTGCAGTCTACATTTTAAATCGGAGCTACACAAAGGCTCTCAAGGGAAAAGCACCTCATGAGGCTTACACTGGTAAGAAACAATCTGTCTCACATTTCAGAATTTCTGGATGTGAATTTTATGCACATGTTCCAGATGAGAAGAGAAACAAGCTAAAACCAAAAAGCAAAAAATGTATCTTCTTGGGTTATAGTGATGAGCAGAAGGCTTACAAATTATATGACCAAGAGGCAAAGAAGATCATCGCGATCCGTGATGTGGTGTTCAAGGAGGAGCTGCATATAGTGGAGGAGAAGGAGGCAAGTTCTTCCACTTTATCATCAAGTGAAGAAGTAGTCCACTATGAACCTGTCCTGAGAGCTGTCCCTATCCTTAAGGAGGAGGAAGCATCATCTTCAGATGATGAGGAAAAAGTTCACCAACCTGACGTCACCCCACCGGAAAATCCATTGCCGCGCTGGGTGAAGCAGCTCTATGACCACAATAATCCTATGCCTGCATCTGTTGAGGAGAAGGCAGATGGACCAAGGAGGTCTCAGAGAATAGAGGAGCAAAGGCGGGCTTCTACTCACATAGTCAATATGGCCTTGATGGTTGAGATTATGAGAGAAGTAAAGGAGCCAACTGACTTATAAGAAGCACTTGCAGATCCATCATGGAAGGCTGCTATGCAAGCGGAGTATGACCGCATAATGAAGAATGACACTTGGGAGCTAGTGGATCGACCAGCAAAGCGGAAGGTTATTGGCACCAAGTGGATCTGGAAGGTAAAGTACAAGGCTGATGTACCTTAGAAAAGCACAAAGCTAGACTGGTTGCCCAAGGATTTTCACAAGTTGAAGGGTTTGATTTTCAAGAGTCATTTTCCCCAACTGCCAGAATGACCACTATTCGCATGGTACTTGCAGTGGCTACCCACAAGAAGTGGCCAGTGTACCAAATGGATGTTAAGTCAGCGTTCTTAAATGGTGACCTCAAGGAGGAGGTGTACGTGGCTCAGCCACTAGGGTTTGAGGCCCCCATTCAGAGAACAAAGTGTGTAGGCTGAAGAAGGCATTGTATGGGTTGAAATAAGCCCCCAGAGCATGGTACCAGCGTAGATAAGTTCTTTTTAAACCTAAACTTCAAAAGATGTGCCTCAGATGCTAGCTTGTATGTTTACAGGGATGGTAAAAAGTCTGTAGTGATTGTCCTATATATGGACGACCTTCTTATTACAGGTGACTATGAAGATATGATCAACCAAACTCAAAAGGATTTGAGCTCTGAGTTTGAAATGACAGACTTGGGCTTGCTGCACTATTGTTTGGGGATTGAAGTCTGGCAAGAGCCAGGAAAGATTTTCATCTCTCAAAAGAAGAATGCATGGGAGATCTTGAAGGCATTTGGCATGACCGAGTGCAAGGAGATAGCTACACCTATGGAGGTGAATGCAAAGTTATCCGTCGAGGATACATCAGCACTAGCAGACATTGGGAGGTATAGGAGGTTGGTCGACAGTCTGATCTACTTGTGTAACACCAGACCAGATATCAGTTTTGATTTTGGTGTTAGGTTCTCAAACAAACCTCATGAGAGTCATTGGAAGGCTGGGATGCGGGTGCTTAAATACTTGAAGGAAACTCTTGACTATGGTATCACATATAGTTTCGGAACTTCTCTTGTGGGGAACTATGACTCAGATTGGGCAGGAGACAGTGATTCCAGGAAGTCAGTTTCTAGTTATTGTTTCTCTTTGGGTTCAGGAATTTTCTCTTGGATTACTAAGAAGCAGCCAATAGTGGCATTGTCTTCTACCAAAGCAGAGTACAAGGCAGCTTGTTTTGCTGCATGTGAAGCAGTATGGTTGAGAAGGATTCTATGGCATATGGGAGTGCAAGATGAAGAACCAACTGTGTTGAGATGTGATAATCAGATTTGCATTGCCATTGGCAAAAATCCAGTGTTTCATGCACGCACCAAACATATAGAGATCCAATATCACTATGTGCGTGATTTGATAGAGGATGGGATAGTGGAACTGGTCAACTATCCAACAGAGGAGAATGGAGCAAATATCTTCACCAAAGCACTAACAAAGGATCTGCTTCAAGTTCATCTTTAGAGACTCGGCATTGGGCCGAGGAGATAGTTCACCTATGGGTGGACATTGAGGGGGGGTGTTAGATATGATCAATGCCCCACCCTCATTAGGTGCCACCAATGATCCATGGTGCTCAAAGTTGTAAGGCCCCCATTATGAGGAGAAGCCAAATGTGAGCCTGGACATTGGTTGAGTCCTGACTTGTATATCAGATGAGGTCTATGAACACCGTATTGGGGAATATGGGAATTTCCCATAAGTTTGGGACACGTGGTCAAATATTTGGATTTGTCATAACTTGAACATTATAACTCCAAATGGAGCACTCTATAGCTCAATAGATTCCATTTTTCAAGTGCTTTCCAATGATAGGTCACATCATATGGCTTTGAGAAACTTATGGGCACGTTATCCATCTACCACCTTTTCAAGTATTCAAAAAATGGAAATTGGGAGATTCCCAAACTCACTCATATTGTGTTTATGTGACCGGATGGCAAAAAGATGACCGTTGTGGTTCTAATCTTTGGGTTAGACGGAGTGGTTAAGCTGGTAGCAACTCGAGGCGCATTGCATCGTGTTGCAGGGTAAGGGAGTTAAAAGGGGCCCCTATTGCCCCCCTGGGGGGGTTCGGGGACAGCGCCCCCGGCCTGATGGTAAAGGGAATATTCCCTGGAATATTCCCTGGCCGACTAGAGGAGGCTCATATGGTAGGTCGGTCTAGGCTGACCTAATAGCCTTCGCGGGCTATAAAAGCTAAACCCCTCACAACACTCGATCATTCATCTTTCACCCAGTCAGAGTTGTTCCAACTAGCCTTAAGCTCTTCACCTATCTTCTGTCTAGATCACCATCTAAGCTTCACACAGTGGAAGCACACAGGTGGACAGAGCCATCTTTGTATCAGTTGTTTGGAGCTAAAGAATTTACTGATTCTCCTCTTATCTGTTGTGTACTCTCTATCTCTTTCTCAGATTCTGTTCGCTGCACCGGCAGGGGGACGCAGCTGTTGCCACGACGAGGGGGGGAGGGCTTGATGACGTAGGCTAGGGAGGAGGGGTTGTGGCCTGGCACGGAGGGGGGAAGGCTCTGCACAGTCTGTCGATGGAGGGGGCCGCTGCCTGCTGCAGTCGTAGCCGAGGGGCCCTGAGCCTCAGCCCCACAGGGGGGGGCTTTATAGAGGGAGGAGGTGGTATGGGGGGGGAGAGATGGCCGTCTAACAGCCCCACCCCCCCACCTGGGGGGCTGCATGCCCCCCTCTTATTTCTACTCTCTCTCTCTCTCTCTCTCTCTCCCCGCCATGCACACATCAGAGGGAGGGGGAGTAAAAAATTTTGCCTTAAATTTTAAAAAACCTTTAAGGGGGGTTCTTATGGGGGAAGGCACAGGGGAAACACAGGGGGGGATATTACAGGGGTTCATAGTTCCTTACAAGTGCCTATAGGTTTCTAAAAGTGTTATAAGGGATTTGGGAATGCTTAGAGGTCAAAATAGGGCTATAATAGATCTAGAAAGGGTGTAGGAAACTTTAAGATATCTATATAGATCAAACTATAGAATAAGGTCTCATGTTAGGAGTTTCTGTGGATTAGGATGCTCTATCCTTTTGCTATGCTACTTTGATTACACATGAGTACTCAAACCTCAAGATGAATAATGAGATCAACATTACCATATTTTTTGTCCAATGGCCATTGTGAAACAAATGTTTATTACAAGTATATGACTTATTATGTCTCATGAAGATGTTTTGCAATCGCTCCCTTCATAGGTTACAATAGACTCTAAGCCTCCATCATTGTTTGGCTCTTCGAGTAAACCGAATGTTGAACTTGTGTGACTTTGCTTTATTATTGGTCCCTTCTTTTCTTGATTCAATTTAGGGAAATTGGTTTGGATATGCCCTAGATCATTACAATGTTATAATTGAGAATTAGGTTCTCTTTCGAATGTTCCATACCTCATCGCACTTATGACGCTTCCTTCCTTGGTCTTTTGAGTCATCATAGTCTTTGCTAGTACTATGAGAGATAGCTATCTTCAAGAAGTTGGTTTTCATTTGGCTTGATCAAGGCTTTGGCTTGTATGAGAGTCTCTTACAAGTTATTGGACTTAAGGAATCAAGATAAGCATCCAAGGGTTGATTTAGCTCATGGCATAATTTGGAAACCTCTTAGGTAGTATCCACAAATGATGCATCTTTTTGAAGTGTTTGGAATTAAGAGTAATAGGCCCCTAAGATTAATCAACTAGTACAATGAAAACAAATCATTCATGTTGATATAATGACATGAAAAGTGCAATTATCTCTATCTTATAGCCTTCTTGATATCATCCCAGCTTACATGGGTTACGGTGGTAGCATTGTCACAGCAATACTACTTCCACCACAAGCATGCTTTGCCTACCAGCTATACCTTTGCAATCATAGCCTTGTTAGCTACACTCATTCTAGCCACATCAAAATAATCTTCAAGGTTCTCAATCAAAATTTTTGTGTTTATTTCCACATCTCTCTCTTTTTTGTCAAACTTAAGAAATTTGATTTGCTTGAGGAGAAACTTCTTCTCCTAAATTTAAAGAGGATTTGGAGTAGATGTGATTCCCTAGTTTTCAAAAATGCACATCCATATTCATGTTATCAATAGAATTGTGATAAAAGACACAAGAATTTATATCAAGGAACTTGGATCATTGCACAATTTATTACAAAATTTGGAATGAAATTTTGAAATATCTTTGTTATTCATTATATGCCATAGGCAAATTTATAGAAGTACATTAAGTAGAGATTATTTTAATCAAGCAAAGAATTTTGGTGGCGATAGTTCTAACCATGGAATTCGGATATATCAATAATTTGTAGGTTGTAGGATCAATAAATATATTTAAGATTTTATACTTAAGGGAAATATTTGGAAAGCCATCCTTACAGAAATTATTGTGGTGCAAGCACCCTAACAATGCTTGGCTGGGATAATGTGGAGCACTTTGTCATAGAGATAGCAATTTTGGTGAATCCACTTTTCCTAGGTTGAGAATAGGATTTTGGCATGATTCTTTGAAGATGAACAACTTGACCACTTTAAGGTCTTCCATCCACTTGATCCTTTTGAGATTAGTTTGTAGATAAGCAAGTTGATTGGCATTTATGAAAAAGCAGACTCTGCTTCCCATCCATCACACTGGTCCCAATAAAGTGGAGAAGGAATGTAAATATGTAGTCTCATGGAGAAGAAATCTAGGCAATCAAAATTAGGAGAATGTATCATGGAGGTCAACATTGCTTGTGTTACAATGAATTTATGCCAATATTTGTCATTCTAAAAAAGAAATCCCACCATTTTTTAGATGATAAATTGTTTTTTCACTTAAAATTTTCTTATATGAGAGTCCAAACAAGTCTCCTATGCATTGATTCAATTTCACTCTAATATCATGTGTAATTAATGAGTCAATCAAATGGTCCCTTGATGGCACAATTTCATAGCCCATCAAGTGATAACCCTAGGAAAAATGTCTAGAACTCTCTTGGAATATTATGGAGTTTGTTATCTAGGTTTTCTTGAGTCTATCTCATAGGGGAAAGCTTCATCCCACAACCAAGAATATCAACTTGAATCAAGGCTCCTAACAATACTAAGGTCACCTAATGGTTTATCGAGTGTCACTTATTGTGATGTTTTGGCTTTCCCACTTCTCATAATTAAGATTTGGAGAGTTAGAATATTAAAAATGGGATACCAAATAAAATAATTTATATCTCAAACCCTGACACCTTTGGAGACTGATACGAGTGCAAACATCTCTATGTACGAGAATTGTCATGTGCACTGTGAATATGATAGTAAGTCCGGGACAAACCAAACATGTTTAAAAATTAACCAAGTCAAGTATTTCTTGAGGGGAATCAAAGCCTTAGAAAAGTAATACCTTTAAGTTTTGTTTAAAAAAAGAAAGTCTTATGAAGGAGAGGAGACGTCGATAGTTTGTGCCGGCCCCTCCCTCCCTTTTTGGCAAATCATTGCCATCATCTTCTCCCCTCTCAATTTAAAGAACTCAAAGGCATAGAAAAATCTTGAGATCTCCCCCTTCAATCTCAACAAAAAGCTCTAGCAATCTCCCCCTTTTCTTAGTTCGGCAAGAGGCCCAAATTGAAGCAAGATCACCCGATAGCCAAGCAAATCAAACATGGCATCTCTGGCACCCTCTCTGGACCTCAAAGATAAAATTTTCAGCATCATCAGATTGCATCTTGAAAGCTTCTAAATAGCTGGATTGAAAATATACACTCCATAAAGAACTCCTCTTCTTGGCCACAACCCATGACACCCCTCCTTCAATTTAACTATAAATATGGGGCATGTGGAGCCATTGAGGACATTAGCCTAAACCAAGAGAACAGACCCTTGTCAAACCAAGAGAGAAGAGCAAAAGGGAGAGAGACAAGAGGAGTGCAAGATAAGAAATTCTTGTTGCAAAGACAAGGAGGATACCCCGCCGGCTCTTGAAATCGAATCCCATCTCTGCTACCTTCACTTCCTTGTAGAATTGAGACTCTACTTGATTTTCTCTCAAATTCCTAATAATCGCCTTCTCCATCAATCCAATTGTGATGACCCAAACCTCTATTGTCTCTTCTCTACAATCTCATGATCAAAGACCATGGCCTCAAAGAAGAAAATTGTGAAGGTCACAGAAGCGGGACTGCTAATAATGCTGTGGGTGTGACCACTATAAACGGAATAGCAAGTAGTGGGATTACAAATGAAGCTACAAATACCAACAACAACCAAGTGCTCCTCCTAAATCTCCATTTACCATATTTTATTGTTATTTTAAATTATTATTAAAGATAGCAAATAGATCATCATTCCACATGCTAGTAAATGAAAAGTTGCATCCATAGTAAGAATATGATTTTTTCAAGAATCTCCTCCATAGAAATTCCTAGAGAAATTCTTAATCGCAAATTCAAAGTAATAATTTGGGTTTACATCGGATGTACTAGGAATAGGATGCAACGAAGATATTGGACTACCCAAAAGAATTTACGATTTTTTTGGATCAAAATAGGATTTTTTCAAGAACTAGATTCAAGGACTAAGAGTTTTGCAATGATATATGTTTTAAGAAGTTAAAATTTTTATTTGTATTAAATTGATGGAACCTTTGATCGATAAATATGAATGCTAATTCCTTGAAAAATCTTGAGATTAAATTATTGCATACTCTTCGTGATAAAATATCCAAGAATATTCAATCTAGTAAACTACCACAAGACAAGGACCCACAGAATTCCGTTAGGAAAGAAGAAAAAGGTCATCATGGGAGTTTGCTCTCAAAAAAAGGTCTAGAAAAAAAATTCTTTTTTAAATTTATCTTGGCCTAGATCCCAAGGGGAAGAGTAATCAGAGAAGATTTTTGGAAGATATTGCCACTTATGCTAAATTTAGCCCTGATATTATTATTCTAGAAAAAGGGTTTGTTTTGGAAATAAATCCATTGAAAATTTTGTGTATACTGCATTTGAAGTAAGCTATTTGTGGTTTGAAATTAGTTTTTGATATTTCTTAAATTATCAAGAAAAAAGATAAATAATCAGATACAGATCATCGATTGAGGCAGTATACTGATGGGCACATAACATCGATTGATGCGGTGTTCTCCAATGGCACCAAACCTCCCCAAGGTCAACATGAATAAAACCTACTTCAAGGGTTTTTTTTGTATGTTAGTGAGTATGGACCAATCACGAAGCAAAAGGTCATATAGTAGGGAATTCTAGTTGGCAGGAGGAGGTGAGAATACCAGGGGACTCTGGTCACAAACTCCTTAGACTCTTACAAATGTCAATTACCCTTCGAACCTAGATAGTACTCTTGAAGTTCTAATACTAGTCTAGCAAAGTGAACTTGGTGAGAATAATACCTTCAGGTTGATAGTATGTTTAGTGAGGACATGCAAAATATATTTTCTTAAAGGAACTATCGAGTAAGGATTTGTTTTACACTATTTTTGTGTCATGAAATAAAGACATGTAACAAATCTGTGTTAGGAGATAATAAAAGAAGCTATTTTTATATGTCAAAACTAAAAGTGGTAGGTAACTAGGTATTTAAAAGTACTCTATCAAAGGAAGCAGGTGGATGGATTCCGGATGGGGCTCTAGACCTATGGTTGGGTGGTCTCAATAAGCTAAGAGTTTTTTTCAAAAGGAAAAATTTACGTTCATAGATAGGTAAATGAATGACTACTAGAGATTAGGAAACCCGACTTGCATCATTTTAGGGGATTGGAATGGGTTTTTGCATCATGGGAAGAAGGGTCAATGTGTCACACTCCCCTTTGCCTCCCATTCTCATTGAACCAAGTGCAATGTAATTTTACTTTAGTTGGAGCAATCCTGTAAGAAGTGGGAGCTCAAATTACTGACAGTAGTAGCTGACCATTAGGTGACTTGACCAATAATAGGAACCTAAAACTTAGGTGGTTCCTCATGGGAAAGGCCGAAACTTCCACTAAGAGGTAGACTGAAGCGATTCTAGATAGCAAACTTAAGGTATTCCACAGAATCTTGGATGGCATTGTCTAGGATATCTTGTGATGGGCTACTAAGAACATGCTAGCGAGGGAGTGGCTCATGTGGGCATGTCACACTTATGAGCCATTGTATTTGCAAGTCAATCCCAACCAAAGTAGACTTATGCCACACTTGGTTTAAACAGATTGAGAAATAAGGGGAAGTTCAAAGAGCATTGACACCTCCACCCATAAGGCAAAGTCTCATGCCATTCCTCTAAAATGAGAGAGGTAAGGATCTACAATAATTTCCTAGGGTAGACATCATCCAACTCATTCCTAAAACCTCCTAAGTTTAACATAGTTAAAGGAAAATCTGAGCTCAGGGAGTCCACCCATTTGTAGGACAAACCCAACTAGCCACTTCCCTTGATGGTGTATTATAGATATCTAATTAACCTAACATATTGATGTTTGATATGTAGTACAGATAGCTTCCATGATCAACCATAAAACACTGGTTCCTTTACATAATTTATTGCACTAACACAAGGTCAATATTAAAAAATATTTTAAAAATAGTTGCAAGGAATATCTATATCTCCAACTTTACAAAGGTATTATGCCATACTAGCATTCCATCCCTTAACTTGGAATTGTATCCAAAGTAGCTAGATATTTGTGTCCAAGTCTCATGGCAAGTGACCTACCAATCCCACCTGTATCTAGCATCAATGCATTCTAAGAAGACCATATGAGGCTTATATGCCATTCCTTGATGCTATTGAAAGGGTTTACAACCAAAACACCCTGGCATCATTGCCACCTCCTAGTCTAATGTCCTCTCTATGGAGAGATCTCTCACATTCTTGGCCTATCCTAGCACTTCGTGTAGCCAAATGAGCCCCTTGGTGAAAGGCTCTCACAATTAGCCTTGGGGGTGGTATAGCATGCAACAAGAATCCCACCCTTGAGGGTATAATATCTATTTTTCACAATACATAAACAAGGTAAAACAAACTTCCTTTAGCTAGGGAAAACCATATATTTTTCAAGCAATGAGTATTAAATTAAACCCATGTTAACAAAACATAACAATTTCCTTTGAAATTCCACAAGGGAAAATACTATTCATAACATATTCCTTTTAAGAAGTACCACTATTTAAGAACTCTACACATAAACTTTGATACATAGAGGTTGTTCATCCATAAATTTTCATGTATGTTAAGATCTGTGAAACCTCTAAATGAATTTTCCATTCTAGGAAATTTTAAGTTCCTTTTGGCCCTTCAAGTCAATCTAGAGTTTAGTTCTCCACTAGTTATATCATGTCATCTAGAACTAACTTATTATTCAAGTAAATCATACTATTAATCATGCTAGTCTAACATTTGCAAATTGCCAATAGTAGCTTAACTTCAATTATTAGATCACTTATCCTTCTAATCATTTTCTTTCATAAAGAAAAGCCCAAGTTTATAAGAGGCATGTGAGAGACTTGCATCATGATTCGGAAGTTTTTGGATGCTCCCAACAACTTCCCAACCTGAACACTCTTCTCGAGTGCAATTTCATAAAGAAAAGTCTAGATATATATATATATATATATATATATATTTCACAATCTCTCCCTCTCACACCCACTCTCTCTATCCCTTATTCCCTCTCAATACCTATTTTTCTATATATGTATCTCCCCCCTCTCTATTTTAGAGTGCCTTAATACAATGAGTGTGACGAGGAGGAAATCCTTCTAAGACTTCAGTTTTATAGCCTAGTCCTTCTCGTATATATTGTCACCATTGTCTTCTCTCTATCTTTGTGCTACAAAAAACTTATAGCCA